>NW_027527920.1:7679072-7708033 GCF_008692635.1 Crocuta crocuta | reverse complement strand
CCAATTACAATCTCATCAGTATTGAGTACCCACCTCCCTGCAACCTCATCAGTCTCTGAGTACTGCAAATTACAATTTTATATAAATCTATATATCTATTTGTCAGTTTGCAAGAAGCAAGGAGTCTTTTGAAAAGTTTTCTATTTCCCCACGCTTTCTCTCCTGTAGAAAAGAGAAGTCTTTTTCCTTATTCACTTTACTATTTCACCTCCTCCAAAGTGCACGGCCCCAGGGGGGCGCTCCAGCGGAGAAGACCCCCTCGGACCCAGCGGGGTGAAGCCCACCTCGCTGTTCGCTCCAGGAACCAGAACCCACGACCTCCTTTCCCGGTAGGCCCACCTGAGTGCCGCGTGGCAGCAGAGGGCGCTGTGGAGCCAGCGCTGGACCCCGCCCCCAGGGCAGCGCGCCGCGCCCCCGTGACGTATTTCCGCGTCATCTGCCGCCGAGGCGTGCTTCCATTGGCTGTCGGCGCGGCAATAGGGGCGGAGCCGAGTGGGTGTGTGGGAAACGTAGCTGGCCCGGTGGAGGGGCGAGGCTTCCTCCTTCCCCGCCCCTCCTCCGCCCTGCATTCTCTCCCTGGGACGGCTGCGCGGAGCGGCTTGGAGCGCGAAGCCGGCGGTGGCTGTACTTTCCGGGCTGAAGCTGGAGCGGGGCTGTGGCGGTGTCTATCCAGCCCTAGGGACCGGTTGACTGAGGGAAAGAGGGAGCGAATCCCGCGCTGCAGCGCTGCGCCGGCGGGGAAGCCTTTCGATTTCTTGCGCGCCAAGCCGAGCCCCGGGCAAGTGGGGCGGGGGTCCCCCGAGACCGCCAGCGGCCTCTCGGCGCTGAACAGACCACGCGGGGCGCGCCCCCCGAAGGCTGCCCCCGGGCCCGTGGCTTCGACTTGACCCTGCACGGCGGGCGTGGNCCTCCCCTCGGAGTTAGAAGCGCCTTGCCGGGTCCAGAATGCCCAAGAAGAAGCCGACGCCCATCCAGCTGAACCCGGCCCCCGACGGCTCCGCGGTTAACGGGACCAGCTCGGCGGAGTAAGTCCGGGGTGGGCGGCGAGCGCCGGGCCGGGCTGCGGAGGCCCCTGCTGGGGTGTAGGAGCCGAGTTTGGTTTGCGCGGCGCGCGGGGCTCAGCTCGGGTTCGTCACGTACGTCTCGGGCTGGCAGGGGCGAGGAACTCCTGGCCGCCGAGGTATCGGTGACTAAGCACAGACTGTGCTCCTGACTCAGACCAGTCGGTGGACCCAGGGTGTCCCGATTTTTCTCCTCTGTCGACCCTTGCAGTTATCCTTGGCCCCTGGCCATTCACTCCCCCCTCTTCTTCCATCCCCAAGATGAAGACTGCCTGATCCTCCGCCCTTCCCCAGCTGTTTCCCCCAAATCCTGGTCTGCGCAGAGGAGAAGGGAGCAGATGTCCTGGAAAGAATTAAGATCGCTTCTGTGTCTTTGAGGCCGGCTTAGGGTATGAAGTGTGGACTTGGGACTGGTGAGCAGTGTCCTCACCTTTGTGCTTGACACCTGTGGGTTTGGAGTGGCTCGCTGCGGCTGCTGCTCGCTGGCTAGCGGGGGCGTGTGTACACCAATGTTCCTGTGGCTTTTCTTTTCCCTACTTCGAGGGCTCCGGGTCCTTCGCCTTCTTCCTGGAAACTATCTTGTCTTCAAGGGAGCTGCTTTGCTCTTCGTCTGATCATTCATTCATTCATCCATTCATTCATTCATCATTCAGAAATGCTCCTCACCAGTGACTCTTCTAGCTTTCTGTGCTTTACCTTGAGCCCCAAACTCCTGACCTGAGATAGGAACACCCTAAGCCAGGAAAACCACACACAAGGTGCTCTATCCCTGCGGCTTCCAATGTTGCTCCCAAGCCAGCACTTTATCTCATTAAACAATGATGAGGCTGTGTCATCAGGTGTTTCTAAACTCCCACAACTGTGTTGCATCCTGAGTGAGGGACAGGACTGAGGGAGAGAGCCACGACTAGCTGGAGAATTAACCGGAAAATATTTGGTGCTTAATCTTTTATCTGCACGCTGGAGATGTATGGAAGCCAGCTGATGAAATAATGGAGTAGGCCTGAACCTTCTGCCCTTTGGTGATTTCTATAACCTTCCTTTCTCTCTTTAGATTTTAATAGCCTGGGGACCTGCTGGGTTGGTGACTTTGTCCATCCCTTTTAATGATCTCAGGGCCAGTGGTCGACCTGTGATGTGAACTCAGCCGGCTTCCTCAGACCTGCTCCCCACAAACCCCCTTCAGTACTGTAATGCTGGGGCGCCTGGGTGGCTTAGTCCATTAAGCCTCCTACTTTTGATTTTGGCTCAGGTTATGATCCCGGGGTCATGGGATGGAGCCCCACCCTGAGCTCTGCACTGAGCGTGGAGCCTGCTTCAGATATTGCCTCCCTTTCTCTTTCTCCCCTTCCCTCCCCTCCCCTCCTCCTGCCCCTTCCCTGCTAGTGCTTTCTCTCTCAGAAAAATGCCCTAATGTCTATTTTGCATATTATTGATGTGTATAGGTCAGTTTGTTTGCAGATATTTATTCAGACTTTACAGGATTTTATCCGCTGAGAAAAAACTGGAAGCATTGCAGCACAGGGCAAGGCAAGTTTTGACCACAGTGGCTGGTTGAATGTTGTGGCCTGACCATCCTGCTCCTATTTGATTTGGAAATGGGTACTGAGTGGAAGTATCTGTTGTCATTCTGTTGTTAATTGTGACACCACAGCTGTATTCCTGCCAGAGGGAGGAATCTCATTAAAAGCAAATACAAGGAGGAAAAGCATAAACTACCCTGGAGTTGGTGGCAGAAAAATTTGGTAGGACTGGGAGATTCTTAGCAGCAGTTAAGAGGTTGGACTCTGAGGCTAAGGTTGAAGCCTTGGCTGTGTTACTCTGTGGTTTTCTGACCTGGGGCACGTCTTTCAGTCTCCCTAATGCTTAGTTTTACTTTTCTCTTCCGCAGAAAATGGAGCTAATGGATAGAACCTACCTAGGGTCATTGTGAAGATTCGGGGAGCTAATGATACCTAGTAAACCTTCCATAAATGTTAGCTGCTGCTGGTGTCTGCCTTACTGGGTGAATGTTGAAAAAGCTATAGGAAACTAGAAGGTAATTTCCATTCGTGGTGGTGGATATGTATGTTAAGGTGCCTTCGCTTCTGGATAAAGGACTCTCCCAGCGATCGCTTCAGTTTTGTGCCATCTGCATGTACCTCCATGACTCATTGCTGTGTTACAATAGGAGGCATCTTTGTGTAGGCTGCCTGAGACAAACAGGGACTGTTCCCCTACACTTCCTGGCACTAATGGGAGGAAAGCTGTACGCATCTTCATTTTTCACCTTTGAGAGTATTTCTTAAGCAAGGCTGCTGTTCTCGTGATTTCTGTGACTAGACCAGGGCCCAGTTCTGAACGTGATCATGTCCACTGACATTAAGGATCTCTTGGTGCTAAATTGGCCAGGTTGCTTCTCCTCTGTAGTTCCTTGGCACTTAGGCATTTACCTCTCACTTAGCACTTAAACCCTTCAGACCAAGTGGGTTATGTGGGACCTGAAGCTTATGCAAGTTGTGGGGGTCCTTGAAGAAAAAGAGCTCAAAAATACCTGTTTTGCGAGTTTTGCAAAGCTGGGCATATTGCAAGGGGGCTAAGTGTTAGCATGAAATAAATTGGAAATAAGATAGTATCATTCCTATTTAAAATGTTTTCATGGTTTCATTGCAGTTAGGATGAAATCCAGACTTCTGTTGGGCTGTGAGACCTGAGTGATTTGTCCACTGGGGCCCCCCCACCCCGTTCTCTTTAACCACATTTCCTGCTGCTCCTTTCTTCCACTGTGCTAGTCCTCTTTCACTTCCTCCTTGGGATGGTCTGTATTCCCTCCAGGCCCTTGTACATGCTGCTCCCTTTGCCTAGAATGAATCATCCCTTCCTCTTCCCAAGCTAGGAAGGAAGCAATAATCATCTCTGCCTTAGTGTCATTTCCTCAGAGGTGTTCCCAGACCACCTAAAGGAGGTCACTTTCCCATGTCACCAGTTTTTTTTTTTTTTTTTAAGACAGGACCCTCAAAAGAGTGCCTGTCTTTTTTTTCAAGTAGGCACCACGCCCAGTGTGGGGCCCAAACTCATACCGGACCCTGAGAAGAAGAGTTGAATACTCCCTTGTCTGAGCCACCTAGGTTCCCATCACCTGATTGTTTTTTTAATGATATTTGTTCACCGTCTGTAATTTTTTTACTAGGATATTTTAAACGTCTCTCTTCTGTACACCCATCAACTCTAAGGTTAGGGCAGCCTTTTTCTGACTCATCGCTCTGTAAGTAGTACATGGAATACAGTAGCTAGCACATAAGAAGTACAAAAATGTTTGAGTAAATCACTGGGTGACTTAAATTTCTAATATTTGTATAGTGTATTTAACCTTTTTATACTTTTCCGTTTTTTCTTTTACCTTCCCCTTTGTGGTATTTCCCCCTCTCCATTTCCTTTTCTTTCACAGGTACCCACTCACCCACTCTACAGTATTTAAATTAAATGCATGGTCGTATAGTTCCGTATAGTTCCGCCCTTTGTTGGGTATGTGTACCTTTGGGAGGTAGATGGCGTTGTTTTGTGTGTTTCTGTGCATAGAGGGCTAAATGCGACTGTGTCGTTATTCGGTCTTAAAAAGAGATCCTATCATTTGTGACAATGTGGATGAGCCTGGAAGATGTTATACTAAATGAAATAAGCCAGACACACACACTCAAAAATACTGCATGATCTCATTTACATGTGGAATCTAAAAAAAAGTAGAAGCAGAGAGTAGATCAGGGGTGGGGAGGTGAGGGTGCTGTTAACGATGTTGCAGTTAAGGGCCACCTGGGTGGCTCTGTCAGTTGTGTCCAACTCGACTCTTGATTTTGGCTGGGGTCATGAGCCCAGGGTCTTGGGATCAAGCCTTGCATTAGAGATTTTCTCTGTCTTTCCTTGGCTCGTGTGCTTGTACTCTCTCTCTCAAAAAAAAAAAAAAAGAAAAAGAAAAGTTGCAGTTAATGTAGTATGAATAAAGCGTAAAGATGTAGTGTACAGCATGGTGACAATAGTTAATACTGTATTGAATACTGGAAATTTGCTAAGATAGTAGATTTCAGGTGGTCTCAGACCCATAAAAGAATGGTAACCATGTAAGGAAGTGGATATATTTGTTAATTAGCTTCACTGTAATAATCATTTCCCTATGTGTATGTCAAATCATCATGTTGTACGCTCTAAATATATTCAGATTTTGTAAAAATCGCTATTGTGATGTAAATATGACTCAGTTGGGATAGATTAGGTTATGCCGAGGTAACAAGGAACTAACAAATCTTGTAGTTTAACACACGTGCATGTCAGTGGGAGTCTCTGTCACCGGCTTCCATCAGGGATCCAGGCTTATGGAGGCACCATCTCTGAAATAAGCTCACATGAGAAGGGCATCTTGTGAACCACGTTCTGTCTCCTAAATTTTCTGTCCAGAAGCTACGCGTCACTTCCCCATTTCATTGGCCAAAGCAAGTCACATGGCCATGCTGGCCTTCAAAGGGAGGGGGGCTTCTTGGAAGGAAGAGAATGAGGAATATGTGACCAGAAACAGTGACCACCCCTAACTTTTATTCTGGTTTGTCTGACTTTTTTTTTTTTTTTTTTAACCAGATACCTTGTTTCTGACTTCTATTCACGATGCAACATGATACTGTTGATTGTTTCTTGTGGCTGCAGAGTAGTCCTGTGCATGCACCACGTTGTACTTATCATCCTGCATTGATTCCTCTTTTGACAGCTTGGTTTTCCACCTCCGGCTGCGTCGAACAGTGTGGTCATGACCATCCTTGTGCACATCTCCTTTTGGACGCTTGTGAGATTTCCCTGTGGAATGTACTCAGAAATGGCATTGCTCGGGGTACACTGGGTCTTCTTCCATGATGAGGCACATACTTAATCTCTTTCTTTGTTTTGTAAAGGACACTTTTCATCCATGAGAAGTTTGAGCCTTGAGAAGAAATTGCAGCACGGGGCATTTCCCCAAAACCTAACATTTTCTTTTTTTTCTTTTTTTTTTTAATGTTTTATTTATTTCTAGGAGAGAGAGAGAGACAGTGTGAGCAGGGGAGGGTCAGAGAGAGAGGGAGTCACAGACTGAAACAGGCTCCAGGCTCTGAGCTGGCAGTCAGCACAGAGCCCGACGCGGGGCTCGAACCCACGAACCGTGAGATCATGACCTAAGCAAAAGTCGGACGCTTAACCGACTAAGCCACCCAGGCGCCCCTCCAAAACCTAACATTTTCATTGACTGCAGGCAAGTCCTTTGTAGTTCCAGACTTTTTTTTTTTTAAGTCTATTTATTTATTTTGAGAGAGAGAGAGAAAGAAAGAAAGGAGAGAATCCCAAGCAGGCTTTACGCTGTTAGCACAGAGCCAGATGAAGGGCTCAAACTCACAAATCGAACCATGAGATCATGATATGAGCCGAAATCAAGAGATGGACTCTTAACTGACTTGAGCTACCCAGGTAGGTGCCCCTGTACTTCCTGACTTTTAGTTTCCTTATCTGTTCAGTGGAGTTGATAATGGCTTACAGAATCTTTACCTTAAAGGCCTACAAAGGCTCCACCTTATCAGGTCCTTTGTTTTTTTCCACTGCCCCCTCTACTCGTGCACCCCAGCCCACTGTTCTCTATGTTGTCCCCAGTGGGTTGGGCATATTCCCATCCACCTGGAATGCTCTTCTCCTAAAAATGCGCACTTGACGCTCTTTCTTATTTCCTTCAGATTTCTGTACAAATGTCTCTGCACAGAGGTCATCCTTGATCACTCTGTCTAATCTGTAATGCAGCACTCCCTGTCATTCTCTACCCCTTTATTTTTGCCCGGTTTTTCTTCAAAGCACTTACAAATAACATTGCACTGTGTATGATTATGTGCTCCCCCACCTCGCTATTTGTAAGCTTCATGAAGGTGGGGACTTGGCCGTGTTCCTTGCTCAGTGAATAGAACGGTGACTGGTATTCAGTAGCAATCTAGTGATGACATGAAGCATGCCTACCTTGAAGGATTGTTGTGAAGATTATACAAGGTAACACATATAATAGTGCTTTGAAGGCCATGAGGTGCTGAGTAAACAGGCATTGCTTGGCCCTGGTGGTGTCTACAGATTTTGGCTTTTGAACTATTTCACCGTAACCTTAAAACACTCAGACTTACTTAATTATTGCATTCACAGCATAACCCATAGCATCAACCCTTCTGCCAGGTTTGTAAGGGACACACATCCATGAAAATGTGAAGGCCCTTCAGGATGGGTACAGAAAGGTGAAGACAGGTTGATGTGATTTTCGGGGGTCTCTTATGGCCTTTTCTGGGACTCATTTTGTAGTCGTGAACTTGGATGTGTCTACTGCTTTTATGTCGCAATAACTAATACTGGTGCTGTCATTTGAGAAGAGCTTCAGGTGTGTGGTAAGGCCAGCCGAAGCCCATGTTCTTGGGAAGAACGCCCTCTGCTGTTGTTGCAGCACTTACAGAAAGGGCGGAGAGTCATAAACGTGACTTCACCCATGGCCAGGAGCTGTGTGGGGCCCTTGTTTGGTCATAAACATTTAGAATATTCTACTTTCACTTCTTCATCTTTGCAAGAAAGGGAGAGGATACTTTAGTAGAGTAGCTGTTGGCCTTGCCTTACCCAGATAGCTTGATTTTTCTCTTTTTTCCAGTTCATCTGTTGGTTCCACACTGACTGACCCCTTTACTGGCCTCCCTTTGTTCCAGTGTACTGCTTCCTACCTCTGTCTGGTCTTCCTCACATGGTTTCCTTTGTCTGGAATGCCTTCCTCTGCTTTCCTACATGATTTTATTTTTTTGTATGTGTCCTCACACTTTAGTTTCTGTGAGGGCAGGCACCCTGACTTTCTTGTATACCGCTATTTCCTTGGCATATAGCAGGCTGTCTGGAATGAATGAATGCTGCCCATCTTTCAAGACCTCTCCTGTGTAGTGTTTTCTGAGTAACTCCATGCTGTTTTAGGACTTGGCTTCAAGCCTTACTTATACCACTTCTTAATTGTTGATCTCGGCCATGACATTTAACCTCCCTGAGCCTCCGTTTTCCTTACTAGTAAAGTGAGGATGATAGTATAACAAACCTGTGAGGGAAGGTGAGCAGGTGAGCATCATCTGAAGTAAAGTATATGAAAGCACTTTATGATTACTGGAATGCTGTTCAAAGGGGAAGTGTTGTTAATGATGCCATTTTGATTTTTTTTCCTCCTCAGAAAGCTGTTCTCTTTTGGCCTTAAATACCAGATTACAAATGTTGGTAAATCATTTTGATTTGGACATATTATATACTGCTTGTCTTAAAATCTAAGCCAAACCACGGGGCACCTGGGTGGCTCTGTCGATTGAGCGTCTGACTTTGGCTCAGGTCATGATCTCACGGTTTGTGGGTTCAAGACCTGTGTCGGGCTCTGTGCTGAACGCTTGCTTGGATCCTGGAGCCTGTTTCAGATTCTGTGTCTCCCTTTCTCGCTGCCCCTCCCCATTTGCACTCTATCTCTCTCTCTCAAAAATAAATAAATGTTAAAAAAGTATTTTAAAATCTGAGCCAAACCTGTATCTAATCAAGTCTGGAGACCCAACTTCCTCTTTACAACAAATGCAGGGACAGAGGAACAAGGTAAATGACACCAGGAGGAAACAATCAGACAAACCCAGGATGTGGAACATTCTCTGTGACAACTGACCCAGTTTCCTTAGAAAGTCAGTGTCACAGGCAAAAGTCAGGGAGGAGGGGAGTGGCATGCTTCTAGAATGATGGACTAAGGAGACATGCCACCCAACTGTAATCCATGAACTTTGGGTGGATACTGATTCAAAAATGAAATAGCTATAAAATGCATTCTTGGGACAATCTGGGAAATCTGAATAGAGAATTATCAATTTTTTAGATGTAATGTATTAGGATTATGTAGGAGAAAGTTATTATTCATAGGTGATGCATGAAACTTCCTTGAAATGGTTCAGGAAAGGGACGCGTGAGTGGGTCATTCCATTAACGACGGACTTCACTTCAGGTCATGATCTCAAGATTCATGGGTTTGAGCCTTAGGTTGGTCTCTAGGTTGACAGGAGCCTGCTTCAGATTCTGTATGTCACTCACTCTCTCACTACCTGCCCCTCCCTCACTTGTGCTCTTCCTCTCTCTCAAAAATAAACATTAAAAAAAAAGAGAAAGAAATGGTTCAGGAAAAAAATACACACACACATAGTAGATGAAGCAAATGAGGCAAAATGTTCACAGTTCTTTAGTTGGTTAGTTTATGAATTTCACGGTTGTTTCCATTTTTCTGTATGTTTGGAAAAATTCATAATAAGTAATTTAAAAGTACCCAAAGAACAAAATTCATCCTGAGTCTTAATGCCCCTTTTAATGTTAACTCACATTTTCTCTTTCGCCTTTAGTACTTCTGGTCTATATTGTATAATAAACATCACATTAAATGCAGTATCATTTTAGGGGCGCCTGGGTGGCTTAGTCGGTTAAGCGTCCGACTTTCGCTTAGGTCATGATCTCGCGGTTCGTGGGTTCGAGCCCCGCGTCGGGCTCTGTGCTGACTGCCAGCTCAGAGCCTGGAGACTGTTTCAGAGTCTGTGTCTCCCTCTCTCTCTGACCCTCCCCTGCTCACGCTGTCTCTCTCTCTCCTAGAAAAAAAAAATGCAATATCATTTTAAAATCATGTTTCCTTATTCACTAAGTGTTCCTTCTATGTCTTTTTTCCCTCAGTTTGATTAGGGACCATACCTTTTTGGACCCTTGGGTCTATAACACTGTTGATACAGTAAATCATTATTGGTAGATTGGACAAAACCAAAATAATGTTTAAACAAAGAAACCAACAACAACAGAAAACCTTGCTAACTTTCGTTTGTATGTATGAATTGGTGATATTTCCGCCGCCTCCCCAGGAAGCACAGGTCAAACAGTGGTGAATGTTTATGACATGTTGAGAAAACAAACGCAGAGAACCCACAGGCTGGGCAGAAAGTTAGGTTGAGCCTGAGGAGAAAGCTTAAGGTCCCAGTTTTGTCTATGTTGTTTTCTTCCAGAAGCTGCCAATTTTGAAGAATCATATTACTGTCTTACTGCCTCTTGTGTTTTTAGTTCATGTCCTGTGTCCTGGTTCTGTTGCCTGAAATCCCATGAGAGCCGTTCGGAGGCTCCTGTACCTGTTTGCTAAGTTAACTCCTCCCAGGATGAATGGTGTTTTGTTTTAAAATAGCAGGTGTTCTCTGGATCCCGGTACAGGGCAGACTGGAAAAGTTGATTCTGCCTCAGATTTCTCAGTGTAGCTCCCGGGGGTGTCCTGCTTTGATGTCAGCACAGGAGTCAGGTTAAGAAGAGGTTATGCAGGGGTTAAGAAAAAGTGGACAAGGGTAGTGTGACCTCTTTCCCCCCACCCCCTTCTTTGAATTATTTGCCTGCTTAAGCAGAACTTTTTTTTAAACATTTGAATGTAACAACACCCTTTAAAGAAGGAAACTACAGGCATTAAATTTTCCAGTGTTAACTCAGGTTATTCGGTTATTTACACGGTTGTGATCAGTGGATGTGTCCTCCTCACCCCCCTCAGTTTTACACGTGGACAGAATCCTCTTGCTGGTCATTTATTTTTGGCCGAAGAGTAGAATTTGATAGGGTCTAGCTTTACAGATGATACTTTGTTGATTATTTAGGTGGTTTCCAGATTTTTTTGTGCACTGATGGTCCTGTAAGTGCTTTGAACAGTTTGTTCTGCTTTTAGATTAATTCACACCAAATCACAGGCGATGAACCATGTTACCGCTGTTGTTATATATTTAGAGAATAGATTCCAAAAAAAGATGGAACCAATTATATTTCAACTGTTTCCCCAAACTGAAGGTTTTTTTTGGGGGGGGTTATTGTTGTTAATTTTAGTGATTTTTGATAGTTTAATAGGCGGTAAAGGGCTCCTTTGAAGGTCAGTCTGCTTTATTTTAGATGCTAGCCAGGCTGTATTTTTGAAGTGGGATTATTTCCTGTATTTCATCAATTCTATTTAGGCTATTATTTATTGAATGGTTCATGTAATTCGCTATGCTGGAAGCTGTAGGTAGTTGAGTAAGATTGCCTTTGCCTCCAGGGATTCGAAAATCTTGTAGGAGGAGAGGGAGAGGTTGCAGGGGCACAAGAGGAAGGAAACAAACGGCTGCAAACTAAGAAAAGTGCCCTGATGTACAAAGAAAGTACTGTCAGAGCTCACTGAGAAGAGGAAGATGTCACATCCAGTGGGGGAGATTAGGAGAGCCTTCACGGAAGAGATGACATTTGAGCTGGGTCTTGAAGGATGGCTAGGATTTCCATGGGAATGGAGGGGGGGAGGGCATGGCAGGAAGAGCCGCTCCACATAAGTGGGAAAGCCTGGGATGCCTGGAGGCGCCGGCAAGGAGTGGAGTGCGCTGGGTGCATAGGCGCGGGTCGTGGGCGATGAAGCTGGAAAGGTAGGTGGGCTGCTTTTGTAGTACCAGCTGGACGTTTTGAAAGGTGGCATGCAAACTTTTCTTCTCTGATGATTTTTTGATAGATGCGTCTACACTGATGATTTTTTGATAGATGCGTCTACACAGTGTTTATGTTGCTTTGTATTTAGTTTATTCATGTCTTTTCATTGATCTATACACAGTTACTTGTCTTGTGGTTTGTTGAGGTCAGTGTGCTTTGTATTTTAAAGTTTTATCAGTTACATGGCTACCACGTTGTCCCACTGCACTGTTTTCCTTTTATGTTGTGTTAAGAAAACGTTTTTGGTTTTTTTGGTCTTAAAAAACATGTCTTTTGTATAGGATAGCCTACTTTTGTATTTAGACATGAATCCTCACAACTTAGCAAGAGTATGTGATTTCTTTTTCTTAATACCCTTTTCTTTTTTATATGGTTAATTCTGACCCATCTGGGATTTATTAATGTGTTTGGTGTGAGGAATGGACCTAATTGTTTTCCAGAGTGAGTTCCAGTATCTTAGTAGAGTTTATTAAATTTATCTACCTATCTGTTGTAGTTTCCGGTTTACTTTTATTGGGTCTTTACGGTATTTTGATTTACTTCTAAAATTTCCTTGGAACTCTTACGTAGTTTTGATAGTCTTTTTTTTTCTAATTTGGTAGGGTTAATGGAAAATTAAAAAAAAATTTTTTTTCATGCCCAGTGTGTGGCTGGAACTCAAAACCTTGGGATCAACAGTCACATGCTCTACCGACTGAGCTAGCCAGGTGCCCCTAATGAAAACTTTAAAAACTTTCATGGTGTACCTCTCCATTTATTAATGTTTCCTCTTCTGTGGTGTTAGTTTCTTCTTAAGAATTCTGTTGTGTCCTGAGTAAATGTTTCAGAGAGTTAACATTTTGTTGCCATTGTGATTGGACATTATTAAATTTAAATTTGCCATCTTCACTGTGGTTTGATTTGTATGAATTGTTTATATCCAGCTTTGTTCACTATAATACCTTAAAAACATTTTTTAATGTTTATTCATTTTTTGAGGGAGAGCAAGCAGAGGAGGGGCAGAGAGTAGAGGTAGACACAGAATCTGAGGCAGGATCCAGGCTCTGACCTGTCAGCACAGAGCCCAAAGTGGGGCTCGAACTCACAAACCCCAGGATCATGACCTGAGCTGAAGTTAGCTGCTTAACCAACTGAGCCACCCAGGCGGCCCGTATATCTAGTAACTTTTTGATTGAATATAAATGCATTTCTAGATTTACTAGTTTCATCTTCAAAACATAACTTATTTTTTCCTCTGGACGCCTCTATATAATTAAAAAAATTTTTTTAATGTTTTATTTATTTCTGAGAGAGAGAGGGAGAGACAGCGTGAGCCGGGGAGGGTCAGAGAAAGAGAGGGAGGTAGAATCCGAAGCAGGCTCCAGGCTCTGAGCTAGCTGTCAGCACAGAGCCAGACACGGGGCTCGAACCCACGAACCCTGAAATCATGACCTGAGCCGAAGTTGGACGCTTAACTGACTGAGCCACCCAGTGGACACCTGGACACCTTTATATTTTATATCTTGCATCACTCTCAAAAGCAGTTCTTGTGTTCCAGGGGAATACTATTAAGTATAACGGCCTAAGGACCTTCTGGGCTAGGAACATTTCTGCTGTTTCCAAAGAGCCATGAAAATAAGAAGCAGCTGCCTAGTTTTATAGAAGCTGAGCTTGTTCGGGGTGGATGGGACCTTCCAGATCCTCTAGCCTCCTCCCTGTGTCTGAGATGAAACCAGACCCAGAGAGGAGAAGGAACTTGCTGAGAGTTCACGCAGCTGGAGTGGAGGAGGTGGTTTTCAGACTGAGATTTTCTTATGGTGTATATATTACATGTGTTCACTTGGGATACTTGGTTGGAAAATTTTCTAGGTTTATCCAACACCAAATTTTGGTAACGTTTCTGGTATCATAAAATTTTGTTTTTAAACTAATAATCTGAATTTTTTCCAATAATCTAAAGTTCTTGAACAGGCACCCCTCTAATTCACCATTCTCTTAGGTGTTTGAGTGAAGAGGGAATAAGGAAATGAGGGGAGGAAAGGGTATTTTAGTCCAGGATCCTTGGTAGGAGGGCCTATTTTTAAGCTTCATAATGTCAGTTTTAAAAGCAGTGGTTTTCAAAATAACCACAGACAAAAGTCCCCTTGAAATGGATGCCTTTCTGGAATTGACCTATTTTGAGTTTAACTGTTACCACGAAAGGTTCAGAGTCTCAAATGCTCTTAAGTGCATTTACTTCTCAGACAAAGTTGAACAGTAAGTTGAGTGAGTGATCTACGTGGGTTCCAGATTCAGGTTAAGTGTAGAAATATGGGAAGTTGTGAGAAGACTGGACTCGCTGGTCATATTGTACTTAGAGGTTTGTCTGGATCCAGGCTAATTTTATTCCTTTATTGAGTTTTAACTTTCATTTCCAGGTTAGTTTTAAAAAACTAGACCTTCACCACATTTGAGATTCCAAAGTTATTTGCCCGATTTGATTTCAGACTATCCTTCAGTAAACAGTCCTTGAAGAATGGCCTGTCTGGGGAGGCCTCAGAAGTTAGCAAGAATTCCAAGCTGACTGTAAACCTTTTGTCTAATGGCTTACTCAAATCCAGATTGAAATCCTACTGGAATGTCAGCCTGTATTTCAGCTTCTTCACTGCAGCCCCCAACAGGAAGAAGACAGCAGCTTAACATTCCAATAATTATTATTAATAGAAAATTTAGGGGTGCCTGGGTGGCTCAGTCAATTAAGCCTCTGATTCTTGATTTTGGCTCAGGTCATCATCTTGTGACGTGAGTGTTCGAGCCCTCTGTCAGGCTCTATGCTGAGCGTGGAGCCTGCTTGGGGTACTCTCTTGCCCTCACCCTCTTCCCATCTCCTGCTTGTGCTCCCTCGCTCTCTTCCAAAATAAATAAAAAAAAGAAAGTTATCCTACTTTTCTCAGCCATTTATTTATGACCACTGTAAGACTTGGTCTTTGGAGCTGTGGAAAGGTTCCATTTACCAGAAGGTGGAGCAGTAGAACACTTGGACCAGGATTTTAACACATTGTATTAATTTGGGTAGAGACTGGGGTGCCTGGCTGGTTCAGTTGGTAGAGCAGGTGACTCTTGATCTCCAGGTTGTAGGCTCGAGTCCCACGTTGGGTGTAGAGATTACTTAAAATCTTAAAACATTTTTAGATGGGGACTGCAACAATTTTTATTTTATTGGAACACTCCTTCTAAAACATAGTCTCTTTTGCCTTGTTTTATTTTGGTAACTAAACTAATGCTTGGTTAGCCATAAGTATAGCTTGTTGCATTTCTATTTCTGCGTATTCTGAATCACTGAGCAATTACAAAATGAAAGGTTATCCTCAAGCGTTTCCAAATAAAGAAGCCATGAAATATTAGGGGAAGTCAAGGGGAGAGTTCAGGAGGGAAGTACCAGAAACCACCAACAGGTGTTCTGGTTGCAGTGAACAGAGTGTCAGCTTGGTATGCAGTCGTGGGGAAGAGTTGTGTGAATTCCTGAATGTTGGTGTGAGGTGGAGGGGACACAGGGTAAGAGGAAGTCAGCAGTTCCGGAGGCGCAGAGGACTTGGCTTCCTGGCTCTCCCACAGCTGAGGACCCGAATCAGTTCCGGAGCAGGCTGCATTCTTGAAAGCCAGGGGCTGCATCTGTAGGAGCACAGCTGTTAATCAGTGGGGTAATAATTAAGTACCCACCCTTGATCAGGACGGGACAGATGAAGTCAGAAGACCTGAAATTGTATCCCTGAAGGACATGGTAACTGGAAAAATAACTGCCATTTATTGAGAGCCTGTCTGTTCTATTTACGTGCATTATCTTGAATTCGCACTAAAATTCTGCAAGAATTTGCAAGGTGCTAATATTCTGCTGTATAAATAAGGAGAATGAAGTCCAAGGAAATTAATTTGCAGAAGGTTGCACAGCTAGAAAGTGGTGGGACTAAGTTTAGAACCCAGGTCTGGCCTACTGACATCCATGTTTTTTCCACACAGGGGTCCGAAGATTATGTAAAAGACTAGAGGTCTTTGAAAAAAAAATTTTTTTTAAATAAGCTCTGTGCCCAGTATGGTGCTTGAACTCGAAACCCTGAGATCGAGTTGCATGCTCTACCGACTGAGCCACCCAGGCGCCCCCAGTTTTACCATTTTAATAATTTATTTTTGCCCCTTATTTTGTGAAGGAGAAAATGAAGGGCAAAGGAAGAAGTAACCTGTTCAGTGTCCTAGGTCTGGTTAATCTAGTTGCCTGGGGGCTTTCCCCTTGTCCACACTCTCCTTTAAAAACCATTAACAGTGGCACCTGGGTGGCTCAGTGGGTTGAGCGTCCGACTTCTGCTCAGGTCGTGATCTCGGGGTTCGTGAGTTTGAGCCCTGCATCTGGCCCGCTGTGTGGAGCTGACTTCATATCCTTTGTCCCCATTCCTTCTCCTCTCCTCACGTTCTCTTTCTCAAAAATAAATAAACATTAAAAATACCCCAAACACAATTAATAGACTGGAGATGTGCAAGAAGAGTGTCTGCCCTACTCTCCCAGCCTTGCCTGGTCTTGAAACTAGGTTCTTTCTCCCAGAGTGCAGCTCTGTGTTTTCCCAAGTTCGAAGGGCATGCTGGGATTGGTTGCTCCTAGGAAAACGAGAGACCTTTGTTGGAAAGAATTCCATGCTTGATGTATGAAACAGCACTTTGATTCCCCCTGGTTGGTTCTCTGCCTTCCTACCGCTTTTTAAATTGAACTTGCAGCTGCTAGCCATTTGTCTTCCAGTCAAGGCCAACTTCAAAACAGTTCAAATGACAGAGGTATGTATACTTTGAATAGAAGCAGCTGCTTGTTATCTGCTGTTGATTCGAATGGCTTTTGTGTTAGGGTCAGATAGTTTAGATTATGACTGAAATTACAATAGGTTTCGAACTTGTGTGTTAAGATTCAGATATATTAATGTTCATTTAACTGATACATATAACATACCTAATACATTAGCAGGCACTGAGCTGAGGAATGGATGAAATGGACTTCTGCTAAAAATTGACACAGATGCCAACGTTATGGGACAGTCTAATACATTTTAAATTCTTGTCTGAATTTTATTACTGGCATTTGCCATCATATATTTACCTATTTAGTCCTACAATTCAGCAAAAGCTCCAGTTTGGACCGTTGCTTTGAAGTAAAGTGAAGAATCATGTGCAAATGTCCTTTTAGTAGATGCTATTAAAGACATTTAAATTCTGCACTCCAGTGTCTAAATGACAGCCTAAAGTGTATGTGTGTGTGTGTTTGGGGGGTGTGCACGTGGGAGCAAAAAGGAGGCATTGTACCGGGGTAATATTTTTAGGAAGCCTAAATGCGATATTTGATTTCAGTATGACACAGTCATTGGTTTAAAAGTTATCTTTTAGAAACAAATTAGAGTTTGGGTTTTTTCCCCCAAAAGAAATGGTAAAGTCACATGCATGAGATTAAAAACAGAAGCTGAAATGATGGCAAGGTACCCAGAAAAGTGCCTGTCTTTTCTGAGTGCAAAGGCAGAGGTGGAGAGGACATTAAAGATGGTGGAGACAGCTGGAAGGGGTCCTGGGGAGCCTTGACCTCTGGTCTTTCTCTAACTGCCTGAGGTCGTGTGCTGGTGGTGTTGGGGGGAGGATGTGGGCAGAGCACCCAGTCAACTCCTTGTATTGTTTCATAGAGTAGGCTCGAATTTCCAAAAGGTTGGGAATGGATTTACCTGAGGGTTTTGGAGTCAACAGGCCCAGATTCAGGGTGGTCTGAGGAGGACATTCTGTTCCGCTCTGGGAGTTTTGGATGCTAACAGTACAGAAAGAGCCCAACTTCCCAGTCAGGTTTTAAATAATTGTTTCTACCTGTACAAGTGTTTGATTTGAATCCAGAAATTAACCCTTTTTCCAGAGGGGTCTGAAAGTCTGTAGGCTTCAGAATCCTCAGGCTGCAGTGCGTTTGAATAACTGCCTTGTGTAGAGGGAAAGTG
This sequence comes from Crocuta crocuta, assembly GCF_008692635.1. Classification (NCBI taxonomy): domain Eukaryota; kingdom Metazoa; phylum Chordata; class Mammalia; order Carnivora; family Hyaenidae; genus Crocuta; species Crocuta crocuta. Next base: position 7,690,479 of record NW_027527920.1, on the reverse strand, counting down.
AGATCTCAGCTCCTTCCCCGGTACAGCTGTTAAGTCCCCACGTGACCACCCTGTGCTTGCTTCTCTGCAAAGTGGGGTGATGGTATTGCCTTCCTACCTTTCAGGGTTTATATAATGAGCTCTACATAATCGTACAGGTTACCACTGAGCACACGTGCAAGCTCACAGTAGGTATTAGGTAGATTACATTTTATTTTTGAAAAGAATCTGTTGCAGTTCTCCCTTTTGGCAGATAAAGAATCCAGGACTCCAAAGAAGGGTTATAGGGTTGTCACACAGTAGGCTTTGCTGTGAATGTGACTTAAAAAACCCTTTTTTTAAAAAACGGTTGTTTATTTTTCAGAGAGAGAGAGAGAGACCGAGAGAGAGAGAGACCGAGTGCGAGTGGGGGAGGGGCAGGGACAGAGGGAGACACAGAATCCAAAGCAGGCTTAGGCTCCGAGCTGTCAGGACAGATCCCGATGCAGGGCTTGAACTCACGAACCAGGGGTTCATGACCTGGGCCAAAGTCGGACGCTTAACTGACTGAGCCATACGTGTGCCCCGAATGTGACTTTTGAATTAGCATGGCCTGTAGACCGTGTCATACGGGGAAAGGTTTTGGAGCAGACAGATGTGGATTTGAATCCTGACCTAGCCTCTTACTCCTTTGAGTGATCTTGTGCAAATTCTTTCACATCCTTGAGTCTGTTTGCACATCTGTAAAACAGGCATAATGATAACACCTACCCAACATAAAGGATTCATAGACACTCTGTGTGTAAACTGCTTTTTATGATTAATAAGACTCATGCTGAGGTATAAGGCTAGATTCCCTGCCAGGGTGCCTTATTCTCTATCAGGTGAGAAAGTTTTCACCTCCCAAAACACTTGCCATGATAGGATTCTTCAGCTGTTCTTTTTTTTTTTTTTAAATGTTTTATTTATTTCTAGGAGAGAGAGAGAGAGAGACAGCGTGAGCAGGGGAGGGTCAGAGAGAGAGGGAGTCACAGACTGAAACAGGCTCCAGGCTCTGAGCTGGCAGTCAGCACAGAGCCCGACGCGGGGCTCGAACCCACGAACCGCGAGATCATGACCTGAGCGAAAGTCGGACGCTTAACTGACTAAGCCACCCAGGCGCCCCTCTTCAGCTGTTCTTTATCTAGACAGATAGAATAGAGACAGTGCTGGCATACTTGCAGTTTGGGGGCATGTGCAGGAAGCAAAGGAAGTATTTTCAGTGATAACGGGAAGCTGCAAAACGTGCCTAGGAAACAACTGCCGCACAGTTGGAGTCCTAGTATGGACTCCTCCCACCTTCTCTAAGGACCACCATCTATCTGATAGCTACCACCCAGGAAGTTGACTCTCTTCTCCCAAGAGCTTAAAGAGGATCTCCTGGCGGGTGCCTGGGTGGCTCAGTCAGTTAAGTGTCCGGCTTTAGCTCAGGTCATGATCTCATGTCCTGAGTTCGAGCCCCATGTCAGGCTCTGTGCTGCCAGCTCAGAGCCTGGAGCCTGCTTCCAATTCTGTGTCTCCCTCTCTCTCTGCCCCTCCCCCACTCATGGCTCTGTCTCTCTCTCAAAAGTAAATAAACACTAAAAAAAAAAAGATTTTCTGGGCTGTGTGTGTGTGTGTGAGAGAGAGAGAGAGCGCGCGCCAGCAAGCGAGCATAGGGAGGGGTAGGCCCTGACATAAAGGGAAGGTAACACTTTGTTCTTTAAGCCAGATGTTTTGGGGTTGGGGGTGGGGATCTGCTCTGGGTGGGCTTGAGTTCCACTTTTTGTGTGGTTCATCCAGACGTCTTCCCCGTCTGGCCTTTGCTCAGACTGCCTTCTGGGGATTCCCTTCTCCACCTTTCAATCCATGTTGGAATCTCAGTCTTGTGTCAGAGCTCAACTTGTAGGTCTCCTTTTGTGTAAATCTGTCACAGGCTTGGCCTCCACCTCCTCTCCAGGCAGTGGTCATTTTTCCACCTTCCAGGCTGCTCTGTGTCTATCTCATCATGCTTCAGTTGTTTGTGTAACGCCTGTCCAGTTGGACTGAAATTTGGGAAACCTGGGCCTGGGTGTTTTCATCTTTATCTCCAGTGCATTAGCATATTCTCTAGCATCTGGTTGGGTGACATTTTGATGAGTGACTAAGTCCTGACATGGCAGTGAAGGCAGAGGGCAAAAGACACACCTCTCACAAGGTCAAGGCTCTGCTAATCCCTCTAAAGTCTGACTTTGACTTATTTTGATTATTTTCAGTTTAATATTTTGGCACAAGAGGGTCACAGTGTTGGTGATAATCACGGCATTTGTTCTGTGAGGCTTTGTATACTCTTGGTTGTTTTTTTGTGTTTGTGTGTGTGTGTGTGTGTTTTTAATTTATTTCTGAGAGAGAGAGTGTGAGAAGGGAAGGGTCAGAGAGAGAGGGAGACACAGAATCGGAAGCAGCTCCAGGCTCTGAACTAGCTGTCAGCACAGAGCTCAATGTGGGGCTCAAACCCACGAACCGTGAGATCATGACCTGAGCCGAAGTCGGACGCCTAACCGACTGAGCCACCCCGGTGCCCCTGTTTTGTTTTTAAGTAATTTGTGTCCAATGTGGGCCTTAACTCATGACCCCAGGATCAAGAGCCTCATACTCTGCCAACTGAGTCAGCCAGGTGCCCCTACTCCTCATTGTTTTTACATCTATGTGTTTCCACATTCAACTACATGAGGCATGTGGGTTGTGTGTTATCTTTACTAAACAGATAGGAAACTGATCCTGGTTAAGGGTCTTGTTAGTGTCACGCTGCCATTTAAGAGTGCTTTTAGTCCCCTATACTGCCTTTTTAGCCAATATCCCCTTCCTTGCCCAGGGGGGAATCATTTGGGAAGCATATGCTGATGGTGACATTTTTCCTATTCTTTTTTTTTTTTTAAATGTTTATTTATTTATTTTTGAGGTAGGGAGGGAGACAGAGCCTCCACACTGTCAGCACACAGCTTAATGGCGGGGCTCAAACTGAGATGATGACCTGAGCCGAAATCAAGAGTCGGAGGCTTAACCGACTGAGGCACCCAGGCGCTCCAACATCTTCCTTGTTCTATGGTGTTCCTTTAACCCCCATGTCTGGCATAGAAAAAGGCTCAGGGAATGTTTGGGGCCGGATGGATCAGTGAGCCTCCCTTGCATGTGAGCTGAACACTTATCCCCAGCAAATGTTGGGCTCCTTGATGGATATATGACATTGGTGGCTGAATATACATGGCACCTGTGGCTTTTCACACTCTCCCCCCACGCCTCTCCAGGGACTGGGATAGGACAGATGGTCATAGACACAGGATTCTCAGCTCTGCATCCTTTCTGCAAATCACATTTGGGGGAAAAGTTAAGTTTGTGCAGTAATACAATTTCAGTAACACAGTTTCATACTGCCGGTGAGTTGTTTAACACTCTCTGGATAAATCACACTTCAGAACTCGTTTGGGAACAGTTTAGTTTCATTGTAGGTGGCTGTGATTCCAGCCCACCAGGCCCTTCCACCCCCCTAATAAATCTAAGCTGATAAGGTGAATGCAGCACTAAGCCAGGCTTTTTCTGGACCCAGGATAGCATTACATTATATTAATCGTCCTTTTCACCCCCAGCACCTTTCATTCTTTGTCCCCTGAGGATAGCCACTTGTCTGTCCTTAAATGTTAGAGATGGAAAAGAACTTTATAGTTCACCCTCCTGGATGTATGATGAAGGGATTGAGGTCCAGAGAGGCCAGGTGGCTTATGGCTAGTGAGTGACAGCCTGAATTGAGATCTGGACCCCCGACTTTTCTATGGTGCAGGGCTCTTGTTTTCTTCCCCGCCCCAGTGCCCACCCTTTGATTCTGTTTTATAGTCAGGGGAGAGGCTATATATTCAGTTTAAATTGAATAAAGGTGACCAGTTCACTGTTAAATGCTCCCAGCATAGAGTGGATTCATTTCCTGTCAACCCTCAGAGCCTCCCTTGCCATATCTTTGGCAAGGGCCATTAAAGTCTTGACAGATGTCTGTATAGTCAACTGCAGCCTAGGGGTAACCATGTGTGGGTCTGACTGATAGGATTTAACTTTTAGGAAGAAAAAGGAGAGGTGATAAGAGTATGTAAAGAGAGAGAGGGGGGAAAAAACTGTTAAATTCTCTTAACGGTATACCTGTTGGCCCTTTGGCTCCAAAAATCACCATATTTTGATGTTTCAGAAGTGGCAGATAAGACACAGAATCCAAAAACTGCTGAAAGATTATTAAAATATATTAAAGGTCCAAGCCTGGAGCTTGAAAAAGATACTTCTCATTTGTCATGGAAGCTTCAGTGTTCTCTGTTCTCCTGCTAATGGACTTGGGGAGTCTTGGGACCTCAGCAGCTGGTGTGCCATCGACTGTTCTCTGGTCCTCTCCTGTCTGGGGTGGGCATACTCTTGTCTAAGTGGGAACTTATAGGAGGGACACATGGCTGGCCGGGCAGCAGGGCCCATTCAACCTGTACTGGGGTGATGTATGCAGCAGGATGCCAATTGTAGCACAGCAGAAGATAATTTTTCTCTATACAGGGTCTTACATGTAGTAGGTCATTAGTGTTTATTGATTTCTTGGTTTAAAAAAATGTATATCTTCCTCTTCTTTCTTGACTATAAAGGACAAGGGGATAAGAGGGAGCTAGTTATGCCCTGTTCTCTTCTGTGACCAGCCTCCCCACAGTTACAAACTCTTTCTGCCACTTCGTGGGCACTCTTGCTCTGTGTTATAGGATTGATCCCTGGAGGCAGACAGCTGAGGTTGGAGTCCTCCATCCCTGAACACTTAGGTCAATTGGAATTCTTAATGTATGTTATTCCTGGCTTCCTCATTAGTAAGCTAAGTATGGGGGTGATAATACTGCCTAACTTGTAGGATTGTTGTGAGGATTAAATGTCAGGTGTTGGGTGTTATCCTAACTCTGTAAAATGTTACCTGAGTACATTTCCTTTGGGGTTTCTCTGTCAAGTTTATTGCCAACACTGGGGAGTCTACCCTCTCCTTTAAGGCTGAAGTCTGATATTATCTTGTCCACAAAACTTTGCTTGGTCTCCCTTAGGAAAAGTTCTGGTGGGGCTCTCCATGAACTTCATGGGAGACAAACTACTTTGTGTGTGTGTGTGTGTGATCTTCATATATTATCCATGGTTTCATGATGTACATTATGAGCTTCTGGAGATTTGATAGTTCAGTCTTGATGCTCTATCTCTAGCCCAGGCCTGGCATGTAGTCAATGGTCTGTAAGTGTGGAATGAATGAATGTTGGTGTTAGCTTACAGAGCCCATGTGGGACAGGAGATTTGCTTCATTGGGTTTTCACTGATAACAAATACAATATTATGTGCATTCAGTTTCTTGATACCTCTTCTTGAATCATTTCTTCCTTTTGTTCTTTTTGATTGGTTAAACAAAGCTGGATTAGTTGGGAGCCCCCAAGTGGGGCCAAGAGATGTGGCTCTTACTGGGCTCTATTGTAGGTCAAATGCTAATTTAATTCAGTGCATGGCACAAAGGACATGGGAGTATTATATGATCAAATGGGTTCTAGTTACTCTACTGTAAATGACTGTGGTGAGTGGGCATGTCATAAATCTTCTAGTGGTTTGGGGGCCTGAAGGAGTTAAAGCTCCTCTCAGAATAGCCGGAGCAGCTCCTAGGAAGTAGCTTCCGAGGCAGGATGTGGCTAGCCAGTGGGTAAATGAGCGCCATCTCCTTTGGAAGAAAAGGAAGTGGGTGGGGAGAAGTGAAGAGGAAGAGCTTGGTATCTTTTTATCTCCTGCTGTAAGTGCATGCTTCTCTTTGAATGCCACACACAGCCTACAGAATCTTACCCAAAGCAACCAGGGTCCAAAGGATGCTCAGTGATGCGTGTTTTCTTATTTTTTTCCCACAATACCTCAAATTTAGTATGCACTGGAGTGTTCTAGTAGGTTTTGTTTTCTAATCTTGATCTTTGGTGTATTTTTTTTTAAATTTTTTTTTTTTAATGTTTTATTTATTTCTAGGAGAGAGAGAGAGAGACAGCGTGAGCAGGGGAGGGTCAGAGAGAGAGGGAGTCACAGACTGAAACAGGCTCCAGGCTCTGAGCTGGCAGTCAGCACAGAGCCCGACGCAGGGCTCGAACCCACGAACCGCGAGATCATGACCCAAGCGAAAGTCGGACGCTTAACCGACTAAGCCACCCAGGCGCCCCGATCTTTGGTGTATTATTTAATGCTCTTTGCGGATTCCAGTAATGCTAAATGTCAACCATGGTCATGCTCATCTGACCAAGAATTAATTAATTAATTCTTTGTCTTTATTCTTAAGTAATCTACACCCACCGTGGGGCTCAAACTTACAACCATGAGATCAAGAGTTGTGTGTTCCACCGTCTGAGCCAGCCAGACGCCCCTAACCAAGAATAATTTCAAAGAAAGTTTTTTGTTTTAGAAAAGTCTCTTTGATGTGTTTACTTATTTATCTGTTTCAGAACACATTCTCACACATTGTCCAGGTGCTCATGACAGCCCCTTGTGATACAGGACGAGAGTGTGCTTCCATTTCGAGGTTCAAGGTTACATGGCCCCGGTTACCTACAATGTTGACAGAAGGTCTAGATTTCCTGACTTCCAAGTTCAAGATTGTTTCCATAATCTTGGTACCTTTTGTTAGAAGCACGGTTTATACATTAGAGGCAAATTATTGATGGTGCAATTTTGCAAATAAAGAGAGCCCTCTGGGATTCAGTGATGTATATGTGAAATGAAATAGGTGAACTGAACTTGGTGAGCTTCAAGCATCACTGGAAAAGCAGCCATCACTTCTGTATGTATTGCATAGATATCAATAATGCACATCAGTGTTGGGTTTAGGAATTGGATCCAGAGCTATGGATTGGTGTGTGAGAAATACTGTCAAAGGCTTTTCTGAGCCAGTCTTTGGACCAGGGTAATGAGAGTTTAATTGTCTGGAAGAGAAGTTCCCTGTGGAGTTCCATGGATTTGGAAGGCTGAGCTCAGTAGCTTTTAGACTTCAGATTTCCACATATTCTTTGTCTCAAGGAAGTTAGTATATCTCTTGAGGTTTGTAGCTCTTGATTCCATTTCTGTGAATGTTCCAAATTAGAATTTTTGCGCTTATTTATATATCTATTTTGCATATGAACATTATGGGTAATTTGATCCCAGAACCACATACTTAAATTGCATAGTTAAGTTCTGATTATTTTGCATGTTATTTTAGATATTTAAATATAAAAAAGCATTTTAATGGCATTAAAAAATTTTTTTAATTAAAAAGTTAAAAAAAATCTTCTGGCATTTTTTGGAAGCTAAGATGTCAGGTGGCTCTTTGTGGAACCCTAAACATCCTGAGGCATTCCAGGCTGGTGTGCCAGGCTCATCTTTTTTTTTTTTTTTTTTTTCAGATTAAAATTTTTTTTCTTGAGGTATAATTGACGTATAAGTGTGCTGATTTGATACATTTATGTATTGCAATATGATTACCACCATAGCTGTAGTTAGCCTCTCTATGGTGTCACATAATTATTTGTTTTTTGTGGTGGGAACATTTAAGATCTAATCTCTTAGCAGCTTTGCTAATACAGTTTTGTTAACTGTAATCACTGTACTGTATATTAGGTCTCTAGGACGTATTCATCATCTACTGCAAGTTTGTACCCTGTGACCAACATTTCCCTAGTACCCCTTCCGCTTTCTCTCTCTTTTTTTTAAAATATTTACTTTTTGAGAGACGGAGAGTGAGCAGGGGAGGGCAGAGAGAGAGGGAGACACAGAATCCGAGGCAGTCTCCAGGCTCCGAGCTATCAGCACAGAGCCCAATGTGGGGCTCGAATTCACGAGCTGTGAGATCATGACCTGAGCTGAAGCCGGACACTTAACCTACTGAGCCACCCAGGTGCCCCCCTTCTTCTTTGTCAGACCTAATTCTTTAGCATGGTGTACTGTGCCCTTCATGGTCTAGCTCCAGCTTACCACCCCGCCCAGTGTGTCTACCCTCTGGCCACTTGGAACTGCTTGTAACTTTCAGTGCCTTTTTATTCATGCTGAAGCCCCAAGCCTGGGGTGCTTTTTCCCTTGCTGCAAAAACTTGAGTTCTCCTTCAGGACTAAATTTGGGCATTATGTTTTCTGACCTCCTCTTTCCCTTCCTCATCTCAGATGGAATTGGAAGTCCTACCTCTGTTCTCATAGTCCCCTGTGCTCAGCTCACTTTCAGCATTACGATCTACCTTACTCAGTCATTGCTGTGCTTGTTAGTATCCTTCCCTGTGTTTAGCTTGCACTGTGATACCTGTCTCATTCTTTCTTTCATCTCTGCATCCTTATCTCCTCATCTCTTTCTTACACACACACACACACACACACACACACACACACACACACACAGTCTGGTGAGGGCAGGGACCCAGTCTTCCTCATCTGTACCTTCTTACCATTTAGCACAGATTATGCCTGTCACACAGTGGGTGCTCAGTGATAAATCTGCATTGCATTTTCACAGCTGTGGGCGTAAATGGGTATCAGCCAGATATCCATTCAACTTCCTGGTCCCCTGTCCTCTAGATTGGAGCGGTCCTGCAGGTTTCCATTCTCCTGGTCACTTTTGCTTCTGTAGGACCCATGTTTCCCTTTCTGTGTTTTTTGTTTTTTGTTTTTCTTTCTTTTTCCTCTGTGTTGAATCAGCTTGGAATTTGGCCCTTCCCCCTGATTTTCACCTAACAACAATAAGAATGAAATGCACAAAAAGCTCTTTTCGTGCATGGCAGATTGGACGGAAGGTCTGAGGTAGGGAGGGTTTGTTAAATTATAGCAATAAAGACAGCTTAAAATATAGTGGCATAAGGTATCTTTGGTCTTAAATGACCTTTGCCCCGGTGCCTTCTTTCCTCTTGTGCTACTTTACGGACAGTCTTCAAACAGACTTCTCCCGTCTTACTCCGCAGCATAAATCATTTCTCCAGCTCCACCCTTATGTGCTGTTCAGATCTGCTTCTGCCTATGCCATGGCTAAGGAATCAGGCCCTTTTAAACAGTGGACAAGAGGTGCCTGGGTAGCTCAGTCGGTTGAGTGTCCGACTTCAGCTCAGATCATGATCTCATGGTTGATGGGTTTGGGCCCTGTGTTGTGCTCTGTGCTGACAGCTTGTTCAGAGCCTGGAGCCTGCTTCTGCTTCTGATTCTTTATCTCCTTCTCTCTCTGCCCCTCCCCTACTCGTGCTCTGTCTCTCTCTGTCTCTCAATAATAAATAAATGTAAAAAAAACCAGACAAACTGTGAGCAAGACTTCTGGTCCTCTGGTAGCCTGTGCTGTGAAGATGGTTTGTTAACACACTTAACCAACCCTCCCGCCCCTGCCTCTGCACCTCCTTTCACAAGACAGAAGCAAGTACTGTCGGTTTTGGTTTTAATTAAGTTTGGTTCCTTCTGGTCTGTGATTTTACTTCTGCCAGGTAGATTTTGACCCTACCAGGCCAACTGCTATTAATTTGAGGACCTACAAGGTGAGCATATGTATGGACTTGTAGTCATGGTCCTGAGATCAGGGTTCCCCGAGCATTGCCAGCTAGTGATGTGGGGAGTGTGATTTTTCTCAGAGATGATGTGTGCTGAGAGGGGAGAGGTTTGCTGACCTGTCTTGTGTGTACTTTGATCAAGAAGGGCCAAGCTGTAATAGACACGTTGTTCGTGTGCTTAAGGAAGAAACAGGTTTGGAAAATTGATGATTTCTCCATGTGGACTAGATTTGGAGATGTATTTTAAATGTTGTGTTTCTTCCGACTTTATCTTCTTCCTGCCTTAGCTGTGCTTCTGACCTTTGGCTGTATTTTCCTTTTGTGCCCTGGGGATTCGACTTTCCTTACGGTTTTGGGTTATGAGGTCTAGGAATGATGGTCGCGTTGGGTCCTTCCCTTTTTCTCTCATTGAAGAGCAACTCACACTGCTGATTCACAGAGCAGTATTGGCCATTACTGCATAGGCAGTTTCTAAAAGGTCTTTCTCTACGTCAGCTTCTCAAAAACAGGGAATGGGTGGGGTCAAATACATCATCTTTCTAAGGCCACAGTCAACCAGCTTGCCCTTTTAGGAGCACACATGTTGTGTGGCCACCACCAGGCCCAGGGCTCCCTTTGATTTTTCTGGTGGTGACCACATATTTATTGGATGTTCCACCTCGGTTGTCTGTGGTGTTTTCTCCCTTTCAGTACTTCCTGCTGCCTCCTCTCCACCCTGCCTCTCTTATGGCCACCCGAATTTTTATTGCTTCTACCGGGGTGCTTCACCTGGGCTGTGTCCTTTTTCTTCCCTTCCTGTCCCACTCAAAATATATCAGCCTTGGATGTTCCTCTGAAAGGAATTCTTCTTTGGGTAGATTTGTTGTCTTTCCAGGAACCTTTTAGTACAGCACAGTTCTTTGCCTCAAAGGGACAGGTCACTAACGGGTAAATAACCTGTGTTAGGGTTGAACAGGTGGATGATATGTTTGAAGGACATGAGCTCTTTGGCTCATGGTATGGAGAGAAGATAAGTTCTGGAGTTCCAGCCCTATTCTTAATTGCTCCAGGCCTCCATTTCCATTTCTGTAACATGGGAACAAAATACCTAATTTTTAATGTTGTGAGGATTAAATTAGTGGGTATAATAACATGGCTAGTGTTTAAGAAGCTCATCTCAACTACATCTAAATTTCATTCTTTATCAAAGACTTATTATGTACCTCTTTTTCCCTCATCAGGTAAAGGTCATATTCCTTTTTTTTTTTAAAAATTTTTAATGTTTATTTTTGAGAGAGAGACACACACACACAGTGTGAGCAGGGAAGGGGCAGAAAGAGGGAGACACAGAATCCAAAGCAGGCTCCAGGCTCCGAGCTGTCAGCACAGAGCCCGACGCAGGGCTCGAACTCACAAACTGTGATATCATGACCTGAGCCAAAGTCGGACACTTAACCGACTGAGCCACCCAGGTGCCCCTTGGTGATACTCTTTTTCATCCTCCGTCTTTTTTTTTCCCCCTCTCTGCCTCCAAATTTCGTCACTTCTTTCCTTTTCCTTTTCCTTTTCTTGTACTTTTCCCTCCAGAAGACTGATCCTTTAGGAATTAATTCATATATGGCTAATATGAAACAAATTTTGTCCATTGGAGCAGAAGGAACCATAGTCTGTCATTTCTTTCAAGCAACAGTATGACACCCCCTCTCCAATCCAGGATGTTGTTCAATATTTAAGAAGAGTCTGCATGAGTGGGTGGTCCTGCCACTCCAGAGGTTCCTCTGTGTGGGTGTGTATGTGCGTGCGCGTGTGTTTTTCAGCGTGACTCTCTGCAGAAATATGCCAGGGGAAGAAGGCAGTTTGTCTCATTTTGGAAGCCTGTTTGATTCCGGGGTGGGGGGGTATTGCTTA
>NW_027527920.1:7645374-7678930 GCF_008692635.1 Crocuta crocuta | reverse complement strand
AGTATCCTTTTTTTTTTTTTTAAAAAGTAGGTTTCATGTCCATTGTGGGGCCTGAATTTATGCCAAGACCAAGAGTCGCATGCTCTATGGACTGAGCCAGCCAGGCTCCCTTATCTTTTTTAAAAATTATTTAAACCTGTTTTCTAGACTCTGCAAAACTTTTGTTGATTGGCCTGGAAGCCCCTTGATTGAAAGTGACATTAAAGAGAAACACTTGTCCTGACACTCGTTTTGAGTTCTGTTCCTCTAACATTGTTTGGTTTTAATATTTTTAATCCCCGTTCTATGTCATTTTCTGCAGAGTAGACCATTTGCTGTCTAAATTTTACATGTCATTCTAGACCATCTCCAGTCTTCTGCCCCTACAAAACGCAGTCTGGTTTAGGCTGGTGTCTCCTGAGCTACCCAGTTGTCAGCACCTGAGGGCTCTTGAGAAAATCAGGACACTTGTAAGACTGTCTTTGCCCCCAGTTTTTGTGGGGAGTGGCGGCGAAACCATTGAAAGGCAGCAGAGGCAGTATTTAACTACATTGTACATTTTTGCCAGGCTATTGATTTATTGCATGAAACCATGAAGATGTGGGAATTTCATCAGTAGGATGGGGCTGATACTGGTGATCACTTCATGGTGCTGTTAGGAGACCAAAGGGGCTCCTCTGCATTTCTCAGGATACCTGTAACACAACAGGTACGTAGTAAATCAGTAGTGAGTACTACCAAATCAAATGTTACCCTTGCTAACCAGTAATTAGCTGCCGACAGCCGAACAATATTAACTACTTGTTTAGCACTGCAGATGCTTCCAACATTTTTTTTACATTACACTCTTATGTAATCTCCACAACAACCTTAAAAAAAAATTTTTTTTTAATGTTTTTTATTTTTGAGAGAGAGAGGGAGGGAAGGAGATATGAGTGGGGGAGGGGCAGAGAGAGAGAGAGGCAGACACAGAATCTGAAGCAGGTTCCAGGCTCTGAGCTGTCAACACAGAGCCCCGTGCAGGGCTCAAACCCACAGACCGTGAGATCATGACCTGAGCTGAAGTTGGACGCTTAACCAACTGAGCCAGGTAGGCGCACCTCTTTTTTTCTCTTTTTTAAGTAAGCTCTTTGCTCACTGTGGAGCTTTAACTCACAACGGGGAGATCAGGAGTTTCCTGCTCTTTTGACTGAGCCAGCCAGGTGCCCCATCCACAACCTTTTATTTAGGATCACATTATTGGGTTAAAGAGCCCTTAACTGTCTATATGCTTTTTGCTGCTACGCTAAGGGCCTTCTGGTGTCAAAATGCATATATTCTCAGAAAAGGCCTGGGAAGATACAACAGTATAGTCTCAAAGGAGAAAGCAGTGATGGGACAGCTGAGTAGCTCACCTGGTTAAGTGTCCAACTTTTGTTTCAGCTCAGGTCATGATTTCATAGTTCATGAGGTTGAACACACCACGTGGATTCAGTGCTGATGGCCCAGAGCCTGCTTGGGAGACTGTCTCCCTTCCTCTCTCGCTTTGTCCCTCCCCCATTCACATGAGCACGTGCTCTCTGTCTGTCTGTCTCTGTGTGTGTGTGTGTGTGTGTGTGTGCGCGCGCGTGTGTGTCTGTTTCTCAAAATAAATTAAAAAGGTAGCAGGACGCCTGGGTGGCTCAGTCAGTTAAGAGTCCGACTTCAGCTCAGGTCATGATCTCATGGTTCGTGGGTTCGAGCCCCGTGTTGGGCTCTGTGCTGACAGCTAGCTCAGAGCCTGGAGCCTGTTTCAGATTCTGTGCCTCCTCCTCTCTCTGAGCCTCTCCTGCTCGCTCGCTCGCTCTCTCTCTCAGAAATAAATAAAACATTTAACAAAGGAAAGGCAGTGAGGGGCACCTGGGTGGCTCAGTTGGTTAAACCTTCAACTTTGGCTCAGGTCATGATCTCACAGTTGGTGAGTTTGAGTCCTGCATCATGCTCTGTGCTGGCCGCTTGGAGCCTGGGGCCTGCTTCAGATTCGGTGTCTCTCTCTATCTCTCTGCACCCGCCGCCCCCTGACTCTCTCTCTCAAAAATAAATAAACTATAAAAAAGAATTTTAAAAAAAAGTGAGGATTGGGAAAATGGCCAGTGTTTGCAGAGATGCATGGTCTGGGACTTAGCTACACTTGGAATACTATGGGATGAATCTGATGTTAAGATTAGAGAATTCTAGCATTGAAAAGAACTTTAAAGACCACCTAGTTTAACTTGCCTATTTTTCTTTGAGAAAAATTGAGGGGAGGTGAGTGAATAGTTCACAGATCATAAAACTATCAGAATTGAACCCATGTCTTCTGCCTCCCAAAGTTCTCACACTTATTTGTTAAGCGTGGAATATAATGGCAGCCACATGCATGCTTTTTTTTTTTTTTTTTTTCCCTTTCTGGTAGTTTTTTGTCTCATTGTGAAAGACCAGTTCTGTGCTGACCCAGAAGCAGCTGATTTCCTGCATATGTCACTGGGTCTGGGGTCTGGGGGCTGCTTTCAAGAACAACGACTATGAGACTTTGTTCACCTATACATCTGTCAGCAAGCAGAGAAGAGTAGGTGGCCAAGATATGATTTACATTAACAGCCAGCCTCAAGGAAAAGGAAAAAGATATTTCTGCTAAATTCAGTGAGGTACATTATGAACCAGGCAAGAGAATGGCTGTACTGAAGTGTGTCTTCCCCCAGCTTCCTAAGAATCTAAGCACAAAGCCGGGTTCAACACCAGCATGAAGCAGACTCTGTGCTAGAGGAGGAAGAGGAAACTTTCTCCTGCCCAAGAACTGCCACACGTGCATGGTTGCCTTGGAAAGGAGGGGAAGTCCATGTTCACAGGGCCTTTTTAAGAGCAGGACAGGCAAAGTGTCTGGCTTCCCATGTTGTCCAGTTTGAGTTGGTCATTACTTCTTGTCCACGTGTACACCCCATTGACTGTTTACCCACCCTTACTGCTTTTTCGTTTAAGACCATGCTGACTGTTTTATCTTCCCAGATCTTCTCTGGGAATGTGTGCATTTTGACCCCAGAAGGTCCTTAGTAAAGCAGCGAGAGGAATACAGACAGTCAGGGCACCTTAAGCCAGTGCTGCGATGCTACATCAAAGGTGGTCATAGAGATCACATGAGAGTAGTAGGTGCGGGTGGTCGCAGTCCACCCTGAGGAGGAGCAAGGGCACAGAGAAGGACCCTACTCTGTGGCCAGGCATCACGGGTCAGTTCAAAGCTGAGGGAGGCGTGGAAACACTGAGGGAACAAAACCTCTGCAGCTCAGGCTCCACTCTCAGCATGAGATAAAACCCATTGCTCAAGAAACTCGCAGCTTGTGGTGTACTGAAATTAACAGCATTCACAAGAAAACCCAAACCTAGCTCCACTCCTAACTGGTACTAACAACATGACTGAAGAATGCACCCATTATTAAACAATAAAGACAATTTACCTCAGTCCTTAGGCTTCTATTACAGTGTACAACTCAATGCAGTATTGAAATGCACAAAGAATCATGAGAGGAAAAAAAACCTACAGGAGATCAGGCCAATGACAGAACTAGGAATTGGGGCTTTAAAATAACCATCATTATGGATGACATGCAAGAACAAATGAGGGATTTCAGAAGAGACGGAAACTAAAAGTGGATTCACGTGGAAATGCTAGAACATTTTGAAAACACTATTTCAGAGGTCAACAGGTATATCAGTAGACCAGAGGGAACTGAAGAAAGAATCAGTGACCCTGAAGATAGGTTAATAGACATTATCCACACTGGAAAAAAAAGAAATTATTTACAAGGAGACACAAGGAGGAAAAAGGTAAAAGAAATCCGATCACAGCATCCAAGATACACGTATATAGAGAGAGGAAGAGATGGACGTTGAAAGAGAGGAGATGGACAGACACTGACCTGACTGGAGCTGGTAAAGGAGTTGGTGTATGCGATTGTGGAAGCCTGGGAAGTCCCCAGTCTGGAGGGTAGCCCAGCAGGCTAGGGGTCCGTGGAGGACTTGGAGTTGGGGTCCAGAGGCAGCCTGCCGACAGAATTCCTTCTTTGGGGAGGTCAGTCTTTGTTCTTAAGGCCTTAAACTCATTGGACGATGTCCATTCACATTATGGAGAGTAATCTGCTTTACTCAAAGTTCACCACTTTCCACCCTCTCCACCCCCCATCCCCCACCTTAAAACCCTACTTTTGTAGAAATATTCCAAATCAAGTTTGACCACATACCTTAGCACTGTGGCCCTGCCACGCTGACACCTGAAATTAACTGTCACACGTCTCCTTCTGGTTACTGCTCCCCACCACAAAGGGTGTTTTCTATTTTATAACTGCATAGGCTAGTTGTGCCTTTTTTTGAGTTTTACATAGATGTAGAAGAACACATTTCCTTTTTTTATTGCCTAGAATTTTATTGCCTAGTTAGTTGAGCAGCCCTTCCCAGCATGGCCTGCAGGGTTGAGGGTCTGAGGGTATAGAGCCCCTCCTCCACCATGTTTTTGGGGTTGGCTTGAACTGCACTCCTTACTGCAGATGGGCTAGCCAAGGGTGGAGTCTGGTTAGCGGTGTCTCTGGCTCCCTTTGCTTCTTCCTTTAGGCCCATTTTTCTTTCCTCTCTTATGCTGTTTTTAATCCCCACATCCCCACTGTCCAGGGTTCGGCTATATAGAGAATCCTAAGGCCAGTTCTTCTCTTTTCCCCTCGCATCTCCCCTCTTTTGAAGATCCTCGATCCTCAGCTTTTCAGCCTGAACACACCCTCAGTCTTACTTTGGACCTCCTCAATTGGCTGTCCCGTGCACAGGCTTGGATCTCAGAGACACCCAGACATCCCCTCTCTCCTCCCCTCCTCCTCATGCACTTTTTTTTTTTTCCTGAGTGTGAAAACTGAGGACCAGAAGGGTGGTAGCTTGCCCAAGACCTCAGAGATGGTAGTGATCTAGGGTGAGGGTAGAGGGGTTGCAGTGTTAGTCTCTTGGTGCTGTTCCCCCTTAGCTAAGGTCTCCTGTCATCCTCCTCCTTTCCCTGCCCCGGTACTGTTCATACTTGGCAGATGCTGCAGGGGAGAGAGAACTTCCCAACTCCCTGGGCTCTCTGAGGATGCCCCCTGCGGGTACTGGGACCCTTTCTCTCCTCCTGCACAGCAACTGATAGTCACCCTCTGCTCTTCCCCTGTGCTCCTTCCTGGCCGGCCGAGGCAGGGCCTGCCACCCAGGGCTAGAGAAAGGCTCAGATTGGCTAGCCAGCATTTGCGTGCTACCGTGGCTCATTCCTGTTTGGTGTGTGGCAGTTTGAAGACCCCACTCCTTTGTCTAGACATCACCTCCCCCTCCCTGCCCTTTGCAGTGACCATCAGGGTTGGGGATGGCAGTGTGAGGCCTTGAACGGAGCTCTGTTCTAGGAGCTGAGAGACTGCCGCCAGTAAGCTGTGTGAGACCTTGTCCTCTCCTGACCTCCATTTCCTCCCCTGTCAGATGGGTCGGATTGGGGGTCTTTTCCTTTCCCTCCCTGTGCTACATTTTGTACTTCTTCCTGATTTAAGCCACTGAGCCGCAAATGCAAGATTCCAGTTGTGGCAGTGCAGTTAGGCGCAGCAGATGGGTGGGATGAGAGGGAAGGAGATGTTCTGGCCCATAGGATCATCCTCTCTCCACCCACTGCATTGTGCCTCCCTGGTGTTTTCAGAGCACAAATGACAGCCCTGGTTTGTTTTTTTTCCACATTCCTTGCTCTTCTTTGCATTCCTATTTCAAACCTATAATCTTGTATCTCAGTGAACTTGTGTTTTCTGTAAGATAGCCGTGGTGCGGAATTCATGTTACCGTGTGTCATTTTTCTCTCTGCTGTGGTGAACAGGGTGGTGGGGGTCAGACGTCACAGCTGGTCCCTGGAGAGGGCGGTGTGTGTGTCAGATATTTATTCTGTGCTCCAGGTTCCTTTCTACATCTGTAGTTCTGATTTTGCTGATTTCAGTTAAAACCAAAGATTGTGAAGGAGACAGGTTCTTATCTGAAATTTGGAGATTTGTGGCATGATCGATGTAGCAGGGCCTGTTTCCTTTGCTTGAAGCATTTGGCCTTGGGGTGGGTTGGGGTGGGGCGGGGCAGGGCAGGGCAGAAATGAGCCTTGTTGAACATCACTGAGTCCCTGTGCGAGAGGAAGCAGTACTAAAGACTGTTACATTATTGATGGATTTCTTTTTTTNCCGACGTGGGGCTCGAACCCACGAGCCGCGAGATCATGACCTAAACGAAAGTCGGACGCTTAACTGACTAAGCTACCCATGTGCCCCTGATGGATTTCTTTTTAATGAGTACTGAAAGCCATTTTGATGCCAGGATTTTCCTTTCACCTTCAGATAAAATCCTTGGTCTTTCATTCTCTGCAACAGTTCTTAAATAAAACTTTTCAAGGGCTTTAAGAATCGTTAAAGGAAAGGCAGTAATTTCTTGATTGGCGGTGGCTCCTTGTCTTCCAGTCTACCTGCACTTGCCCTAACTTTAGTGTAGAAGTGTGTGAAAATTCCGTTGTTCCTTCTCATTAGTTTTCTGTTTTGATCCTCCCCTAGTTAAGGAAGCATGGAGTTGTTACTCCATTTTACAGGTGAGAAAACTTGAGATGTGTCAAAGTTAAATGACCAGTCCATGGTCACACAGCTAGTTGTTGACTACTCTGGGGTACGAGTTTGGGATTCCTGACAACTAATGGCTTGGTAGCTTGGCAACATGTTCCCCCCTGCCTCTCCCCAATTCATCGGGAAAGTCGTGCCACCACAGCATACAGCCTTTGCTATGGCATAGCCTTTTGAAAGTGCGAATCAGGAGCCAGTTCCTTAGGTGGTGGGGTAGGTGGTTAGATGGGAGAGCATAGAAGGTCGAGGAAGGAGGAAGCCCAGATTTAGTTTTTCTTCCTGAAGGTGGGAGAGTTACTTAATTCTACAGAGAGTCAGGAAAATGAGCAGAGTCAACATTTCCTCTTTTTCTTTGCCAGATGGATGGGGTGTCTTGTGGCCACTGTTACTTGCTTGATGTGCGGGGAGGCAGGGTTTTATCTGGTGCGAAGGGCTCTTTACATAGGTATGCCATCTTCATGTATGATCAAGCGCTGGCATGGCACATGTCCCACACTAGGACCCTACCCATGCTTGCAAGTGGCTTCCCTTGAAAGTGTTGAGCTTTTTGAAGAGGCATTGCAGCATAAGATTAGAGCTTCTTTCTGCCCAGGTCTCAGACCTTGCTTTGTTGCTCACTAGCTGTGTGACCTTGGACAACTCACTTCACCTGTCTGTGCTTGAGTTTGCTCTCTGTTGTAATTGTAGCGTTGTGGCCAAAGTGTATTAGCAGGTGTGAAGCAGAGTATGCAGTGCTGTAGGGCGAGTGATTTCCTTCCATTCAGTCCTTCCCTCTCCCTCTCCCTGCTCAGCATTCCATCTGACAGAAGCCTTTGGAGGCTGCATTTCAGCCTGACTGCTGAGCCCTACAGGCAGCTGTAACCTCCTCGAAGTTTTAGCTGTGAGGTCTGTTTGACATGTGTCTCTAAATGTCATCGATGGGTTCCTTTGTGTACAGACGTCAGAGAAAGGACACCTGCAGGTGGGCACCATGCCCTTCCAGCCAGCCATGCTTGTTCTGGGTCCCTACCCCTGCTGGACTGGGGGCAGCTGTGACACTTACTTGTGCCTTTTAGCAGGACGAGAAAATTACCAGCTGTTTTCAGCTGTTTTAGTCTGTTTGGGCTGCATAACACAATGTCATGGACTGGTTGGCTTAAACAACAGAAATTTATTTTTTTCATGGTTCCGGAAGCTGGAAGACCAAGATGAGGGTGCCGGCATGGTCTGGTTCTGGCGAGGCCTCTCTTCCTGACTTGTGGACAGCTACCTGTGGACAGGCTGTGGTGTCCTCACATGGCCTTCCCTTGGCGTGTGCCCAGTGGCAAGGAGGTCACCTCTCTCCTGCGGGCCAGCAGTCCTATCTGATTAGGACTCCATCTGTATGATCTTACTTATTAACCTTACTTACCTCCTAATTGTCCTGTCTCTTCACGTGATTACATAGGAGGTTAGGGCTTCAACAGGAATTTTAGGCAGACACAGTTCAGTTAGTGGCACCATCCTTCCTTCCTCAAGAGCTCCCCAGGGAGGGAGCTTGGTGAAATCAGCCATGTGTCCTCTGTGGCCCCATGTACTGTTACTTGTAAGGTGCTGTTGGATCTTCCCATAGACTGGGGGAGGCAGTAGGTCTCAACCTCCCTGCCTTCTTCAGAGTTGGAACAGAGGGTGAGTGAAGAGTGGAAGATTATGCTTACTCCTGCCCTTCAAGCTCAGAAACGGTGTGTATGTTGGGGGCTGGGGACCAGCCTTCTGTTGTGTAGTGATGCCCTGTCTTGTCACCATGTTGTTTGTTTAGACAAGGACTAAAATCAGATGAAACACCGTGGATGTTCTCTGTACCACCCTCCTCTTACAAAACCCCCAGGAATAATGAATTCTTTTCCGTTCTCTGTAAAACACTCCGTACTGCCCACCAGCCTGCTGAATGCACAGCCAAGCAGGCTGCTCTCTGCCTTGCCCACTCGCCTCGGCACCCACTGGCTGAATTATGTGCTTACCAAGAGCCAGTTTGTTCCCAGCATGATTTGTACGGTTGTGGCTGGTGTTGTCATTAAGTAACTTACTTCAATATCAGATAAACTGGTGAAATATGACTGCAAATGAAGTGGGTTTCCCCTTCCCCCTGCCAGCTTTGAACACTAATTAAAAGCCTGGAAAGACTCAATAAGTCCAGCTCACTAAAACACATTACTTTCAAATTAGATGAGCATTAAAATTGAGGGAAATCATAAAAGTCTTAGAATTTTAATTTGATATTACTCAGTAAATGGCTATTTTTACTCTGAGGACTCAGGAATTGGAAATTAGAGTGTATCATTTGCTGGTTCATGTGAGGAAGGTGGCAAGGGGCTCTTTCTAGTGGACCCTTACTCAAAGAGAGGGCCTTGCTCTGCCTACATTAGAAGATGGGTGAATAATGCACATTTATATGCATATTATACAAAAATAAAAATTTTAGGTAGGTATTTTTATGATTCCTTGCTTTATTTTAATTAACCTGGTTCTGGACCTGATCACATTAGAGAGGAGGGTTTTTGCTGTTCCCATGCAGTTTAGAGTCTGTTGTGATGGTTTGGTTTGATTTCAGTTTAGTGCTTTTAGGAAATAGATTTTATTTTGTATATGGTGCTGACTTAATAATCCAACAGTAGAGGGGCTTTAGGAATTGGGGTTTAAAACATTTTCTTTTAATATTTATTTATTTTTGAGAGACAGAGAGACAGAGCACGAATAGGGGAGGGGTGGAGGGAGACAGAATCCAAAGCCGGATCCAGGCTCTGAGCTGTCAGCACAGAAGTGGATGCGGGATCTTGAACCCACCAAATGTGAGGTCATGACCTGAGCCAGAGTCGGACACTTAACTGACTGAGCCACGGAACTGGGATTTTAAAGCAAATGAAGGTGGCTCATTGTGAATATTAGCAGTTTCTTTGGTTCCTTCTGTAAACTTGCAGCATAGTGAGAGAGGCCTTGTTTTACAAATGAGGGAACAGAGGCCTGGAAAGGTGAAGGGTGTCAGTGGGGAGTGGTGGCGGTGGTGGCGGAGCGAGGGGAGCAGGGCCACAGCACCTGGAGTCCTCCTGGAGCCCCTCCATTCATTCTTCCAGCCGGCCCCAGGGCCGGTGCTCTCCACAGCACAGATGCTCCTCTGGGGGCCCTCTCTGATGCTGGTTCTGACTCCCGCTCCCCCTCTGGGACAGGACCAACCTGGAGGCTTTGCAGAAGAAGCTGGAGGAGCTGGAGCTCGATGAGCAGCAGCGGAAGCGCCTGGAGGCTTTTCTTACCCAGAAGCAGAAGGTCGGGGAATTGAAGGATGACGACTTTGAGAAGATCAGTGAGCTGGGCGCTGGCAACGGTGGTGTGGTGTTCAAGGTCTCCCACAAGCCGTCTGGCCTGGTCATGGCCAGAAAGGTGAGGCTGCTCAAAAAAAAAAAAAAAAAAAAAAAAAAAAAAAAAAAAAAAACAAGAAAAGAAAAAAAGAAAAATGTGCTGAATCAGGTTTGCCTTGTTAAATAGGTGATTGCGTTATCTCTTGGAAGATCAGGGGCCTGGGGCCAAGGGTGGAAGGAAGATTGACTTCTCACACTCAGTACCTGTTTGAATTTTGAGCTCCTGTGATCTATCAGATTATGGGATAAACACACTGATGTGTGTTAGTGTATTTATCCCCACGCCCAGACTGGAAAATAATAGCAGGTGACCTTTGTGCGTTTTCTGTGTGCTCTGGAAAGAATGCAAGGGTGCCTGTTTGCCATTATCCAGTGCAGGAGAAGCTGCTTTGATGTAGGCAGCCCCGGCCATGCACCAGACCCTGCTTTCCGGTTGTTAGCCTGTGCTCCGGCCCTGCCCCTGCACCGTCCTACTCTGCTCCCCACCGTGGCAGGCAGCGTCCGAGCTGGACTCCCCTTCCTGTCCACCATGCTCCCCCCTCACTGCACACGGCCCCAGCTCTGGTGAGGCGCAGCCCTCTGTGTTCTCTGGCACACCGTGTTTAATCCCATCCACAGATTTTTGCTCAGGCTGCTCCTTCCATCTCTTCAAACAGCACCTGTCTTCACAGCCCGCCTCCTGTCCAGTTTTCACTGGCTACTCCAGCCCATGCTGATAACCACTGGTTTCCAGGTCCTCTGACACTCCTTGTCTGTGGCCCTTTCTAGAAGCTTCATCTCATTCAGTTACCATTTCCTATATCTGTTCTGTCGGTCCTGTCTGCCTGGAGGAAACAAGGGACAATATCAGGGAGACACAGGTGACACCAGAGGCCCTGGCTGAATCTTAACCACATCAGGCTCCTGAAGTCAAGGGTTAAGGGGAACTCCCCTGAGTAGCTTGGGTCTGCACTCTCAGTCCTTCCTGCCCCTGCACTCTTACGGCCTCCGAGTGCCAGCCAGCCCCTCAGGCTGCTTTGGCTTCCTCGAAGGTTCCCAGGTCCTTTTAGAGGAAATGCTCCATTCAGCTCTGTGTTTGGGAGGGGTGAGCTGCGCCCCCCCCCCCCTTGGCTTACAGGAGCAGAGACATAGCCACCCTCCCTCATTACAGCTCCTCCGGTACCACTACTTGCCAGGGTAGGTTGGCACTGAGTGCTTTGGTCGGGCAGAAACTTGTTAGTTAAAACATACCTGTTTCTTCTCCTCCCACTGTTAAGAGCTTAAGCATTTAAGAAGGCTTCCATCTATCCTTCCCTCCATATATTTAAAGCCTCTCTTCCTCCCACCTGTCTTTCCCTAGCTAATTCACCTGGAGATCAAACCCGCAATCCGGAACCAGATCATAAGGGAGCTGCAGGTTCTACACGAGTGCAACTCCCCGTACATTGTGGGCTTCTATGGCGCGTTCTACAGTGACGGCGAGATCAGTATCTGCATGGAGCACATGGTATGTGGTCACCCACCTGTCAGCCTCTGGAGCAACAGCCTGGGAGCTGGGTGGCTCTGGTCTCGTCTTTGGTTTGGGACCAGCAGCTTCCTGGTTCCTCCCTGGATCCACATTACCATCTTGGGCAGCTGGGAAGCCCGACTGTGGAACTTGGAATAACCAAAAGCCAACAGGCTGCCTTCCTAGGTCCCCTCCTGTCTTCAGAGAGAGGGGGCAGCAACCAGGTATCCCTGGGGGGTGTGTCCAGAGCACATCTCCCACTATTCCTGACCCCAAGATTTTGATGTGCGTAAAATCAGGTTAATATAGTTAACATCTCTTTATCATATGCAGGGTTGTGTGCTAGGTATCCGGTTCTGGGATTTTGAAGCTGAAACTTCCCTGTCCTCAGAGTCTATAATCTGCTTTAAGGACAGTCTGGAGGGGTTCTTTGGGTGTACAGAGAAGTAATATCACTTGATGCACATCAGAGAAGGCAAATGAGAGGGAATTTTAGGGGCTCATTTTGTGTGTGAGAGCTGCCAATCTTTGTACCACTAGCTGCCTGGAGTCCCTTCTCTTCCTGGTAACTATGAGTAATAACAGCATCTATAACAATTATCTAGCAATACTAATACTGGTAAACTAATATTTACTGGGCATTATAGCATGGACTACTCTACACATATTAAAATTTTATTGCATTTTTGTAGCAACCTTATTGGATGGGTGGATCATCTGCATTTTACAAATGAGGAAACTGAGGCTCAGAGACATTAATAACTTGCCCAAGGTCATGCACCTAGTAAATGGAATTGGCAGAATTTAAACCAAGGCTGTTGGGCCCAGTGCCTGTAATTTGTTGAATCCACGGGATAGTGATTGGGGCTCTTGTTTCCATCCTTGATGCCCAGAATTTCAGAGAGACAGGCTGGCTTCGTGATGGCTATTTTTTCCTGTTCCCATTAGGCAGCAGGGGACTTGGGAATCTGGGATGTTTATTCATATCTCCCTTCTCCACAAAAATGCGAGTAGACACTGTCTTGTTTGCCATCGTGTCTCCAAAGCCCAGAATAGCCCTGGCACACAGCAAGTGCTCAATAATTATTTGTTTATAGATGTCACCTTCTTGCCAGGACCTTGGACAGGTTTCTTTTTCTCATTCTCCCTTTCCTCATTTGCAAAGTGGCCATAATCTTACCTACCCAGTTGTGAGGATTGGTGAAAATAATGGAGGAAACCCTCCAGTACACGGGCTCCAAACTTGTCTCGTGCGAATGGTAGCGGTTGCCTTATTCTCACCGGCGCTGACAGCTCGGGGACGAGGGCTGCCGTGACTGAGTCTGCGTGCTTAGGGCCGTCGGGTTTTCAGGCCTCAGTCTGGCAGAGCGTCCCTCTGCTTCTCCATCTCCTTCCTGACCCTGGCTCTGCCCTAACCTCTGGGGAGAGCCCCTGTGCCTGGTCTTCATGAACTCCAGGAGAACCCTCCCCAGGAGGTTTGTCCCTTGCTGGCGCCCCATTATTTTGAACTTCTGTTCATGTTAAGGATCAGGAAGTGCCGTGCATCCTGTTACCAGCATCTGCCGACTTACGTGGTGCCATATGGAACGTAGAACCTGAAACGTCTCCTGTGCTCCTGAAGGTTCCCAAGAAAGCTCTCGTTTCTCTTGCTTGAACGAGAAGGAAGCAGCCTCTGTGCGAAGCACGTAACCGTTGTTGGTTTGGTCCTCATCCAGGCCTGGGGTGCTGATATTTCCCTCTTGGGTCTTAGCCTCCCTTTGGTGAGGTGTAATGCGGGGGAGGGGAGCTTGTTCCTTATGCTTTGGATTTCTTGGGCATTTTGCTGTTGATGGTTGGTTTTCTAGCTCTCGCCCAGAGTTTTGGATGAAGATGTATAACCAGCAACGGAGGTTCCTTGAAAGCTAGAAGAGGAAGATGGTGGATGTGATGGTGATAAGCCAGTGACAGGCAAGGCCAGAGTAGCCTTCTTTCTCTTCAGTGTTGCCAGGATAATGGATGGTGGGTGGCAGCATGGGTAGACATGGTTGTAACTAACTTTCCCATTTTCTACCACGTGGTGAGTCCTTGCCATGTTACATAATTTACTGATCACATCAGCCCTGTCATGTGATGCAGTGTTGACCACCTTCCCCGAGGTGGGGGAGGAAACAAGGCCTCTAGAGGCTTAGTAATTAGCTAAAGTTACATAACCAGTAAGTGGCAGAGCTAAATTCTAACTGCTGTCTCTAACTAGGTCTGCTGTCTTTAAATTTCACACTCTCTCAGGGCTTTCTCATCTCTGCCGAGCAGTGTTTGGACCGGATCTCCTCTAGGGACCCCTCCCTACCCCCTAACATCCTGTGTTTCTATGGTTTTCGGTACTTGTAGCCAGTCAGGGTTTACATTAGTTCATCAGCATGGGTCCGGCTTCGCAAACACTTACTTGTAGTACCTCTTCTGTGCACGGTGCCACATGAGCTGCCAGAGGAGTGGAGACCTTGGGAGTAGTCTCTCTGCTTCCCCGGGCTGTTTGTAGGTTGGATGGCTGTGTTCCTAGGGCCTTCTTAAGTGAGGAGTCCTCAGTGTGGATGGAGGGGCGTCTGAGCACCAGGTGTGTGTCGTCTCATGCCTGCTGTCTTCACAGTCAGATTCTTTCCTGAGTTACCCCCAGGTTCTGTGCTGCTCAGAATTCTCTTTTTGTTAGAGGAACCAGGGTGCTGTTTGTAGGGTGAACGTGTTTGAATTCCATGGTGCTGGCTTCAGAGGTTAGGATTGGGCCCCAAGCATTGATAGGCAGTGGCCTTTTCATTTATTCACAACTTGTTGGAACCTGTTTTATTAGCCTTATTTGACCTCTTGCCATGTGAAGTTCAGTTTTTAAATTTGTCTTAAATTGACCTGTGGTGAGGCTTCTTCATTGTGAAGTCCTTTATTCACTGTGGATGCATAGATGCTGATCACAGCCTTGTGCCCCCTTGGGCTGTCCTTCTTAGTCAGCCTTTCCCTCTGAGGGGACAAGATGACTCAGGGCATGACAAGGGTTGGTTTCCCATTGGTCAGTTTTCCTCCGGTGGATTTGGCTCTCTGGGTAGGGTAGGAGCCTCCCTCATAAGTCTCTGAAGCAGAAGATACCTCTTGAGTTACCCAGGGGGGTGTGAGCCTGGAAAACTGGCTTTCAGAAGGTGGGAGGGTCAAAACCTTTTGAAGGCCATGCACAGTGCTTGGCACCTATTAGGTGATAGGTGTTGAGTGGCTAAATGAAGGAGGCCAAGATGGCGGAGGACATGGTCAGGCCTGGGGCTCAGTGGGAGAGAGTTAGACCTTGGAATCAGCAATAGGGTCTTCTGTTTTGAAGATATCCATAAGCCCAGAGAGCAGTTGGAACAGTGTTAATTTTAGTGGAGAGGCTCAGAGCTACCAGAGACGGAACTCTGTAGTGAAGCTGCTGTGGCCTGAAATCCAGGCTGCCAGGTTCCAGAGTAGCTCTCTGGTCTAGCCCTGGACCCTCTCACCCCTTCTTGGTCCTTGAGCAGACCTTTTTGCAGGAGAGCTCCCGTCCTGGCTGCCTCTGACTGCTGACGGCTACTTCTCTTTGGGTATTTCTGCTTTGTCTCAGCTTCCACATTTCAGAGGTGTCCACATTTCAGAGGTGTCCTGTAGAGCTCTGTTCGTTAGCCACAGCCCAACTTCAGAGGTTCTTTGGTTCTGTGTATGTCACTGTCCTTGTGTGTTCTCTATCATTAACATTTCCCCCCAGCACTTTATCGTGACCGTTTCAAATGCAGAGCGAGGTGAAGGAACTGTATAACGTACACAGTAAACCCACCTGGATTCTGCAGTTCCTGTTCTGCTATGTATGCTTTGCCCATGCCCATGTTGCCCATGCTCACATCATTTCTTAGGTGTATTTTATTTAAAAAAAAATTTTTTTTTCTTAAATGTTTTATTTATTTCTGGGAGAGAGAGAGACAGCATGAGCAGGGGAGGGTCAGAGAGAGAGGGAGTCATAGACTCTGAAACAGGCTCCAGGCTCTGAGCTGGCAGTCAGCACAGAGCCTGACGCGGGGCTCGAACCCACGAACTGCGAGATCATGACCCAAGCGAAAGTCGGACGCTTAACCGACTAAGCCACCCAGGCTTCTCATCTCTTAGGTGTATTTTAAAGTGAAGTTGTGTCACTGGCATCCATTGGGCCTCATCTTCTAAAGCACTCAGCCAGGGGCTGACTTGTGCGAGAAGTAAACCCGTCTGAATTTTGGAGACTTGTGGGGTAAATCCACACACCCCCCCCCCACAATAGAACAGGAATGCTCTTGCCTTTGGGGAGGTAGATTCCTGCAGGGGTGGTAGCTGAGCCTCCAGAGACCTTAGGACTCATGGCTCATGGTTCTCATGCAGGAGTAAAAGCTTCTGAGCCCCTCCCTCTCCTTTTTCCATAAAGCATTTGTCTCTTCTATAGAAAACCTTCACAAAAGCACCATTGACTTAGTTAATAATTGGCTTCTAAAAATAAGCACAATTTCAGCAGCTTTAGTCAGGGAAGGCAAGTTCTTGGCAACAGTGAAGTGGAATTGAAAGGTTGTAAGGTGAGTTGGAGGCAGCCCTGGGTAATTCTGACTGTGGTTCATGCTCCTTAAATCTTGCTAAGATTCACATTGTGACTCTGCTTCCAGCTCTGAAGGAGGTGAAAGGAAAGAGAACCGATCTTTCTTCCTTTTCGACAGGAATATGTACCACAACCCCAGAGAAAAGTGTGAGCAGGCTGCCCTCTCTCCTAGGCTGTGGAACCCGAGCTTAGCATTTCTACCTCATTTGAGTCAGATTTTGACAGAGTTGCTTTGTTACCTAGTTTTCAGTGCATGATCCTCCCTGATAATTAGGCGCCGATCAAACAAAGGATCTGAAACCACATTCAACTGGAAGCAAAAGAGAAATGGCTTGGAAACTTCATGTATTGGAGTTCCTCTTCCCACTGGTGAAGGAAATTGAGAGGTGCTGTGATTATGTTTCTGGAAAACTTGGTGTGGTTACCTGGGCTCTGATGTCCTGACTCGGCCACCAGGGGCTTGCAGCATTGTGAAGGCAGCCAGCCTCACAGGGTGACTCACACAGCCTGGGTCACAGCTTGGGCAGGGCTCTTCCAAGGACTCGTGGAAAATGTGTTCACAGGGGAGTTCTTTTGGGTTCTAGATGAGTGATTACACTCTTGTGTCTGGGTGGAAAGTATGGCCCATATGAAATCTTAAGTTGAAATTCAGGATTCTTCCTTCGTGCTCCTTGGTCGACTGACCCACCCACCATGAATTCTGAGTAGAAGACAAACATGCCTGGGGGTATTCAGGTACATTTGAGAATTCACACCTGTACTGCTTTCTTTTCCCTCAGCATCTGTGATCCAGAGTTGACTGTGACAGAAAGTGATCAATCCAAACGCTCCTTTGCATCAGCTTAGAATTTTTAAGTGGACAATCTATTTTTTTTAGCATTGTTTTAGGAGACTTTCCTGAAGGGTCTGTACCTCTGAATGAATCTTAGTTTCTCAACCAACTCTAGAAAGAAAGCAGTGTTGTATCTATCTTACAGTGCCTTTGCACAAAACGGACGCCCAGTAAGTGCTCTGAACCGATTGCAGATTGAATTCTCCGCTTTCCTAAAGGAGTTCAGTAATTTAAAAGGGCAAAATGTTTGTTCATTGTGGAAAATTTATAAACCATAGAAAAGCACAAAGAAGAAATTGTTATGCAAAGTCCCTGATCGACTTCCTACCTAGGCTAGAAGTAACCATTGAGGACACTGGATGTTCTGGTGCTGTGTGAGTCAAACAAACACTTTTTTATGTCTATAAAAGTGGGAATATGTTCTGACCTTTTTAATCATGTTGTGCCTTGTTCTGTGACCTTACGCTCCCGGGATGTGACATCGAGGCTGGGTGACTTTGGAGGCAGGAAGCTTACAGGGATGTCTTCCTGCTTGGCCATGTCTCCACCTCTTCCAAGGTGCAGTTTCCATGTCCCTCCTGTTTCCAGTCCTTCCCTTAGCCGCCTGGTCCAGGAATCACTTCCTCCTCTGAGCACCTCCAGCAATGTCTCTTCTCCTCATTCAGCTGTTTGTTTCCTGCCTTGTTTCAGAGGAGGATTTAAGGTGCTTTGCCTCGTTGAGTGTTCTGTTTCCCCAGTGTGTGTTTTTTTCCCCCCCCTCTCTGTATAGTTTTTTCCATTCCTAGTTTCTCACATATCCCTATACCTTTCACAGAGGTGGTTAATAAATGGCAGATGATATTGGTAACTGCTCAGTGTAGATGAGATCCTTTAAAAATCAGTCTGAATTTGCAGGAATTGTCTCTACTTCTGAGGGTGATTGTAAGTTGCATCTGCTCATTGGCAGCGCTTGAGCCGTGGGATATGAACGTAGTTCTGCCTCGCTACATCAGGGTTTCCGGAGTGAAGCTTTTCTTCAAGATCTCAGGTTATGGTGTAGAATCCATGAATGAGGATTGTGAGCCCCACAGAGGCTGGCTTCATATCCCACGCGTGTCGTGTCTTGCATTTTCCCTTTCTGCCGCATACCTCCCCCTTTCCAGGTATAGAAATCCTACTCCTTTGAGTAAGACATCAACTCAAATGCCATCTTTTAAGCGAAGTCAGAATTTCTTTTCTTTTCTGCATGTGTAAGACTTTTCTTAAGCATACATCTTGCTTTGTTATTTTCAGAATGTGTATCTTTACCCTACTAGTTTGTACATTTAACGAGGAATAAGAAGTAGTTCTTTATATCTTTATCCTCCATAGAACCTAACACAGTTCATGGCACTAGTCAGGATTTATGGAAGGACTTGTTGCTTTCTATGACATTTTTCTTTTGATTTTATTAACTATGATTTTTTTAGGATAATCCCCAATACTAATTGTAACATACACTCTTGATCAAATGGCTGACATTTATTGACACTCACCGTGGGCTAGGTGTTGTTCTGAGAGCTTTATGTGTATCAGCTTGTTTAATACTTAAAATAGCCCTATGATTATTTTAATAGCCTTAAGATCTCATCCCCATTTTATAGGCTGTGAGTAACCTGGTCAAAGTCCCCCTGATAGGAAGCAACAGTGTTGATAGGATGTGAATGTAGACAGTTTGCCTCTAGATCCTCAGATCCTAACCATGCATTATTCTGTCATTTCAGCGCAAACCTTTTTAAGATTTTATTTTTAAGTAATCTTTACACCCAGTATGAAGCTTGAACTCACAACTGTCAGATCAAGAATTGCATACCCCACTGACTGAGCCAGCCAAGTGGCTCAGTGCAAATCTTTTTTTGATCCCTGAATTAGTCCTTTGTTTAATGATTATTCACGATTTGAGTTTCTAGCTATTTGATAGCTCCCACAATGTTTTACATTTCTATCTTTGAGGTCTGGAACAAACCAAAGGGTACCCTTCCAGGAGGATTTGCCACATGTGAGATTCACTTTCCTGCTGAAGTTTAACACTTGAAAGAATAGTTACAAACAATGTCACTAAATGGGTTGGTATTCTTGTTTTTAGGATGGGGGCTCCTTGGATCAAGTCCTGAAGAAGGCTGGAAGAATTCCGGAACAAATCTTAGGAAAAGTTAGCATTGCTGTGAGTATATTGTGCAATTTTTCTTCCAAATTCTCTCATTGATAAGTTAATGAGTTGGCAGGAAATGGACAAGGGAGGAAGATAGTAAGTCAGCCAAGGGAAATTTGTAAGAAAACTGGGGTTTTCTCACCAGAATTTTCTCTGTCTTGATTCTAGATACAATATTCTTGCTCTGTCTGTCTCTTGCCAGAACTAGAAAAGTCATTTCCTTTATATTAAAATCTGTGCCTGGAGAAATAGGGTATCCAAAAGAATTCCCATGTGTGGCATGAGAAAGCCTCTTTTTTATATTGCAGCTTTAGGCAAAAACCAAATTTAGTCGCAAGTTTTCTTCCTCCCTCCCTCCCTCCCTTCCTTCCTTCCTTCCTTCTTTGCTTTTCTTTCTTTCCTTTCTTCCTTCTCTTCCTTTCTTTCCTTTCTTGTTTATTTACTTTGAGAGCATGCATGTGCATGAGAGGGACAGGGGCAGAGAGAGAGAGAGAGAGAGAGAGAGAGAGAGAGAGAATCCCAAGCAGGCTCCACGCTATCAGCATAGTGCCTGACATGGGCTCAATCTCATGGACTGTGAGATTGTGACCTGAGCCAAAATCAAGAGTCAGATGCTCAACCAACTGAACCACCCAGGTGCCCCAAGCACAGGGGTTTGTAAAGTTGTCTAAACTCGCAGTAGTCAACATTGCTTAAGAATAAGTATATACCATCTAAAAAGATGGTTTCTTGATATGACAGGTTGGAAATCAAATAAAAAATAGGGGAAGACAATTTTGTGGTATTAGATGAAATATTTTCTATATCATTTCATTATTTAAAAAAATTTTTTTTAAAAATATTTCCATTTTTATTTATTTCTGAGAGAGAGAGCGAGCACGCGTGAACAGGGGAGGGTCAGAGAGAGAGGGAGACACATATATCATTTTAAAAGAGACAGGCTGATTGTGTTTTAACCACCACCATTTGGGTTTCCCATCTTGTTATATTCTCTTTCCTCCAGGTAATAAAAGGTCTGACCTACCTGAGGGAGAAGCACAAGATTATGCACAGAGGTAAGAAATTACTTACTAGTTAGTATGCTTTGAATTTTAGCTGAAGTCAGAAGTCGTTGCTTCCTCTTCTGTGTTTTGGTGTAAAAGCCATTGAATAGTATTTTTAATTTTTATTAACAGGTCTTGGACTAATAGTTGTTTTTGAAGTAATCTTTACGTTTAATGTGGGGCTTGAACTCATGACCCTGAGATCAAGAGTCATATACTGTGCTGACTGAGCCAGCCAGGCACACCAAGTCTTTGAGTAGTGAGTTGGGCGGCTAGGGCAGCAAGTTCCACCCTTGTTTTGGTCTGGCCTGTTACATGTGACACCTGTTACCTGAGGCTATGACAGGCATGGTCACCTAGTAAGCCTAGGCCGAAGCCCCAGTGGGAGCTTAGTTACCCAATCACCAGTGTCACCATCTGCCCACTGGACTAGACAGTACATAGACCCAAAGCCATGACTAACTGACTAGATGGGAGTTTGACTATAAAAGAAACTTTTTTTTTTTAAATAAAGGTACATATATAGTTACCGTATGACCATACATTCTTAGATATTTGTCCAAGATAAATGAGAAGCATATATTCATACAGGTTCCTATACAGATGTTCAGAGCAACTGTACACATGATAGAAAAAACCAAAATGTTCTTCAATCAGTAAGTAGATAAACAAATTCAGTATATTCATGGAACACAATACTATTCATCAGTGAAAAGTTAAAACTATAAAACTTTTTTTTAACTTAAAAAAATTTTTTTAATGTTTTATTTATTTCTGAGGGAGAGAGGGAGAGAGAGAAAGAGAGACATAGCATGAGCAGGGGAGGGTCAGAGAGAGAGGGAGACACAGAATCTGAAGCAGGCTCCAGGCTCTGAGCTGGCTGTCAGCACAGAGCCCGATGCAGGGCTCGAACCCATGAACCGTGAGATCATGACCTGAGCCGAAGTCGGATGCCTAACCAACTGAGCCACCCAGGCGCCCCAAAACTATAAAACTTTTGAAAGAAAACAAACTATCTTAGTGACCTCTGTTTTGGCAAAGAGTTTTTAAATAGGGAACAGAAGGCACAAACTGTAAAGGAAAAGTCAAGAAATTGAAGTTCATTTATGTTAGAACATTTGCTTTTTAAAAGATACAAACATGAAAAGGCAAGCCACACCAAGAGAAAATACTGACAAAACCTTTCTCTGTCAAGTGACATTGTCTAGAATACATAAAGAGCTCTCACAGTTGGACAATAAAAACATAACTCAGTTGGAAAAATGGGTAAACATTTGAACAGACACTTTACTAATGAAGATAGATGAGTGGCTTCTAAGCACATGAAAAGATAATTGAATATCATTAGTCATGAGGGAGATGTAAATTCAGATCACAGTGAGCTGTGCCTCCACACCCACTGGAATGTCTGGAGAGACGGCTCATGTGTTAGTATGGATGTGCAGTAACTGGAACCCTCTGACACTGCAGGCCGACATGTGAAATGGTGCAAGCACGTTGAAAAACAGTTTATCCGTTTCCTAAAATGTGAAGCATGTGCCTACTCTACATGCAGCCATTTTACTCGTAGGATTTTCCCTAAAGAAATGAAGGCATATGTCCGTTCAAGTCCTCGTACGTGAATGTTGTGAGTAGTTTTATTTGTACAAGCGAAAAACTAGAAATAACCCAAACGTCCATCAGTAGTTGAATGGATAAACACATTGTGGTCCATACACTAGGATGTTACTCAGCAATAAAAAGAATAAGCCATTGATATGTGAAAAAGTAAAACAGCCAAAAAAATACGTCCTCAAAAAAAAAGAGGACATACTGTGTGATTCCATTTCTATAATTCTAGAAATTGCAAACTGATCTGTAGCGATGAAATGCAAATCAGTGGTTGCCAGGGGAGTGAGGGAAGGTGAGGAAGGGAAGCATTACAAAGGAGCATGAGGAGACTTGGGGCGATATATTTATAATCTTGATTGTGGTGACGATCACACATGTAGATTCATCAAATGAATCACTCTAAGTATTGGGGATTCTTGTATGAAAATTATATACCAATAAGCTGTAAAAAACCAAAGCAAACAAAAAGTGAGGTTGCCGAAAACTAGTGATAAAAGCAAGTTTCTTAAAAGCAGCCAGAAAAAGAGACAACCACTGAAAGAGAGATGGGTAGTTTCTTTTAAAATTAAACCATACAATCCATCAACCCTCCTTCTCCGTATTGAGAGAAATGAATACATTTGTCCACACAAAGACTTGTGCACAAATGTTCATACCATCTTTATTTACAATAGCCCCAAACTAGAAACAGCCAAAATATTCACCAGACGAGCGAGTAAACAAATTTTGATATATTCAAACAATGGAATGCAACTCGACAATAAAAATGAACAGACAGTTGATAACAGTTTGGATGAATCTCCAAAACATCATGCTCAGTAAAAATAAACTACACAATAGAATACCTACTGTATGATGCCATTTATATGAGTATCTACAACAGACATAATTAATCTGGAGTAACATTGTAATCAAGTATAGATTAGTGGTTTGCAGTGGGGATTGCCTTCAAAGAGATAGGAGGGAATGTTCTTAAGTAATGAAAATATTAAATCCCGACTTTGATGGTGGGTTCACAGGTGTATACTTTATTTGGGATGCATCAAACTATAATCTTAAAATGTAAAACTGTAGAAAGCCTCCTCCTTTCTAACTGCACTAGCCACCATTTGATCCTTTTTCTACTGACCATTAAGAAAAGCATTAATAAGAAGGTATGGTATGTCTTGTATGGGGAACACTTTTCTAGTGATATATGGACCTTATTCTGTTTGTTTCTAGACCCCTGAGTTCCAGGATAGAATATTTTTGTTTGTATATTAATTTCTAGGAAGTAAGTAGCTGAAAGGAGAAATTAGTATTTCTTGAGCACGGGGCTGGGTTTGAGGGCTGTGAATGACCTAAATCTCACTTAGAGGGGGGACCATCCGTGTTGTAGAGGGGCCTTTGCTCTGGTGGAGTAAAGCCATTGCATCATCTATACAATAGAATCGTCTTCACTACTCCTAGATTATTGTCAGGATTAAGGAAATTACATACGGAAAGCAACTTGCAAAAGGATTTGCATAAGGATGGACCTAATAAAGGCTAATTGCTTTCCTTATGCCTTTCTGTAGTTTGTGAGGAACTTGAGACCCAGTGAGACTTAATTCCTCTTTTGAGCTGTACCTTGTGTGCTTCTCACTTTTGCTCATATTATTACTTGTGTTTCCTGGGAACCTTACTTCCCAAGCCTGCCCTGTCCCTCACACTCATACTTTTTCTAGACTAAGTCTGCTCATCTTTTTTAAGTACAGCACCAAGGCTTGGGGATCTGCCAGTTCAAGTTCAGATCTTAACTGTATTACATACAGAGTATATAAACTCTTGAGTTATTTGTTCATCTGTAAAATGAGGACCGTTCATGCCAAGGAACAGTAATTGCAAATTACACACTTATTTCATATACTTGTGGGAATTAAAAGGGCTTCCTCATAAGTCCTTAATGAATAAAACGTTACTGTTTATTTTAGTTATATTGTTACCATAGTAATAATGT
This sequence comes from Crocuta crocuta, assembly GCF_008692635.1. Taxonomy (NCBI): domain Eukaryota; kingdom Metazoa; phylum Chordata; class Mammalia; order Carnivora; family Hyaenidae; genus Crocuta; species Crocuta crocuta. Next base: position 7,655,243 of record NW_027527920.1, on the reverse strand, counting down.
TACTGTTTAGCTCAGACATGTCTTTCAAGAAGCGTTCCCGGAACCCACCCCTTGCCAGAGTGGTTTAAGTGCTCCATCTCTGTATTTCTTCAGCACAGTGTCCATCCCTTTCTTACTATCCTACATAATGGCTTTATTTGAAGGCCTGTTATATACTAGGTGCTGTATTGTGTGCGTTAGTGACTTTTCTCATTTATTGTTGACAACAGCCTTGTCTGTTTGGCTCATTTTTCAGACATGGAAACTGCAGCTCAGAGTTTGTTTTTCTCTTTCTAGTCTGAGTTTCCTCAAGTCAGGGGACATGTCTCGCTCATCTCTGTATTCCCAGTCTCTTAACGTAACAGCTGAGGATAGCTTGCCCTTGAAGGGTTGTTAAATGGGTGGATGTGTGATTAGCTTGTGCCAGAACACACAGGAATCAACAGGGAAACTGGGCCAAGAACCCATGTCTTCTATTCATAAGGCAGTCATTAATCTAGTCCTGTGTTTTTCTCTTCCCACTGCGTTCTGTGTACCATGCTCGGTGTCCTTGATGGAGAGTTCTAACTTGATATCTGTTCCGAAGGGAGGAAAGTTTCAGCTCATTCCTGGAATAACCAACTTTCTTTCCCTTCTGCCCGGTGCTGCCCCCACGTCCTTAGGAATTCCTGTTCTGGCTCCACCAATTATTGTTCTTTGGCATGAAGAGCAGCTTTGTGAGCCAGATGGCTCTCTGGACAGAGATCTGTGCTGGAGAGTTCATTACTTGCCCAGCCAAGGAGGAGAAGTCACTAGGACTTCTGCTCCAATGAGCAGTGTATACAGGCAGCCTGGGCTGGCTGCTCTGCTTTTCAGATTCCTGCCGTCGGTGTCTTCTCCAGAAGCCCTATAAAAATCTGCTGTAAGGCCCAGGCTGTGGAATGGTATTCTTGCCCAACGCGATTGCCGAGCAAGAACAGTGAGTGGAGGATTCCTGGAAACCTGAGCAAGTGAGACAGTGAGCCTCCCTGTCTCTCTCTTTAGGCTTCCTTGCTGCCAGGAAGTTCTTCCTCTGGTCCAACTATATTCTTTCCTGATAAAATTTAAACTCTGTTCCTTGTCATTATGTCCTTGAGGGAAATGGGGAAGAATGAAGAGGCTCTTTTTCTGCCTCACATTTTTATTTATTCCTACTTGTTGATAGTGATTTACTGGTAATAACTTAGAGATTATTTCAGTTAGCTTTCGCTGGGTAGTAAACCAGCCCAATACTTAGTAATTTAAAATCAATGGTTTATTACTTTTATTAAGTTTGTGGGTTGGTTGGGCCTCTTCTCATGTTTTCACTCATCCTCTGAGAGGCTAATGCCCTGGCTTTTTCCTATGATGGTCTTGGGGTTTTAGTGGTAAGAGTGCGGTTACCCACAATACTCCACACCATTCAAGCCTGTGTGTACATCAGGTTTGTTAATGCCTTGTTGGTGAAAGCCAAGTCATGTGATCAAGTCAGGACTAAGAAAGTAGAGGCACAGATTCTTACCTTGTTGGAAGGAGCTACAAAATATGGCCAGTTTTTTACTCAGTCACAGTGACAAAAGTCAGGCTTTGTTTTCTGATGGCGCTACTTCATGGGTAACCTTGGGCCAGTTATTTAACTTCTCCAAACCTCAGGGAGATGGAGAAAATAGCCTACCTACAAGGTTGCGAAGATTGAGATAATGTCTACAAAGCACTGAAAATCGTGCTTGACCAACACAGTAGACCGTGTATGCGTGCTGCTGCTTAGCCTGCTGAGTTAGTAGGTTTTTATGATGGCCAGTGACAGAAAAACCAGTCTGCTTTGGTTGAAGCTTCTCAGAACTTCCTCAGTTAGAAGGATCCTGGGAGAGGTCAGAGAATTTTTTGAAAAGTTGAGCCCACACACTTGAGTAGGGCAGGGACCAGGGCTCCTTGCCTCCGTGGCTTAAGCAGAAAAGTAGCTGTCCTGAGTCTACAGCGAGCTACCACAGGGTTGCTGCTGCTGGGCCAGTTAGGCCTTCTGAGCCTCGCATGTGGGAATATGTCGGTGATCTAGAACTAGGCACACCTGTACTTACACATTACTTTTTCAGTGCAAGGAAGTGCAATAATGGTAGTTGGGGAGAGACTGTTTTCAAGTGCCATTTAGGTATTGTTTTTTCAGCTAAGTAGTAGTCCCTTGAAAGTTTTTCATTTATCTTGAGTCGACTGGGTGTGTTGAAGGACCCTTGGTACTAGTGGGATACCCTACCCTACCTTGTGTGTGCATGTGTCTAGCTGAAAGGAATTTATTTCAGTGAGGCCAACACCGAAAAGACCGCGGACTAGTGTCCCTAAGGTACTGAAACTACTTGTAGGGTTGTATAAGGAAAATGTGGGACAGGCTGGTGGATACGTATAGGTGGTCCATATAGGTCCGGTCCATCATCGTTTTGGGGTCAGTCATGCCGGATCTTGCTGGCATCAAGGTAGTCCCTACTGCTTGAGGGGAGAGTTTCAGTTCCCATCACAGGATGCTTTGGCCTCCAGATCTTTTGCCTGAGTTAGAAGATGAGCCGGAAAGGAAAACTTAATCAATTAAAAAGACAAGACTGAATCACTGTGTCCTCACAAGAGAGAAGAAAAAAAAAAAAGACCAGACTGAGGTCAAGGAGGTGGCTGAAGTCCTCCGTCAGTCTGTCCTGGTGTTCTGCAGACATTGTATTATATTTCCCCTGGGTATTCAAGGGGCGAGCAGTCTGTGTGGCTCAGCTTGGTGTATGTGGTTGACGGGCTGTTAATCAGGGAGTCAGTGTCAGATCGGTGCACCACCTGGGAGTGGAAGTTTTCTCTGGCATCCCTGGGTAACATTCTGGTGTACAGTCATGGGTAGGTTTGTGCACATGTCCCTCCATATTTATTTGCACTTCTCACAGTAGCTTCCCCCATCTGAGGAAAGTAATATTTGTATTCATATCCATAGAATACCTACCAAGTACAGGGTACTGAGTAAATCACTACTGAGGGCATAAAGATGGCTCAGAAATTAATTGTGTCCTCTGGGAGCTTAGAGTCTAACAGGAGAAAAGTGACTAAATACATGGTGGAACACAGCCAGTGTCATTTTTTATGCACGAATTGCTACCCTGCCAGCTTTCAAATAGAATTTGATGTGATATAATTAGTCCGGATTCTTTGGTTGTGTCAGAAATCTAGTGCGAAATGACTTCATCAAAAGAGGGAATATATTGGCGTGGGTTACCTGTTGGAAGGCACGGATGAATATGGGGTTGAAATGACAGTCTCAGGACCCTGTCACCTCTCGGCTTTACTCCTCCTGGTGCGGGCTTCCTTTCCAGTCTGAGTCTTTTCCTTGGGGGCAGTATGGACCTCACTAGCCCCAGTCCTTAGTGCAGTCTTTCAGAGAAAGAGCTCCATTCTCCTCTAGGCCTGAATCACTGATTGTCTGTGCTTGGAGGGCCTGCCCACCTCTGGGCCAATCATTGGTTCCAGGATGGTCTGATGGACCCTCCCTTGGTGCTAAGCCCACTCCCAGGGCAGGATAGATGGGGCTTTTTGGTTGACACCCTCGCAGAGAAATACTTGCTGTTGGGAGGAGCATATCCCAAATGAAAAGAGGGGTGTTATTACTAGAAGGTGGGGAGGAGGAACAAATGCCGAAAGCTAGCAAGTTAGGAAAAACATTATTTTTGTCTACAAGTACTATTAAGCACTGGGTCAGAAAGATCAAAACTGCTAACAATCAAAACCACTAACAGATCAAAACCATAATTAAACATTTGGGTAGGGGTGGGCAGACTGGTGGCCCACAGGCCACATATGGTCTACTGCCTATTTTTGTAGGGCTTACAAGCTAAGGATTGTTTTTCAGGATTTTGTGACATGTGATAATTGTGTGAAATTGAAATTTCAGTGTCTATAATGAAGTTTGTTGGAACACAGCTTGCTTATTTAAGTGTTTTCTGTGACTGTTCATGTGCTATAATGGCAAAGGTGAGTAGTTGCTTGTGAAAGAGACCGTATGGCTTTCAGAGCCTAAAATATTTGTTTGGTGGTCCTTTGCAGAAAAAGCTTCCTGACCACTGGTTTTTGTGTTTTGTTGTTTTTTTTTTGTTGAGAGAGAGAGAGCGAGCGCGAGCAAGCGAGCAGGGGAGAGGGGCAGAGGGAGAGAGAGAGAGAGACATGTTTAAGCAGGTTCCATGCACGGGGAGGAGCCCAAGCAAGTGCCTAATCCCACGATCCTGGGATCATGACCTGAGCTGAAATCAAGGGTTGGAGGCTCAACTGACTGAACCACCCAGGTGCTCCTGACTACTGAGTTTTTTAAAAAACAACAACAACAATATTTTTAACATTTCTTCATTTTTGAGAGATAGAGACAGAGAGCCAATGGGGGAGGGGCAGAGAGAGAAAAGGAGACACAGAATCCGAGGCAGGCTCCAGGCTTCGTGCTATCAGCACAGAGCCCGATGTGNGAGAGAGAGAGCACGTGAGCAGGGGAGGGTCAGAGAGAGAGGAGACACAGAATCAGAAGCAGGCTCCAGGCTCCGAGCTGTCAGCACAGAGCTCGATGTGGGGCTTGAATCCACAAACCGTGAGATCATGACCTGAGTCGAAGTTGGATGCTCAAGGACTGAGCCACCCAGGTGCCCCAATATTTATTTATTTTTGAGAGAGAGAGAGCATGAGCAGGGTAGAGGCAGAGAGAGAGAGAGAGGGAGACACAGAATCTGAAGCAGGCTGACGGAGGGCTTGAATCCACAAACCGTGAGATCATGACCTGAGTCGAAGTTGGATGCTCAAGGACTGAGCCACCCAGGTGCCCCAATATTTATTTATTTTTGAGAGAGAGAGAGCATGAGCAGGGTAGAGGCAGAGAGAGAGAGAGAGGGAGACACAGAATCTGAAGCAGGCTGACGGAGGGCTCAAACTCACGAACCGTGAGATCATGACCTGAGCCAAAACCAAGAATCAAACACTTAACTGACTGAACCACCCAGGCGCCCCTCCACCGAGGGGACCTGAACTTAATTAAGCACAAAACTCAGCTCTAAAGTTTTCAGCTTTGAGTTCTTGATGAAAACATGATGGATGGCATAGGTAGGGGAGGGTTTTTTCCCTGATCCTGAAGCTCTGAAAGGAATTAACCACAAAGGTTTGGAGGTGCTGTGTGGCAGCAGGTCCTAGGTCTGGTGCATCCCAAGCTGACCCACGTGCTTAGGCTCTGTCTCATGGGGTGGGAGGTGGGTGTCCTAGCACGTGGCTCTGCTTCATGCTGCTCACAGCTGTGATTTGTGCGGCCAGCTACCCTTTGTCCTAGCCCACTGCAGGTATCAAGGGTTCATTTTGATCAAGACCCTGAAGAAACATTATGTAAGTTAAATTGATTGGGAGTTCATACAGCTTGGCCCATAAATTATTTCTGCTTTGGAGTTGTTAGCTGATGATCAATAAATGCCAAGACTAGTTTTAAATTATGCCTCAGGTCATTTTTTTCTTCCATCGGATGGAGCAGTGTGTAACCTGCCCAATGTTTATGTGCAGTGCTGGACTGGTAGCCCGGGCCTGCAGCGCACTGGAAAGCCAGCCTAGATTTCTGAGGGGACGCACAGCCAATGGCTCTCTTTGGAGCCCCAGTGGCTTGTGCCTGGGGCCATCCTACGAGGAGTGCTCCCGGGTGGCTCCTTTTTGCCTAGGGAGCTGTCCATCAGAAAGCGAGGCAAGGCTTCTGCCAAGATTCTGAGAGTGGTTTTGGATCCTGGTCCCTGGCAACCTCTGGGGGTCTTGAGAGCACCTCTGGGGTGTGCCGGCAACAGCCACCACAGGAGCTGGGTCCTCAGCCACGGTCAGGGTTCAGGCCCCTGAGGACTTCCTCTCTGCAGTCTGACTTACTGTTGGCACTGATAAGCAAGATCGGAAGTCGCCCAAGTGTGTTTGTTTTGTTGTTTTATAAGCTGTTTGTAGCAGACTCACATGTGGTGAGTTTCTTTCTTTCTTTCTTTCTTTCTTTCTTTCTTTCTTTCTTTCTTTCTTTCTTCTTTTTTTTTTTTTAAATGTTTCTTCATTTTTGAGAGAGAGACAGAGCATGAGCTGGGACAGGGAGAGAGAGAGAGAGAGAGAGAGAGAGAGAGAGGGAAACACAGAATCAGAAGCAGGTTCCCGGCTCTGAGCTGTCCAGACAGAGCCCAACGTGGGGCTTGAACCCACAAACTGTGAGATCATGACCAGAGCTGAAGTCAGATGCTTAACCGACTGAGCCATCCAGGTGCCCCAGCTGATGAGTTTCTGAATGGCTTCTGTGACGCTTGCCAGGCTCTGGCCTACCTGTGGGCCTTTTGCGGTGTCCTGCCCGGCTTCCTTGAGCAGAAAGTCAGGGTGGCCTCTGAGGCACACAAGGCTCTGTCCTGACTACAGGCCCTGTCTGGGTGGCAGGGGAGTGTCCAGGGTGTAGGCTGCCCAGGGTGTCCAGGAGGCGGCTCCACTGCTCCCCTGCTTCCTTTGCCTGCCAGCCAAGTGGTGATAGTCTCATGGGAGGCAGCGAATGTACAGGGAAAAACTGATTCCTTTGAACTCTGTCTAGACTGTTCCACCATCCAGATGGAGAGAGACAGAGAGTGGCTAATTAGTAGCTAGAATCCAGTGTGCTGGTCTCTTGGTGAGAAATGTGAGTCACGTTTTCTCTAGAATTACCTCAGCTGCTAGACCCACAGCGATGGATTATGGCTCCAGATGATTGTGTGTCTTAGCTCCTCAGGCGAGGCAGATGGGCCGTTGGAGGAGGGAGAGTGCTTCCTCAGCCCCCTTTGGGGAGCGTCGTGCAGGAGGTGGTATTTGTGCCAAGCTGTGCGGCACAGGCAGAAGTCACGCAGGTGGCAGCATCAGGGAAAGCAGTCCCAGGTAGAGGCGAACACCTGAATTGTGGCGCCAAGTTGGAAAACACAGATGGGTCCTTACAGGAAGTAACAAGTCATTTGGGTGGGTGGTCTCCGTTCCTGATGGCGAGTGGCAGACTTGGGTAAGGAATGCCTGAGGCATTCGAGGGAGGTCTTCAGTGAGGTCTGTCCGCAAAGGAGCTGGACATTATCAGAGGCAGTGGGGAGCAAAGGAGGCTGCTGTATGTGGAAGTAAGATGAGCTATCCTTTGAGGAAGAGGGCTCTGGCTGCTGTGGCTGAGATGAGCTGGAAGGGGAGAGAGGTCAGTCAGGAGGCTGCTGCCATGGTCCAGTAAGAGCGGACGTGGGTCCGCATCAGGATAGCTGAGTTGGGGGAGGGGAGGCAGGTGGGAGACAGGTGTAGGGTTTATTCTGGTAAGCCCCTGGAGGGCGAAGGGTAGGTGCTGGTGCAGACAGACGGGGAGGGGAAGGCAGTTGGAAGACTTGGTCTGTGACCCTTCCTGAGGCGGCTGTGGTACAAGTGGTAAAGGGAGCGTGAGGCCCAAGCTTGTGCCTCAAGGCCATACCAGGTCCCTTTAGGAAAGGCCCTGTTAGCCCAGGCTGAGAGGTGGTCCTGGCAGAGCTGTATCCTGTTCCCTTTCACACACAAAGACTCATTTCTTTTCTGTTCCTTCCTTCCTTCCTTCCTTCCTTCCTTTCATGTTTATTTTTGAAGAGAAAGAGAGCATGAGCAGGGAAGGGGCAGAGAGAGAGAGGGAACAGAGTTTCCAAATGAGGCTCTGCTGCTGACAGTACAGAGCCTGATGCAGGGCTTACACTCATGAACGAGATCATGACCTGAGCTAAAGTCAGACACTTAACCGGCTGTGCCACCTGGGTGCCCCATACAGCCTCCTTTCTAAGGGAAACCTGAGGCTGGGCCTGCCACTCTCTTCAGTTACTGGTAACTTACTGAAGGAGGACCATGGACCCAGGAGAGCATGTCTGGTGACCAAAGAGCACATGTCATTAACCATCACCTGAGATGGAGCCTTAACTTTTGACGCCCAACACCACAGAGTGACAAGTGCAGTCTAGTGGTACACCTCCGTATGAGGGAGGGGCCAGAGTGTTAGGCTTGATAGCACTAAATTAGTGAGAAACACGTGGTAGGGTTTTCTGTTTCCATGTGGAAACAACACATTTCAAAGTTTATAGTTAGAGGTGTGTGTGGTGCTGTCATTGGATGGTAGTGGCAGGCACAGAGTCCCCAGACTGCTGCCACCCACCAGGTGTCCTGATTCCCTCTCCGTCTCATCCTGGCTGCCCACAGAACCTTATAGAAAGTTCTGTCCAACTCAGCCATTGGCTCCCTGATTGATCCTATCAGAGTCATCATCTCTGAGCCTCCTCTTGCTCTTTCATTTGGGGATAATCTCTTTCTTCTTCATCTCCCGAAACTGTCCGCAGGTCAGATGAAACTAGGGGCATGTGTGTATAACAGCCTCAAGGTTGTGGCATTAAAAAAAAAATTATTTTTAAGTTTATTTTGAGAGGGAGAAAGAGCACGAGCACTGGGGAGAGACAGGGAGAGAGAGAATAGCTCAATTTCACAAACTAGGGGATCAAGGCCTGAGCTGATATCAAGAGTCAGATGCTTAACTGAGCCACTCAGGCGCCCCGATGTTTTGGTGTTTAAAAGCCACATGTCATGTTCAGTAAACTGGAAAACTTCTCCTAAGAAGCTCTAGGCCTACTTGGAGCTAGTGAGTGGTAGAGCTAGAATTCAAACCCAGACCAGCCTAACTCCAAAGTTGGTGGTACCATTTCCATACCACACTATGTGTCTGCCTAATAATGTAATTTTCAATGCCACTTGATGAGAACCAATGGCTATTAGGATTCTTGGTTGTTAGCGCACCCTAATTAGCTCAAACAATAAAGGAACCAAACCCCAGGAAGCTAAGAATGCAGCTGTCCTGAGGGAAAGTGGTGTCCAGGGCCTCAAATGCCATTAGCTGTTAGACGTCACTTAAGATACAGGAATGAAAAGATGCTCTTAGAGGGTTCTCATTTGTTTCTCTTGGCAAATTTTTCTTCTTTTTTTTAATGTTTATTTATATTTGAGAGAGAGAGTGCGAGTGGGGGAGGGTGAGAGGGAGACACAAAATCTGAAGCAGGCTCCAGGCTCTGAGCTGTCAGCACAGAGCCTGACTCGAGGCTTGAACCCACGAGCCATGAGATCATGCTCTGAGTGGAAGTTGAACACTTAACCTACTGAGCTACTCAGGTGCCCCTCATTTGTTTCTCTTTGAACGTGGCTTTTATTCTGTCAGGCTGGCCAACTCTACCTTGTGGGAAGCATCCTCTCTGGCTTTAGTCTGATTATCAGGGAGGGAAGACACCCGCCCCCCCCCCGCCTCCTGTTAGAAAATCCTGAGGAGAGACTGGTGGGGCTGATACGGGTCATATGCCCAGACCTGCAAGGATCAGTGTGATGGGGATGGGGGGCCCGGGGTCAGCGTTCACGGCCACGTTCACCCGGAGCGGTGATTGCTCAGAGGGAGGAACACTTCTCCCGCAGAGGAGTGAGTGGTGTGGGGAGGGCTCTGCTCAGTAGGCTCTGTGAGGACTGTCCCGCCCATCAGGCTCACATTTGTCCTTAGATAGGTAAACACACTCTGCTGAGTGCTTTTTTTAGAGGCCTGCCCCAAGCTAAGCTAGAAACGACTGATAAGTGGCCTCTTGACCTCCTTCTCCAGACTTCTGGTGCGTGATGTGGACTGTGACCCAGCACAAACGGTCCTGCCCTACTTTGGTGGAGTTTGGGCCGCTATAAATATAGTGATGTTATTAGAAATTCCCTCTCACATTCTGTTTAAAAATGAGCAGGTCTCTCTGGCTATCACTACTTTTCCTTTTCCCGTGGTCTTTTTTTCCTGTCTCCTACTGCTGAGCAAAATTAGCCTTTAGCTGCCAGAAGAGTTTTGTTTTTTGTTTTGCCCTTTTTTTTTTTTTTTT
>NW_027527920.1:7631677-7645347 GCF_008692635.1 Crocuta crocuta | reverse complement strand
CCAAGTTAGCCAACATTGTTTTCCTGCCTGCGGGTGGGTGATTGGCTTTGAGCTAGATTGCGGATCTCCTGTCCTCTGAATTAGCCCACAGCCTGCAAGGGGAAATGTGTGCTTTAAGGCAGTTTCTTTTAATGGAAAAGCTACTTTGTGATCTTTGGCAAGGGGCATCTATCTCCTTAAGCCTTGATTTCCATATCTGTAAAATGGGGCTGCTCTGCCAAATATTATTAAGGGGCCATTGAAAATGAGAGACCAAGAATCCAAGACCCGTGTTTCCCTTGAAATGCCTCATTTCCTTTGTCTTCACTCTCTCTCACCCCCTCAGATCCCCCTCTTTTTAGTATAACCTCTATAACTTTTGCTGTGGCTTTTGTTACATCCTGTTTTAAACATGTTGACCATTTCTTGGAGTGGCGTGTACTAATGAAAACCAAATTCTGAAAAAGAAAAGCAGACTCTGAATGCTTCCAGTACTGTCTAGCTTAATTGTCAGCCTTTGTGTACCTTTCGGGTCAGAAGATGAGCATTGGCCGAAAGGGGTGCCCAGAGGGAGCCAATAAAAGCATTTCAAAACTGATAACTCTTGGGAGGGAAGGAAAAGAATTAAATTGCATCATTGGCCATGGTCCTAAGAAACGGAGAGGTAACAGGTAACGGTGGCTGCTGGTGAGGATCTGGCCTTTGGTGGTGAGCGGAAGGATGTGGGAGCACCCTGCCCTTCCCTCCGTCAGCTCATCTGCAAGCAAGAGGGAAGTCTGCGCACTCCCAGCGGAGAAAGCTTTTCCCTCAGGAGCAGAGCCCGGTCAGATCCTGGTCCCACATGAAGCTTGTTAGGTCTGTAATGGGAGCGACCCTCTTCCCCAACCACAACTTCTATTTTTTATTTTCCAAATTTTTTATTATTTTTAAAAATGTTTACTTTGAGAGAGAGCACGCATGCTGGGGGAGGGACAGAGAGAGAGGGAGGGAGACAGAAAAATCCCAAGCAGGCTCGCACTCAGCGCAGAGTCCAACACAGAGCTCAAGCCCACGACCCTGNCCTAAGCGAAAGTCGGACGCTTAACCGACTAAGCCACCCAGGCGCGCCCCCCAACCACAACTTTAAAAAAAAAAATTGAGACAAGGTTGACCTATCACACTGTGTTAATTTCAGCTGCACAGCATACTGATTGGACAGAGGTAGTTACTGGGAAGTGATCGCCACAGGAAGTTTAGTTAACATCCATCACCACACAGTTAACATTTCTTTTTTATTGTGATGAGAATTTTTTTTTTTATTTCTAGGAGAGAGAGAGAGAAAGACAGCATGAGCAGGGGAGGGTAAGAGAGAGACGGAGTCACAGACTCTGAAATAGGCTCCAGGCTCTGAGCTGGCAGTCAGCACAGAGCCCGACGCGGGGCTCGAACCCACGAACCGCGAGATCATGACCTAAGCGAAAGTTGGACGCTTAACCGACTAAGCCACCCAGGCGCCCCTGTGATGAGAATTTTTGAGATGTATTCTTAGGGGCTCCTGGCTAGCTTGGTTAGTAGAACCTATGGCTCTTGATCTCTGGGTCATGATTTCAAGCCCCACGTTGGGTGTAGAGATTACCTAAGGGAAAAAGAAAAAAGAAAAAAAAAGATACACTCTTCTAGCAACTTTGCAATGTATGGTTCAGTATTGTTGACTGTAGTCACTACGTTGTACATTACATCTCAGGAATATTTATCTTAAAACTGGAAGTTTATACCTTTTGACCGCTGTCCCTGCAACTGAATAATGGCTCTTCTGAAACTTTGGAGTACAACTCAGCATTTGCTCTGTCATCTAGAGCCCAATTATCGAGGCTCTGGGTAATCGTAGCATCAGGTAGCCATTAGCTCCCTGTGCAGTCTTGACAGACTTCTCCCTGGTTCTCAGCCTCTGTGTCTCTCACCTCGACACTGGCATGTATAGCTTGCTTCTCACTGTGTTCTGAGGATTAAAGAAGACTGTATTTATAGGGCCTGGCGTAGTAAATCCTCCATGGCCCAGAGCTAGTGTGGTGTCTTCCCAGGTTGGCTGGGCTCGCCACCCCCACCACCCCCACCACCCCTACCTTGTCTTAGCTGCATCCATTCTCCTTCACAGTTTGGAGGAGGAGGGGGCAGCAGCTAGGGGGAGAAAGCTGTGCTCTTGGGGAAGGTTGGGTGGGAACACGAGGTTATAGTTCATGTCTAATTGAAGTGTTTGGGATTTTCTCTGAATGTTAATTACCTTTGCTATTTAATTAGCTCCTTGAGGTCATGGATGAGTTAAACTGGAGGCGGAGACCATTATTTGACCTACCTGGGTCAGCCACCTTTCCCTTCTATCTCTTCACCTTTAGAGAAGGGTTATTAAGGATCTACTGGGGTTTCTAAGAAGATGTAATTTGAGGCCTAGAGTCTCATTTAAAAATCTGACTTGTCTTTGTTTCTTTAACCTTTAACTCACTATCCAAAGTCATCCCACTTTTGGATTCAGCCTTTGTCACCAGATGTCTGGTTTCCAGGTGTCACTCAGCTTACTGCTCTGGAGCCCTCATTTCTTGTTTCTCTTGTGTCCCCCGCTTCCCTCCCCTGCCCTTCCGTTCCTTTATGTCCATTTTCTTCCATCTTGTCCCCCATCCCCCATAGTGAATGCAACTTCCTGTCAGATTCTCTGCCAAACAAGATGAGGTTTAGTACCCTTTGGGAGGCCAACACCTTGCTTCATCTGCTTGAGAAAGACCTCGCCCCCACTAGTCAGGCTGGCACGGAGCCTGGCTGGTTGGAAGAATTCAGAATATCCGTCCACAGTGCCCTGACCATCTCTCTGTCTTTGCCCTTACCATCATACAGATGCACGCATGTTCTTGTTATTTTTCATTTTCTGTCTCCCCTGGTGGTGTTGGCCTTGAGGACAGGTATGGGAACTGTGTCCTTTTTACTCATAGGTCAGTTGTAACTGTTTATAGAATAAACAAATGACCCACTGAAGTATTTAATCCAAACCTCTTGTTTTAGAGTGGTGGCAGATGCTCAGAAATTAAGTTAATTTCTCCCCCATGCACCCGTGGGGGTAAAAATCAGAAGACTGTGAACAGCAGTTATTTCTGGGGCAGAAAATGAGAGAATATATTTCTTCTACTTAGTTTTCTCCTAAAACTTCCTTGTTTGTTTTTGAAGAAGGGGGGCTTACCCATCCTCACTCTTTCAGGCACTGAGCGGGATTGGGGTAACAAACCTTAGCCTCTCATCAGTTTCCTGAAGAAGCATGTCAGCCGGGGAGGCCTCATGGGTGCTGGATCCTTCCTCAAAAATGTAGCCTGGCCCACCAGGCCCTGGGGTTTCCCCCAGCCTCACCTTCCTGATACTGGAGGGTAAGAAAGGGACGCAAGGCCTAGAGAAGGCCTAGGGAAGTAGAGAGGGCCTGGGCCCCTGATTCGAACAGCGGTCGAGGTTGCTGTTAGGAATGATGTGAGAAGAAGCCCAATGAGGCCTTCCCTGGTTCAGCCCTCCCAGGAGCAGAGCAGTTTCCCAAGTGGTGGAGGGGACCCAGAAGCACTTGCACCTGGAAATCATGGTGAGGGTGAGTGAGAAAGAAGCATGTTTCCTGTGTAGGGCCCAGCCCAGAGGGGCAGGTGCACATGGGGCCGTGTCACAGCACGAAGCTGGAGAGGTGAGGCAGGAGCGGTGGCGGGCTTGGAAAGCCAGGCTGAGAGGCCTGCACCTGACTGCAAGGCTCCGTGCAGGGACTGTCTCACCAGAGGAATGCCACTTGTTCTGCAGGACCAAGTGAGGACACAGATGCTGGGGACAGGGACAGAGGAGGGAGGGCGGCGATTGTGGAGAGCAAAGAGGAGGTACTGTCAGCTGGAGGAAACAGTCTCTCTGGCCTTGTCTCATGGGTACCTCTTGCGCCCCCAGAGGAGAGCCTGATTTGGCTGGGGCTGCCCGGGAGGGGCATGTCCCCGCCTGGTGGCTCAGCCACACGTTCTGGAGTTGAGTGATGGAGAGTGATCTGCAGGTCTGCAGGCCGCTTGTTGTCCAGCCTTCTGGGTCACCAGGAGGGGCCCCTCAGGCTTTGCCTCTGCTCCTCTGACCCCATCCCCTGTGGTCTCTGCAGCCTACCAGCCGGTGTTGTTCCCTGGCGTGGGGGAAGCCGGAGCTGACAGGCAGGGATTGAGGAAAGCGGTGTTACATAATTCAGAGGAAAGGAGACTGGCTTGCCATGTGAATAGAAATCAGATGCGAGCGGTTTCAGAGGCCGTGCGGCCACTCCTGAGCAGCCCGGGGAGAAGCAGAGCAGGGAAGGAAGGCAGCAGAGAAAGGAAAACCCGCTCTCCGTTGGGGAGGGCCCAAGCTGGGCTCTGGTGGGTGAGCTGCTTGTCTTGCAGGGTGGCTTGTGGAGGAATCCCCTGTCTCTGTGATGTGGCGTGCCCTGTACATGCCCACACCACGTTAGGTTGGTCCTGGTCACCGCCTGGCAGGGTCCCAAGACCTCTGGTGTCACCACCGCATTGCTGACAGGTGGCTGGTGCTAGAGGAGCAGAGGGGCTGGCTCGAGGCTGCTGTTTGAGCAGGCAGCAGGGCTGGGATTTGAACACAGGTCTCTTGAGTCAGGGCTGCCCCTTGGCTTGAAAATGGGGCCTAAACTACCTCAGCACATTTGGGAGGCAAGGGAGCCCTGGCTTGGTGGTCCAGGCACTGGGGTGAAGGGCTGGGGCATCCAGTGGCAAATGTGAAGAGAGGCTCGTGTTGGAGGGCCTCCGCGCTTCTCCCCACCACTGCCCCCCGGAGCACCATCTCCCAGCTGGTCCTCCCCTGCTCTGGCCGCCGCTCAGTGGCCTTGCCACACACTGAACACTAACCTCAGGGGCCGGGCGTCTGTCCTCTATTTGAGGAGGGTAAGTGAGGGCCAGAGGCTCCTTGGCCTGGAGCCTGCCCTAACTCTAGGTGTGGGGAAGAAACTGAAGAAAAGTTTGTCCCTATGGAAGTCATTCCCCAGGAGGGTGTGTGACTCTANCTCAAGGTCTGGGCTGTGACCTGGTTTTATCATTTTTATTTCCTTCATGGCACTGAGACCACTTGGCTTGCGCATTTGCCGGGTTTTGTCTGTGCTCAAATCACACTATGACGTAAGCTTTGTGACAGCAGGACCTCGATCAGTTCTCACCATTGTCTCCCTGGTGTGTGCATGGGGCCTGGCACAGCGTAGTCCTCAGTGAACAGAAGCGGGTGCATACAGTGGAGGCGCATCCTGTGGCGGTGGGCTTCTCTGATACCTGGGCCTGAGTTCTGGGTTCAGCTTCACTGTTTTTGCAGTGTGACCTTGGGCAAGTTGCTAGACTGTTTTGGGCCTTAGACTAAAGGAGAAGAGCCAAACTCCCTTTAAGGCTACTTCAGATGGTTGCATTCTAGAAGTCTGTATGTAGGAGACACAGGGAGCATGCCGGCAGGGGGAGGGGGAGGGGTGCGGTTGGAAAGGTCTTGTGTCCTGTGCTGTGAGGAAGGCTAGGTCTTGGGAAGGTGACCACACCAATGGCTCGGGGTGCTTGCGTATGTACCCGGTGAGCTTAGAGCCAGTCATTCACAAGTGGTTTGGAGCATCTAGTGTGGGCCAGTTACTGTGCCGGCTCTGGGGTTACAGTGCTGGGGCGGGCAGCCAGCAGCCCTGCCCTGGAGGGGCTGGTGGTGGGTACAGAGAAGCTTGAGCTGGCTGAGCACTGCCCTTAGGACTTGACCCGGCCTTGGAAATGAGGGGTGAGGGGGTCAAGGGAAGGACTTACTGGGATGCGAGAGGGTGGGGTTTTTTTTCACTTTATCCTTGGAAGATACATGGACTTGTTAGGGTCTGTTTAAGGATAAGTACAGGCATATATCATTTTATCATGCTTTGCAGGTACTGCATTTTCTACAAAATGACTGTGTCAGTCCTGCGTCAAGCAAGTCTGTGCCATTTTTCCAACAGCATTTGCTTACTTCATGTCTCTGAGTCATGTTTGGTAGTTCTTGAATTACTCAAAATTTTCATTATTTCTTATGGTGATCTGTGATTATGACCCACTAAAATGGTTAGCAGTTAAAAAAAAATGTTTATTTTGAGAGGGCACAAGTGGGGGAAAGGCAGAAAAAGAGGGACTTCCAAACAGGCTCTACACTGATAGCACAGAGCCTGATGTGGGGCTCGAACTCACAAACTGCGAGATTGTGACCTAAGCTGAAATCAAGAGTTGGACTCTTAATAACTGACCGAGCCACCCAGGCATCCATGGTTAGCATTTTTTAGCACTGAAGTATTTTTAAATTCAGGTATGTACATTGTTGTTTTTAGACATAATGATGCTGTATATTTAACAGACTATAGGGTAACGTAAACATAACTTGTATATGTACCTGCGAACCAAAACATTCATCTTACTCTCTGCATGGTGATACTCACTTTATTGTAGTGGTGGAGAAGGAGCTGCCAGATCTCTGAGGCATGCATGTAAATGCATTCATCTGAGAGCCCTGAAGGGGAAAATAATGAAATGGGAATAGTAGTTCTAGTAGGTTTGAATTATGGGGACTTGGTTTGTTTCTCTAGCACTCTGGATACCCTTTGTGGCATCTCTGTCACTTCTGTTAGGGACTTCCTGTCTTGGCCATGTTTTTACCCTGGGGTATGGCCTGCTCTTGACGGGTCTCACTGCTGACATGGACCACAAAACCCCAGCCTGGGGACTTGTACCAAGTTCCGGCATTGTTTTCCCACCTGTAAAAGAGAACACTTGACCCTGCTCTGCCCACTCTGTAGGGCAGTTGTTTGAATCGAGATGGCAGAAGAAGAACATTTGGAAGTTTACCTACCTCTGCAAAGGGAAGGGTCAATGGACTAGTAGTGATGGTGGCAGCCAGGTGGGAAATGGGGAGGGCCGGGGTTGAGGGTGGTTCCGGGGGCACTTCCCTGACCTGACTGGTCCCCGCAGGGCAGTGAGGGACTGAGTCCCCTTGACTGACAGCTGGCTGCAGCTGTGGAGGCCGTTCGGGAAGTAACTTCAGTGAAAACCGTTAAGTTAGCTCCCAGCCTCTGCCAAACTACGCATAAAGCGTGCTTGATATCAAGGTCAAAAATGGGAATTCCTGCCCCCGTCCCATCTCTAGTCTTTGGTCTGAGCCTCAGCAGGCATACAGGTCTTACTATTTGTGTTTTTCTTCCTACCTTATGATTCAACCATAGATCCTGTATCTTGCCAGTATGAGTGATTGAGACAACAAACTTGGAAATCTTGATTATTCATGATAATGGACTTCTTCCTGTGGGTCATGTGTTTAAGTCTGGATTCTCAAAGAGTGAAAATCCACTGGCTTTCTGTCCTGCTTATACAACAGGTTGTCATTTTCTCATCTGACATTCCTTTCTCGAAACCTGAACTACGGGGAATGAGGGACCTTGGTGTCCAGTGTTTGCAAGCCAAGGGCTGGCTTTACGATGGCAGCAGGTTGTTGAACTCATGCTTGGGGCTGGGCTGTCTGTAGAGTACTCACCCTCCTCCCTCTCCCGGATCCACCTATGTCAACTCTCTCCCTTTCTTTGTTTCCTCCCCTGCAGATGTCAAGCCTTCCAACATCCTAGTGAACTCCCGTGGGGAGATCAAGCTCTGTGACTTTGGGGTCAGCGGGCAGCTCATCGACTCCATGGCCAACTCCTTCGTGGGCACAAGGTCCTACATGTCGGTATGAGCAGCGGGTTCATTTCTCACATATCTTGCATGGGCAGGGATAGGAGCTAAGTGGGTGGCTTCCCCTGCAGAGCCAGAACCTGTGCTGGGTGATGGGGGTCGGGGAGAAAGAATGAGGGATGAGGCATCATGGTCCCTCCCCAAGGAGGTGGCAGCATGTCTCTCCTGTCCCCCATGCCGTGAGCTTGGGTGGACAAGGATAGGGCCGCAGGTGTCTCAGTTGTCCCTAGGGTCTGGCTTGGGGCCTGGCACGTGGTAGGTGCCCAGGGAGGGCTTGGTGAGTAAATGGAGCAGGTAACTCTGGGTGAGTGCTGGCATGGGGCAGATAGAGGAGCCTTAGGGTGGGTGGCAATCTCTGTGGAGGGGGCAGTGAGTGCAGGCTCGGATTAATTGAGGGGCGGGCACAGAGGCTGGGGCATCCCAGCACATAGTGTTTCCCATGTCCTCATCTCTCTGGTGGCCCTGTGAGAGGGAAGATTATTGCTCCCATTTTAGAGATGAGAAAATCCAGATGCAGAGCCTGGGCTGAAAGCCAGGTCTCCTTGCCAGTTAGTCCTCAGGCAGTCGAAGAACTGAGCAGCTAGCATTTTGGACCACTCAGCTGTCAGCCACAAAGTCCCAAATCCATCAACACCCCCGGACCTATTGATCCAAGGTTAGTGGTTCAGGTTTTTGTGGTTACATGGTAAGTTCCAAAACAGTCCAGTGTTTGAGTTAGTGAAAAATCCTTTGGGAGACATTAATGATGTCTAAAAAAAAAAAGTAGAATTGTCAGAATAAAGACTCTGTAGAGTTCTTGAAATACATGTGTTATTTCAATTAACACTGAATAAAAATAATGCTTTGTATAGCACTACGTATTTTTTTTTCCTGACTCTGCCAACTCAACCCATATTTGTGTAGAATTTTGTAGCATCTAACATACATTTTCATTTGGTTTGACCTTCTTGGTAATCCTAGTAAGGAGAGCAGGTATTTTGTTAACATCCTTATTGTTGTTAACACCATGTTCATCAGCCCCATATTATAGATGAGGAAACTGAGGCTCAGGATCACAAAGTTTACAAGTAACAGAGTTGGAATGTGAACTCAGGTCGCCTGACCTCAGATCCTTTGTCTTTTCTACTGCTCCGTGTTGTCCATGGACAGTCCGTGAGTCCGTGGTGTAGCTGGTCTTAGAGTTCAGCTCACCTGACTCTTAAGGCTGGTGTTTTTGTTTTTTAATGTTTATTATTCTGAGAGGCAGAAAAAGAGACAGAGCATGAGTTGGAGGCGGGGGGGACGGAGAGAGAGGGAGACACAGAATCTGAAGCAGTTGAGCTGTTAGCATAGAGCCTCATGGGGGCTCGAACTCATGGACTGCGAGATCATGACCTGAGCCAAAGTTGGATGCTTAACCCACTGAGCCACCCATGCGCCCCTTAAGTGTGCACTCTCTACCCAGTGCACACTTAATCCATGACCGATGTTCCAGAAGCCTCATGTTTCAGAGGAAGGTGACAAGATGAACCTCACAGGCTGGGCTTTGGACAAGCTGTGCTGCACGTGCAAGACAGTGAGCAGACTGGGCAAAACTGGAGCGCCAGCTGAAGTGGCAGCCAGGGTCCAGCCAGGCCCAGAGGCTGTTAGTTGAGAGCAGGTTACAGGGAGATGGCAGGGAGGAGGCGTGGGCCAGAGCCCCAGGAACCAGCTAGGGTTTGAATGTAGTAGTCGGGGGCAGATCAGAAACCAAGTGAAAGCAGTTAGTGGAAGTTCCAAAGAAGATAAAGTGTGTCAGCAGATCTAGGGCGGGGGCCTGGGACCAGGTGGGATAGGCCACTCCCTGCAGTTCAGGCAAGCCTCAAAGGGGCAAGGAGTCCTGAGGCCTCCCTGGAGTGTCTGTGGAGCCTCGCCTGTCCCTCTTCCTTGTGGGCCTGGATTAAGCTCACAGGTGACCACAACTGTGTCTGTTTCTTCTGCAGCCAGAAAGACTGCAGGGGACTCACTACTCTGTGCAGTCGGACATCTGGAGCATGGGGCTGTCTCTGGTGGAGATGGCAGTCGGGAGGTATCCCATCCCTCCTCCAGATGCCAAGGAGCTGGAGCTGATGTTTGGGTGCCAAGTGGAGGGAGATGTGGCAGAGACACCACCCAGGCCGAGGACCCCGGGAAGGCCCCTCAGCTGTGAGTGGCCCCAGCTTGGACTGGGGGCGTCCCTTACTGCTGCGGTTTCTGGGGAGCTGATTGAACGCTGCCAGGCTGGGGGTTGGGGGGAGGAGCAGAGCAGGGTCTGCAGGTGGGTGTTAAATTGTTACTGTGGACAACTTGCACTGTTCCTGACACTGTACTTAGTACTTTATATGCACTAGCTAAGTTTTAAACCCCATGACTTTTTTTAGGTAGATTTTGAGAAAAAATTCACATAACATAAAACGCACATTGTAAAGTGTACAGTTCAGTGGTTTTTAGTATATTCTTCCATGTTGTACAGTCATCACCACTGTGTAATTCCAGAACACTTCCATCACCCCAAAAAGAAACCTCCCCTCCATGAACAATCAATCACTCCCAGCTCCTCCTACCCCCATCCCCTGGCAACCACTAATCTACTTTGTCTCCATGGATTTGTCCAGTATTGTCTAATTTTAATAGCAATCATGTGTGAGCACCATTATAATCTCTTAGATGTGAGGAAACTGAGGCACAAAGTGCCTGACTTGTTGAGACTACATACTATAAGTGACCAAGTCAGAGTCCTAGGTGCTGAGCACTGTGCCACACCGCATGCCTCACTGATCATGAAAGCTGGGAAGTAAACCTGGTGCTGGGAAGATGCTGGCCCAGCCACCGCCATCTTCTGATGTCATTCCTGCCCGGACACACCTTTGTGACCAGGAAGACCTGTCTCTGAGGCCTTCATGGGAGAGGGTGTAGGTGAAGGGAGAAGCAGAGGACAGGGGTTGCTGATGGTGGGTCCAGGGGCTGGCTTGGTACTCTGGAGTATAAAAGGGAGAAACCTAAGTTCAGGGAGAATTAAAACCTAAGTCCCCAACTTACTTAGTTATTACCTCATTAGCTCCTCTCTCAGCATAAGGAAGGGACGAACGGCGGACATGATGATCCATCTCCACTTTACCAAACTCAAAACAGCTCAGCAGCAGCGGACTCGCCTGAGGTCACAAACCTTGGAGGTGGTAGAGCCCAGACTCCTACCCGGCAGGCTGACTCTGGGGCCTTTGCTGGTCCCCTGTTTCTTTGTCCTTATCTGGGGCTCTTGTGTGTCTGCTTATTGTCCACCACCCTGTTCTGGTCCCCAGGACCCCTGCCCAAGTCTCTAGTCTCATACTAGCAAATAACCTGGTTTTCTGAGAAGTGTTTTTCTTTTTTCTCTTCTAAAATCTGTAGCTTATGGAATGGACAGCCGACCTCCTATGGCGATTTTTGAGTTGTTGGATTACATAGTCAACGAGGTAAGTACCGCATGGCTTCCTTGGCCTCAGTATCTGCTTCTATTAAGAAAAGACTCCGTTATTTTGGGAAGCCTGTGTGTTGTTCCCACAGTGGGGCGGCTCTGCTCCTGTGGGGATTTCTGTAGGGTACCACGCTCTTGGAATCGAGTGCCTGGTTTAGAGGCTGCAGGCCTCCCCAGGGAACATCTTTGGGTAGCTAGGAGTTTCTCGTCCTCTCTCAGATTCAGGAGCCTCCAGTGTGCCCATTACATTCTTACTCCTTCATTCACCAAGCATTTCTTGTGCATTTACTGTGGGCTACGTGTGCACTGTGGGGTAGAGCTAGGGACAGAATGGGGGCTGCAGACAGGAAAACAAAAGTCCCTCGTTGTGAAG
This sequence comes from Crocuta crocuta, assembly GCF_008692635.1. NCBI lineage: Eukaryota > Metazoa > Chordata > Mammalia > Carnivora > Hyaenidae > Crocuta > Crocuta crocuta. The sequence goes on along the minus strand of NW_027527920.1, from coordinate 7,633,814 downwards.
ACCATTAGATTTATATGGGAGGCAAGGTTAAGTCCGCACATACCTGCAATATAGGGTTTTCTATTGTTAGTGCCATTAAAAGCAATAGGTGTAAAAAATGACAGTGTAGAGACAGGTATGAAAAATATTCACTATAAATTGTGTGGAAAACATTACAAAGTTATGTGTACAGTGACCAGTTCTTTAAAAAATCTGTATGCATATACGTGCATATAAAGTCTGAAAAGTTGTATGAAATGGTTCTCTCTAGACGATGGAAGTTTCTTTTGGCTTATTACTGCTGGCTGACTTTAATGCAAAGAACACACCTTATTTGTGTCACACACATATGCCAGTATGTTTGAATGAAAAAAAGGATCAAGGAAGAAAGAGACCAGCATTCATCAAATGTGGGTTTGAGGGGGCGGGGAGCAGTGGCGCAGAGGGCCTGGGGCAGGGCTGCAGGAGTGGGGCTTTGCAGCAGGATTTCAGGAGGTAGGGCCAGCACCCCCGGCCTCGGGTGGTGTGGGGAGTGGAGGAGAAGGGACGAGCTCTGTTAGGCCTGGGAGGCAGCTGGAGGCCCCACTCAGCTGGAGTACATGGTAAAAGGCATGGCTCTGTTCTCTTCAAGAGACTAGTGGGGTCATTTTTCACTTTCTTAATACTCTCTAACACCAGGCCCCAGAAGGCTCAAAATGGTCCCCTTGTCCATTACAAACCAAACAGGGAAAATCCTGTTTCCACTCCATCAGTTAATAAGTCACTAACTAGGGCGGTTAACTTACCTCCCCTTACTGTGTGCACAGCTTTGTGCTAAGCAGTGAGACCTGGAGCCCAAGTTCAGCATATGATCTCGGCCGCTTACCGACTCCAGGCAGGCACAGGTGGTAGTGAGGGAGGCCATCATCTACTGCCTTGACCTGAGCTGGGTGGTGCGGGGTGGGAACCGCGTGACGGAAGAGCGCGCCTGAGCTTAAATCAGCAGCTGCCAGTCTCCTCGTGTGCACTGCCGGCCTCTGGTGGGCCCTGCTGGTGTCACTGTCTTTGTCCTACATGTGAGGACACTCGGGCTCCAAGACGAAAAGCAGCTAAGTTCCTTCCGCCCTAGTGCTCTTCCTTACCACCCACTCCTCCCAGCTCCCATCCCTACCCTCCCAGGAGGCTGGGCTGTGTGGTGTGGGTGTGGTGCCTCACAGCCTCTCCTTTGCCCAGCCCCCATCCTACTGGGGACAGGCCTGGACTCTGGAGGCCAAGCATTCTCTTTGAACGTTGCCTTCATCCCTCTCAGCAGCAGCACCTGTCTGCAGCCCGAGAGCTGGGTTTCAGCCCCTGACCCTCAGACGCGGCTCACCAGCCTGCTGTTGTGGAAGCCCTGTCCTTTGTCGCCTTGCGTGACTTCCACCCCGTACCCTGGGCAAAACGAGAGTTGCCAGTATCCCTGGGTTGATGCCTGCAAACAGCCTCATTCCTAGAGTGTGCAGGGAACATTCTTCCAGACCCAGCTCTCTTTCACTGATGTATTAACCTTCCTCCGCTGCTTCTTTGGGGTTCAGAAAACTGTAATTTTACAGTTTAGCCTTCTGTGTCTCCCACAGGTGCTGTCTGGGCTGGGCTACGCCTGGTGATTAGCACACCCCCCCTAGCTGCTAGTTCCATGCCACACGCCACGGTTTACAGATGATCAGCTAGAAGGGGCCCCAGAGAGAATGAGGTCCTCCTCAGGTAGTAGACGGATAAACTAAGGTTCAGAGAGAAACCGTGATTTGTTTAGTCGCTAGTCAAGTGAGTGGTAGCCACAAACTTGGCCCCGGTTCCAGCTGTGGTTTGTGAGACCAGTGGGTCCACCTGGGTGACCCAGCACGTAGCCACTCACCTCCAACCCCTGCCTTCCCTTGGCTGGTTAAGGGCAGCACTGTACTGAGACCTGGGGGAGAGCGGGTTTGTGGGGAATATGGCTGGAGAAGGAAGCCAGGCATTTCTTAGGTCTTGACATGTATTTACAGCCTCCTCCAAAGCTGCCCAGTGGAGTATTCAGTCTGGAATTTCAAGATTTTGTGAATAAATGGTAAGTCAGCTCCTTGCTCTCTGGAAGAGTATGCTTGTTTCATCAGCCTCCCCACCTGGTCTTTGGGTGCAGAGCTTTGCCCTCCACCCCCCC
>NW_027527920.1:7610528-7631649 GCF_008692635.1 Crocuta crocuta | reverse complement strand
GAATGCAAGGACTGGGCTAACCACGGCACGGCACTGGGTTGAAGGCTGCTTGTCCCCTGCCCTGCATAGCGGATTGCCTTTGACCTCAGGTTAATTCAGCAAGCACTTACTAGCCTGCACACATGCCATTGAGCTGGGCACGGGACGGTGAACAAGGCTCAGGCGCCGCTGAGAGCGTACAGGGTGTGGGGCATTTAAACGTATGTAATTTGAGGTGTAACCAGTGCTCGGCACTCTTTCTGACATGATCTTTCTTTCAAGCCTCATAAAAAATCCAGCAGAGAGAGCGGATCTGAAGCAACTCATGGTAAGTCAATTTATTTCCAATTTGTACATGACCTGCTTATTAATTTGTTCTTAGTCATCCCCCAGTCCTCCCACAGCCCATTCCCTGCTGCCTTGACAGTATGGGCCCACTGACCCTGGGGCTGTAGGATCCCAAACGAGTCTCCTGTGTCCACCCGGGAGTGTACAGGGCGAGCCGAGGGAAGGAATGGGCCAGCCCACTCCTTCGTGGGGACAGGGCCTTTCTTCCACCGATGGGCTCACCCTGCATGCAGTGTCCGCTGCAGCCCTGCTCTACCTGCTCTTTTGGAAGAGTAGGGAAGTGATACTGGGACATACCTGAGCCTGCAGAGCCCATATAGCACCACACACAAGTCCGTCCACTCATTGTTTTGTTCCTTCATGCCACCCTGTGAGGTGCTGAGGGCAGAGCACCTACCCCCAGTTCGCCATGGAAGGGCTCAGGGAAGTGAGTAGCTAAGGTCTCATGGCTGGTGAAACAGAGCAGGCTCTCCGACAGCAGCTGGCCACCTTCCTGGCCCCCTACGGCTGCCTGACGGCATGCAGGCTCGGGACTCCAAGACTGGTCCCAAGTCCCGACCCAGGACTCTCGAACTTTCCTTTTTGAATTTACTCTCTGTTTCCCCGTACGCAGGTTCATGCCTTTATCAAGAGATCTGACGGCGAGGAAGTGGATTTTGCAGGTTGGCTCTGCTCCACCATTGGCCTTAACCAGCCCAGCACTCCGACCCACGCAGCTGGCGTCTAAGTATTCGGGAAGCAGGGAAGACTGAGGCCCCTGCCCAGTGGTGTGCCATGTCGCTTTCAGGCCTCTTTGCCATGCCTGTCTCTGTTCAGACGTGCATTTCACCTACAACAAAGAATGAAGAACACAGCATGTGCCAAAATTCTTTTTGTCTTTTTTAATATTACTGTCATTTATTCTTACTGTTGATTCCCTAAGTGGATTGGCTTTGTGCTTGGGGCTATTTTTGTGTATGTTGATCCAAACACGCGCAACGTTGAGTTACAGTGAAACCTTGGTGACTGTGGGTAGTCCTTCTTCCTGAAAATTGCACTGCTCTTCCCTCACCGTGACTGGCTAGCTGCCTGTACTTTTGGGATTCTCTGACACTTGGTGGTACTGCATTCTTGCCGGGCGTACCTTCTTTCTGTTGGAGTAGAAGGAGCCTTGTAAGATCCTTCACAGGCACTGCATGTGAAGCATGCTTTGCTGCTATGAAAAAGAACATCAGAAAGTATATATCTTATTTTATTATATTTTTGCTTTTGGTGTAGAATGAAGCAATTTCTATCAAAATCTAGCCAGAGCCCTTCACTGCCGTGATAGCTGGGGCTGCACCAGTCTGTCTACTGTGATGATTTGTAGACTTCTGGTTGTATTTCTATATTTATTTTTAAATATATTATGTGGGATATTTAGTGTACATGTCTCTTTAAGTTTGAATTAGTGTTTCTAAAATGGTGGTTACTCTGAATGTTACAAATGGATCAAGGCATTAAAACGTATGAGATATATCTTTCCCCAAATCCAAGTACCGATGCTATTGTAAACAACAGTGTGTATAGTGCCTAAAAACTGTATGAAGATCCTTTTAACCATTTCAATCCAGGTGTTTAACAAATCTAATCTCTTATTCTAATAAATATACTATCAAGTTAAAAGGATGAAAATGGGTCTGCTTTTGTGGTAGGATTCGAGAAACCACGTGGTGTAGCCAAGCCTTCCTGTTAGGGCAAAGGTAAAGACAGGAAGGAGGCTGCAAGGCGGAAATGCCACACGGAGGACGAGCTCAGTGCTCTGGACTAATGGGTCTTCCTGTAATTAATTCCAGGTTGGACTTTGTCCAAGTCTCCTCAGCCACCAAACACTTCTGTGTGAACCTTCCAACCACCTTTCCTCTGGACCTGTGAACAGATTCCGTCTCTTCCTGCCATTTCTACCCAGGGAAAAGCAGGCAGTGGGGTGGGGTCAGGGTACCCGGCCTGCTCACAGTAGCGCCCTTCTCTTGGCCAGCCGTGCCCGGCTGGTGTGCGAGCCTCTGCCCAGGAAACCCACTGAGCAATGGCTTCCCCTCTTTCACCAGTTACACTTCATCCCACTTTCCTGGAGAGGAATGGGCCCAAGCTAGCTTCGTCCTGCCTGTGAGTTAGCAGTGAAGTCACGGAAAACAAAGCCATGTCTCAACTGACCACCGATGCCTTTCTCTGACCAGTGACTTTCAGAACTTGAGATTCCTGTGCTGCTGCCTGGTCAGCACCTCTTCCCTCATTTTCTTCGAGAGGGAGGATTAGAGAAAACCAACATAAATACGTATTTAAAAACAAAAGGCCCATTTTGTTTTCAAACAAAAAGCAGACCTTGGGTAAATCTCCCGAGTAGGAGTTCCACTCTAGATGGATAGGAGCTTAGAACAGAGCCAGGATTTCAAAAACTGCTTCGTGTTACATAAATTCTCTGTTCTTTCCAAAAGTGTTACGTTTTAAGAGTCCAAAGGATTCCGCCCCCCCAGTAATTTTTACCAAGAATGATCTTGTTCTCAAGAATAATGCTCCCTGCATCAGTCTTGCTGTTTTGAGTTCCCTGTGTCCAATCCCTTCCTTAGACTCCCTAGATGCTGCCTCATGAGCACCCCATAACTGTGTGGAAGTGCTGGAACAGGTATGCACACTCTCATTTTACACACGGGAGCAGCTGCAGAGAGTTAAATAAAAAGGCCAAAAGGCCAAGTTACCAGTTAGCGGTAGAGCTAGAGTTTAGAACCAACTCTTCTAGCTCTCGAAAATCCATGCTTGTAAATTAGATCGCCCAAACGTATACCTTGATTGCTTTTTGTTGCAAAACAATTTCCACATTGTTTTCCAAGAAATGTGCTCATTTAAACTTCTGGCTATTTCCTGTAAGAATAGCTCAAAATAACTGATATGTTGATTAACGAATATGCCCATGTTCTTTTCTGGAACAGTTATAGAAGAAGTTCTGCTTGAGGAGGCTCTTTATGTTTTGTTTGGCTTTTCTATTGCTTGGGCAGGGCAAGTCACTTTTATATTAGCAGTACTTAACTGTATTTCACTGGAAAAGGGACAGTATGCAAACAAGTACCAAATTTTAACAACTGTTACTTTGAATCAGTCATTATTACAAAAGCCCAATCTCCCAAGCATGTAGTAGTCAGTGCGCTGTGATGTCACCGAGAAGTGGCAGCAGCTTCTGTTCCCAAATGGCGCTCTCTACTCCTCACTTGTCCTTTCTCTCCTAGACTGTGGCCTTGCTGCTCACAATGGTTCAACGGCATGCAGACAGCCTTTAATTGGTGTTCTTAAAAGAGGCATTGTTGACTGGAAAGGCTGGCTTGTATTTAAACTCTGCCCTTTTGGCAAATGCCAGACTTTCTCAATAGCACTGCAAAGGAAACTTTCTGTTTTGAGCCTAATTACTGAATCTGACCAGAATAGATGCAGCACCGCCCATACTGCTGAAGGCTAAGATACTGCACCTGGGCTTTTCCATATGTCACCAAACTTCAGTTATGGATGGAACCATTTTTACAACTACACATCATCCTAAAGTTCTTGCTTCCTTTCAAAACAGGCCAGAGGGCCCATTTTTAAAGAAAATTTTTTTGGAGAGACAAAGTTCTTGGGAAGCAGGAACTTAATTCATAGAACAAACCTTGGCTCTTCCCCTGCTTTAGGAATCTGATTCTTCCTCCTCCTCCTCCTCCTCCTCCTCCCCTGGCACATGGCTCCTTGTGCTCAACTCCAGTGCAGTTTGGTTGATTGATGCTTCATTGTCTACATGTACCAACATCTGCTTTAGACAAGGACAATTAGGGATTAGTAGAAAAGACACTCATCAAACCAGAAATGTGTTTTAAAATCAATTCCGAGGGCGCATGGGTGGCTCAGTGGGTTAAGCGTCTGACTTTGGCTCAGGTCATGATCTTGCAGTTCATGAGTTCGAGCCCTGCGCCGGGCTCTGTGCTGACAGCTCAGAGCCTGGGGCCTGCTTTGGATTCTGTGTCTCCCACTCTCTCTGCTCCTTCCCTACTTGTATTCTTTCTCTCTCAAAATTAAACATTAAAAACAAAATTGTTAAATCTCAATTGCACATTCATCCCCAATATTTAATCATCAGGAGGTAACCCAGTCCCCCTATCCTCTATTGTCACAATGGGAAGGGAGTAAACACCCTAGATTTGATAGGATGTTACCTCATTTACAAACATGGTTCATGCCTAAGAATTATGTTGGCTTAGATGTGCTGCTTTCAAATGGGTTTTAAATGGCTTAACACGTATCTGGGAGAAAAAATGCTCAAATATGGTATATTTAGAAAAGAAGAATACTGCACTGTTTTATCTAAGGGCATTGTAAGAAGGGTATGAGGAGGACTGGAACTCACTTTTCAGCACTATGTTTTGTGGTCGAAGCTACACTCTCTTCTAACATCCCAGGCTTACTTACTCATGAAGCAGTGGAAGTTTTGACATATGCCTGCAAAGATCTCCAACTCTCCTTGGGTTCACTGGAGTAGCTAGAGAGGACGGGTAAGTAGCATGGTGCAGGCAATATAAAATAACATGGTTAATAAATCAAAGTGTACCCATGGAAAGAGCCTAAGTGTCCATCAACAGATGAATGGATCAAGAAGATGTGGTTTATCTATACCATGGACTACTACATGGCAATGAGAAACAATGAAATCTGGCCATGTGTAGCAACGTGGATGGACCTTGAGGGTGTTATGCTGAGCGAAGTAAGTCAGGCAGAGAAGGACAGATACCATATGTTTGCACATATAGGAGGATTAGGAGGAACTTAATGGAGGACCATGGGGGAGAAGAAGGGGAAAAATAGTTGGGGAGAGAGAGGGAGGCAAACCATGAGAGACTCTTGAATGCTGACAAAAACAGGACTGATGGATGGGGGGAGGAGGGATGGGCATGGAGGAGGGCACTTGTGGGGATGAGCACTGAGTGTTATGTGGAAACTAATTTGACAATAAACTATTTGTAAAAAAAAAAATATATGATTGAAAAAAATAAAAATAAAAAAATAAAGAGTACCTAGCTAGTAGAGAGGTAGGCTGCTCCTTGCCTGTTACAGTAACATGTAGCAGCCAGTTTATTAAACTAGAACCTCCTTACAAGTAATTCCGGAGTTCTTTGGGCTTGATCATGGAATTTACAAAAATTACTGGCCTCCAAGCAGCCTGAGAGCAGGATGGACTTTGCATTCTCTCCCTAGGCCCACACTTGGTTAAACTTACATCATGTGGCTCTTCAGATGCAGGCTGAGAAGACAGCACCTCACCCCCTCTTCTAGAATTAATCATTGATTGGAGGGCTAGTTCTTCAACCTAGAAAAGATGAGTTGAGGACACTTTGCTTACTATTTACGGTAAAATTTACGGAGGATGCTGTCAAAGGCTGGCATCCGGAGAAGTGAAAACACTGTAACCTTGGTGCAGCTCTAGAGAAAAGGGCGGGGCCCTTAATCTTTCCCATTTTAGGGAAGGAGCCAAAAAACCCCCTCCAGCCCCATTCCCCCTGGGGTGTACAGGTGTTTTCAATTGAGTCAAGGCTTAAATTCCCCTAGGTATAGCAGAGCTGGGTAGAAAACCCAAATGTGCTACTTTAAAAAAGAGCCAGGTGTCTTCTGATTCCACAGGGGCCCAATTCGCTAGACTGTGGCTTTCTACCCAGGATTGAGAAAGTGATGGCAGGAAGAATGGAAAGTGTAAGTGTTTTCTGGAGCATAAAGGAACCTAGGCCTAGAAGTTGCCATCATCATACACAACACCCACCTACTGGATACTTGTACAGGTACTAGTGATATAAGAACATAAGCACAGGCCAACAACTGTCCTGAGGAAAAGCGTATTATTTTGAGGTCACAGTTGGACAATGCTTTTCAGCTTACAAAAGGCTTTCATAGCCCGCATCTCGTTTGGACTTAAAAGATCCAGGGGCACCTGGGTGGCTCAGTCGGTTAAACGTCCGACTTGGGCTCAGGTCATGATCTCACGGTTCGTGGGTTCGAGCCCCCGGTAGGCTCTGTGCTGACAGCTAGCTCAGAGCTGGAGCCTGCTTCAGATTCTGTATCTCCCTCTCTCTCTGACCCTCCCCTGCTCAAGCGGTCTCTCTCTCAGAAATAAATAAAACATAAAAAAAAAAAGATCTTGAAGAAGGGTGCAAAGCAGCGCTTATCAGGATGATCTATCCCACTAGGGCTAGAGGACGGATTTGTGGGAAATAGCGCTACTGCGCCTAAATATCGTCCAGGACCAACAGCTGCCAGAAGAAAAGCTACTGGGAACTCTAGGCCAAGTCTCTTCTCTCAGGGCCTCGCTTTCTTTCTTTGCACAACGGATCCACGAATCCCTTCTAGCTTAACAAGACCAGAGCTGTTTTAAGCGCCAACAGAAACTAGTAAATGGTGGCTAGCACATGCTGTAGGGGCTCGCGTGGAAGGGGTCCGGGGGCAGGGAGAGCCTAGGCGGGCCTTAGAGAGGGCTCACTTGCTCAGCGCGTGGTGTGCGGCCCGCCTGCATTAATGGGTACTAGGGGTGCGGCCGTGGTCTCGCCACACGTACAGACCGCTGGGCCTCGGCGCAGACCCGCAGGTTCAAGATCCTAAGAGGAGTGGGCCTGCAATTCAAACACGTCCCCCAGGTACTTGTCAACCTCTAAGTGGGCGCCGCCTACGACTGGGGTTCTCGGGGCGGCCGGCTCGAGGGGCGGAGGGCGCCGCGGGGTCACCTTGAGCCGGTTCAGCTGGTCGTGCAGGGCCGCTTTCAACCGGAGCAGCGTCTCCTCCTCCTTGCGGAGCTCCTGGAGCCGGCTTAACATGGTGCCTCGTCCGGCCGGCCAGACAGGCCCGGCGCCCAGACAGGCCCGGCGCCTGGTGATGACGTCACGAGCACTCGTTCCCGGAAACCAAACAGCAGGCTGGGCGGGGCTGGCAGCACGCGGGCAGCGACGCTTCCGGCCAGTCTCTGAACTCTCGCTGGCTCGTGGTGGGGTTGTTTTTTTCAAGTTTTAATTTTTTGCTATACATATATGTATTTTCAAATTTTGTTGATTTTTGCGAGAGCGTGAGAGAGCAAGCAGGGTAGGGGCAGAGAGAGGGAAGGAGAGAAAATCCCAGGGAAGATCTGTGCTGTCAGCGCGAAAGAGCAGGCAGGGTAGGGGCAGAGAGAGGGAAGGAGAGAAAATCCCAGGGAAGATCTGTGCTGTCAGCGCGAAAGAGCAGGCAGGGTAGGGGCAGAGAGAGGGAAGGAGAAAATCCCAGGGAAGATCTGTGCTGTCAGCGCAGAGTCCCGTGTCGGGCTTGAACCCTCAAATTGTGACTGTGACCTGAGCCAAAACCGAGAGTCCGCTGCTTAACTCACTGATCCACCCAGGCACCCCTTAAGTTTTTATTTAAGTATTGTCTCTGCTAACTACTTAAATCAATATCAGTCTGTTATGACCATATGGAGTTGTGTGCTTTTCTGACTCATCCAGCCAGGCACCCTCAAACCTGGGTTTTTAAAACAAAACAACAAAACAAAATCAGTCTGATAATGATCAGGAACCTAAAACATAGGGTGCAGAGCTGTAAAAAACTTGGGCTACAGAATAGTCAAATACCCAGTTTCAAATGCATCCATTTAACAGTACTCCCTGCATCACACTTAAAAAAAAATTTTTTTTTAAGTTTATTTTGAGAGAGCAGAGGGTCAGAGAGAGAATCCCAGGCAGGCTCTGTGCTGTCAAGCGTGGAGCCCAATGCGGGGCTCCAACTCACAAACTGTGAGATCACCACTTGAGCTGAAACCTTAAAAGATGCTCAATCACCTGAGCCACCCAGGTGCTCCTCGAATTGCACGTTCAGTGTTGCAGCAAGTGGCTATTTTAACACAAGACTTGCAGATGCATCTGAGGGCAGAGACCAAAACCACAGTGGTGCACCGGCCCTGTTATCTTCCCAGGCGAGGATTCCTCCTCAGGTTAAATGGTTACTAGGAGGCTGTACAAATTGGAACACGAAGCCCGGCTATCCACTTCAGTTGGGCCATGGTGCCTTCATATGCTAAGGGCCAGAAATCTCATCTGCTGAGAGTTGTGGATTTTAAGTAGGTTCCCAATGGAGACCAAAGAGTTGCAAAACAAGATCGGACAGGAGACAAAAACAGGAGAGGTGAACTCTTAAGTCATGCTGTGACACACTTGCTAGAAAAGCAAACCAACGTTCCTCGGGAGCAGGCTTCTCTGCTGGCTTTTTTTTAAAGAAGGAGATGCAGGAAAGCTGGACAGTTAGAACACTAAGCAGGGTGCAAGTTCAGTGTGGAACCCAACAGATGGCTCCATTCTGCCACCCGGGGATGATGACTTCAGAATCAAGTCAGAGGTTCTGGGTTTAAGGATCAGGCTTTGGCTTGGGTCATGAGCTTATAGTTCAAGAGTTGGGAGCCCGACATAGGGCTCTGCATTGACAGCGCAGAGCTTGTCCGGGCTTCTCCCTTTTTTTTTAAATGTTTTATTTCTGAGAGACCATATGAGCAGGGGAGGGTCAGAGAATGGAAAGACACAGAATCCAAAGATAGGTTCTTGGCTCTGAGCTAGCTGTCTAGTACAGAGCCTGACGTGGGGCTCAAACCCATTAACTGAGATGGCAACCTGAGCTGAAGCTGGATGCTTACCTGACTTGAGCCACCCAGGCACCCCTTTCCCGCTCTCAAAAAGTCAGAGGCTCAAGAGACTAAGCCACCCTGGTGCTCCTCTGTGCTGTACTTGGTGAATGTATTCATCTCATATTAAAACTGCAAATATGAAGTAGTTCTGAAAAATGCTTCTGCCACTTTCAGAATGTGGGTCAATTTATTGAGGGGAGCATTTCTTCCAGTAACTCTGCTCTCGCAGCAGGTTCTAACAGGAAACTGAAGGAACCGCCAAACTTATCGCAGTACCTCTAAATATATATTCTGCCCTCTTGTGGTACTGAAAAAGCCAAACCTTTATGGAATTTTACCTATTTTCAAAGGTGTGGGGTTTTTTTTGGGGGGGGGAGGGAAAGGAAGGCTTGCTAAATCCTAATAGCTTCCTTCCTATTTGAGACCAGTTTTTTATTTTAACCATCTCCTTCTCATTATTTACACACTGGAGTTTAGATCTGTATTTATGCATTCTGGTTCCCATTCATCTGCATGGACTTACAATGCCAAGTCTGGTTTTATACCAGACAATAGAAGCAGAAGACAGGACTATGGGCAACAAAATAAAACTCTACCAAGATTCACAGACACATCCAAAAGGTTAGGTTTCTCATGGTCTTCGATTAGGCCTTTATTCATAATTAGCTGTCCAAAATGATAAAACTTTTATGGAATTTGTTTAAATCTGAGTTTTCATGCAGCAGCTTTCTTTTCTTCCGTGGTGGGTTTCTTCTCTGCAGGCTTCTTCTCAGCTGCTGGTTTCTTGGTCGCTGTAGCCTTTTTTCCTGCCAATGGTTTTTTCTGCTTTTTAACACCAACAGCCTTCTTTCCTTTCTTCCCTACCACAGGCTTCTTGCCTGGAACATCTTTCTCCTCTGATTTGGCTTGTAAGGCTGCTGCAGCCTTATCCATCCGGAGTTTGTGCTGCAACAAGTTAAGAAAAAGCCTAAGACTCAAATCTTTCTAAAAACTTAACGTATCAGCAAAACCCAAATTATCACTTACATTCTTGGCCTGGCGAAGAATGGTGTTCCGGCGCATGGTCTTTGCATATGGGTTCAGCTTCAACATGATTCTCAGGTTTTTCAGTGGATTCTTCTTGAGGACTCTGCGATGAATCTTCTTGCTGTAAAGGAGGAGACGTTATAATATTAATACTTTATTCTCATTACACATGTTTTTGAAATAACCAACAAGCAGAGGTCAGACTAAGATTAATTATCCCAAGTTTACCGTGGTGCTCGGAGGGCTCTCTGAATCTCTGGGCTCTTCAAGATTCTGCTAAGGTCTGTATTAAGCATCTTATGCATGGGAAGGCTGAAGAAAAAAACAAAAAAAGGCTGACCGTAAGATGCTCAATTCCTATTTCTAACAATCGAAGTTCTCCTGAGTTAATTTCCACAACAGCATCCACTTCTGAGTATCTCAACATTTCAGCATATTGCATCTGTACATGACAGCATATGCCAACATTATTTGTTACTTACAAAACATGCAAACCAATAGCAAATGTAAAGATCTGCAGCATAAACATCTGTGTTTGAAACACGAACATGAACACTCACTTGTAGTTACTCTTGAGGGAGGCAGCCTTACGCCAAGTGCCATACAGATCGTCCAACTTGCGGAAAGCACTTTCAGTCCAGATGCAGAAACGTCCCACATGCCCACCAGGAGCAAGTTTCAAAATGTTCAGTTTGCTTACATTAAGCAAAGTAATTCCTTTTAAAGGGAAAGGGAAATTAGGGAGCCTGTATCTCAACACAAAAAAACAAATCATCTTTAAGATTTGTGTGCTACATAAGGCACCTGAGAACTGCTACTAATTAGGCAGTCCCAACCATCACTGGTGTACTCATTCAGCGGAATCAGAAGTTCCACAAAATCATGTGTTTCAGAAACACGGACCATACAGTGGAATCTCATCATAGTAAAAGCTGAGTAAACTTGCATAGTACGGACAAACAAAACATGTGTAAGCAGTACAATTACCGGGGATGTTTCTGAAGGCCTTGATGATACCATTGTCCTCATTATAGATGATGCAGGGTCCCCTGCGCTGGATACGACGACGGTTTCTCATTTTGCCCTTGCCAGCTCTCATTCGCTGAGAGGCATATACCTAAAAAGCGAGAATGAGTAGTATTTGGATTAAGATATGACCGTAGTAATTCATCTGCACACTAAAGATGATGAAAAGGAGCCACAATGACTTGCCCAACATTAACACACAACCATAAATGGCAGTCAAGATTCAAACCTACACTCTGTAAAGTTACAGAGTTCTTGTTCTCATGGCCCCTCAAGTTACACTGTTCAAGTCACCTTTTGAATTTACAATTTGACAAAGAACTACCAAAACCCTACCTTTTTGATATCATTCCAGGCTTTAAGTTTCTTAAGAAGCAAAACAGCCTCCTTGGTCTTCTTATAACCTTCAACTTTATCTTCAACCACCAAAGGAAGTTCAGGAACTTCCTCAATTCGATGACCTGACAAAGCCAATTAACAAATACAGTTACCCTGAACTTTCTGAAAAATTGAGGAACATTTGACACAACCCACAAAAGCACTGTAGCATACAATGTGCCAAATCAGAATTTCCACAAATATCATGTGTTTCAGAAACACGGACCAATTAAGTGGAATCTCATCATTTTGACAGAGTAGGGAACATGATGAACTCAGGGTGGCAAAGTTTTCTAGTACATGAAATCCCTGTACTTTAAGTAGTTTCCCAGTTACACAGCACTCACTGATGACTTACTATAGATATAAGTACTCAGAACTATTATGTAAAACAAAAAAAAAGAACTATTACTTAGTAGAGGGAAACCTAGTCAGGCACTCTGGGATGAACAGAATTGACACAGATCGTTAACATGAATGAAATGGTTCAGGAAGGAAAAAAGGGTACTTTGTACCATTCCCGTAAAACAAAATCTACAAACCTTTAGACATGACCAGCGCTGGTAAGGCTGAGGCAGCCAGGGCAGAGCAGATGGCATATCGCTTCTGTGTGGTGTTCACTCTGCGGTGCCAACGGCGCCAGGTTTTGGTTGGTGCAAACATGCGGCCCCCACGACACATCTATTTTCCCGGTTAAGAATCTCGTTTCTCAAAATTTTTGTAATTTAAAGGAAAAAAAAGATTATGTCTTGCTCAGTAAGAATTTTCGTCATCCTTCTGAACCAGCGTACTGACAGCAGGCAACTGTCGCTGAGAACAGAGTAAGACGCAAATTACGACATCATTGCAAGCAAAATTTCCTGAGACCCAAGCCCGTCTGCCTAAAGCAACGTTTAACCTGAATACTGTCAGTATGTTTGAAATGTTTTCAAACCAATACATATAAACCAACTTCAGTCCGATAAATTCCGTTAAGAGCTGACCAATTCACATGAAACAAAGGATACATTTCCAAAAGCACCCTGGCCAGAACGGTGAGTCCCACCACCTCGAACTCTGGGAATTCGAGCCACGGCTCTGCCAGTACCCCATGACTCAGCACTGGTTTGATGACCTGAAATTGGGAACAAATCAAAGTTTCAGATACCTAACCATATTAATATAGAATTGTTATGCATGGTAGCAACAGCATCAGAACATCCAGGAAAATCATGTGGTTCAGAAACACGGACCAATGGAGTGTTATATCATCACTGCTGTTAGGCAGGTCTTAAAACATCAACCTTCGAAAAATCCATACCTGCTAATTCACTGACAGCATATGGCTGTCTGTTGTTTTTGCGCAAGTTGGTGTGAACAAAGTTCACAATATCAGGTCGAATGGGGGCCTTGAATACAGCAGGCAGAGTGACGTTTTTGCCAGAGGACTCCCCCTTTTCGGAGTACACGGAGATCAGTGGACGAGCACACGCCTAGGGAAAAGGAGAAGAGAAAGACGTTTACATTGACAACGTCGAAAATACTATGGTTAAGTATCAACAATACCATTAAAACTCAATTACAGGTGACTAGAGTTTGGAGAGGAAAAGAACACTCAGAGCTGAAACAATGGCTATTACCAACACATGATGTTTATTAACTTCAAGGACATTTACAATCTCAAGTTCAACCACAAAATTGATCATAAAGCTTTCAAACCAGGCCTTACAGAGCAAAACCGATTCAAAGCATACTGTAAGATTTGAAAATACTACTTAATGCCACCTTCTTGATAAACTCTTCCACCCCAAATGTCAGCAAATCTTGTCTACTTCAGCTCTACTTCAAATTTCTGTCCTTGGCCCCCTTCATCCCAAACACGGATGACAAAACTTAACAGTACAAATACTGGTCATGTTTCCTTTTGCTCAACCTTCTCCAAAGACTTACACCTGAAAGTAAAACTAAATTTCTAAGGAGAGCCTACAGGATCTGTGGATTTCATCTCCCACACTCTTTCCCAAACACTACTATCCATACCTAAACTCAGGGACAGAGGCATTCTCCCTCAGAGAAGTAGTCTTCATCCTAAAGACAACTTGCTAGTCCTCCTTCAGACCACCTTCTCTCAAGTTTCTCTGATCGCTTTAAAGCCCAACCAGTGCCTTCTCTTCCATCCCCCACGTCCACAACACTACCATCGGATATTTTGGTGTTACTTTGTTCAATTTTTCAGCCAAGCATCACACGTATAGTTTTTTTTTTTACACCGAACTTCCCATAAAACACTACACTGCACAATGCAGTACAAATACTATGCAAAAGCAGGACATAAGACATTAATAGTAAGATGAGCTGGCTAAACAAAGGTTTAGAGAACACCAAATAAAACAATTTTTAAGAAAACCGAGAAGTTTTTGTAGAGGCACAAGTTAAGCTGAACACAGATGAGAATTCAGAAAAATGTGAATATACGGGTCTTTAACATCATCTCTCGCGAAATGAAAATGTTCCTTACTGAACATCTGAAAATGCAAGCCTCAAAATTGATTTTGGCCTCGACTCGGTCTTAAGCCCCAAGAGTTTCCGTATTTTCAGTAAAACTGATGCAGTCTACGATCCAAGAAAAACGAGAATCCCAAAGGTTCTTCCGCACCTGAGAGCGACCTGTGTCGCCCAGCGCTGCTGGGACGCCCACGTTGCCTCTAAAATGGCTGCCGTAAAGCCGCACTATCCAGCCCCAAGCCACAGATGATGCCTCTGACCCTCATCTCTTCCGTCCTCCCTTTCTCCCCTACAGACTCTGTGCCCTAAACCCCTAGTCCATTCTTGCCAGAACCGGAGAGCAAGGGAAAGTTCTCCAGAAAAGACCTCCACTCACCATCGCGGGGAGAGGAGAGGGCCACGCTCCTCTCAACCCGGCGGCTCCTATAGGAAAAGGAAGTGCCTAGCACTTCCGCTCTATTTGTAGACTTCAACTCGTCCGCCAACCTGATCCGGCTTAGAACCAATCCAGAGACATAAAATATCTCTCTAACACTCTATAAAAATAACAAATAGCGTATGTTTTCACATGTATCAAGTTACGGTATTTACTCACTTTTAAAGCGAACAACAGCGCTTAGAAACAAGGGACTCCTTTTCGCGGAATAATCCATAAGGAGGCGTGGCAACTCTCGCGAGACGAAGTGTCTTTCCCTCTCAGTCGCTGAAACTTCTTTTAACTTTTTCTTACAGAGATGGAGAATTATTGGCAAAGCAGAAACAGCGGCGTGCTCTAAAACAAAAGATTAGCTTGGTGGACAAACGGGGCCTATCTGGAGTGGGTGGGGTGTAAGAGTAGTCCCGGCGATGGGGTCATGACCCCGGACGTCAGCACCGGGCGCGCTGTTCGGTTTGGCGGTTGCGGATCTGCAGTCAAATTGGGGAGTGATGTGGTCCCGAATAAACCGAGCCGCTGAGGAATTTTATTCTCGTCTCCTGCAGTGAGTTGTAGCCCTTGCTGTTGCCTCGGGAGCGAGGACAGCGCTTCTCCCTGGGCATCTTGTCGACCCCGCCCCATTCCTCTTGCCCCTGCATAGGAATAAACGCCCTATTGCTTCTCAGTGGCGCCTGTGTTACAGACTAAGGGCAGCTTTCCTGGGGTCTGGGAGTTGAAGAAAGGCCGGCTGGTTATCTGTTCCAGTGTGGGGTTGGCTCTGTGGGGGCTTGCCTGTAGTCTTATATAGGCGAAAACAACTGTACGTTATCAATCGAGGGGGAAGGTGACAAGTTTTTCAAGAGGCCTCTTATTCGTTGTGATCATGCACAAAATTTATGATATGTTAGAGGCACCTCTCAGAATCTGGAAAACTAGGTGTTGACATCCTTCATCGGTTTAAAGCCTTTCTGGTGTGAAATGTATTGTCTGTTCAGCTCCGTTAGATGAGTTACAGTTACAATAAAGTAATAGTGTATTTTTGTTAAGTACTTTTATTTGATTGCGCTCTAAGACTATTATAGTGACTTGCTACTACAAAAGGGGATTCCATCTAGTTCTGTATCCAACTTTAAAATCGAACCCAGTAGTTCTCAAATTTGGACTTGCATCAAAATCACCTGGAGGGTTGTCAAAACAGGTTGCTCGGCCCCACCTCCAGGGTTTCTGATTTAGTAAGTCTGGGTGGGGCCAAAGAATTTTCCTGTCACATTCCCTGTGAAATATGCTGCAGGCCTGTCACCACAACTTTGGGAACCACTGATGTAATCTAACCCCCTATTTTCTAAATGCCATAATTTTTCATTATTTTGTAAAAAATATTTGGCTTAAAAAAAAGTTTATTTAGTTTGCGAGAGAAAGCAAGTGAAGGGCAGAGAGGAGGAGAAAGAATCCCCAGCAGGCTCTGCACCATCAGCGCAGAGCTGGATGCTGGGCTCTATGTCACCAGCCTTCAGATATGAACTTGATGTTACTTGAGCTGAAACAGAGTTGGACACTCAGCCAACTGAGCCATCCAGGCACCCCTCATTATTTATCTTATTATTTCTGCTTACAGAAGTAGTTAATGCTTGCCAGTTTTTTGAACATTATAGAAAGAGCACTTGGCTTTTTTTTTTTAAACTAATAATGTCTCGAATGGCTTTTACTCTGACACCCTATAGATCTATCTAGTTTTTAACTGCTGTATAATATTTCATTCTGTGCCTGTGTTATGTTTATTTAACCAGTCCCCCATTGATACTGTTTTATTTAGACCCATTATAGTTTCCAATTATTTCATGGATGTTAGTCTTTGTTTCTACTTGTAAGCACAAAAGTCTTGTTTACTTCTCTTGAATCCTTCACAATGCCTCTGTATCCAGTTACGTACTGGAAATTTCCACGAGAACTTCAAACTCCATGTTGGCAAAACTGAATTCATCTTTTCCCTACAACCTGACTTTCTGCTCCTGAATTCTGTCTATGAATTAAGAGCTCCAAATCCAAGATTTTCACTTCTCTTTTCCACCACCCTCCATATCCCCATTCTGTCTAGTCAGTCACCTGGTGCACTTGGCCCTCCATCTCTATTGCTTTTGTTCAGTCCATCATCACTTCTTATTCGCAGCTATTTTCCTGGCCTCCAAGTTTATATCCTTCATCTCATGGTCAGAAAGGTGTTCTTATTTAAAAGCTTTTAGTAAGTTCCTCTGGGGTTTCAGGATAAAGTTCTAGTGTTATAGCAAAATATCTTCCATTGTGTTACCGCAGCACCCTGCACTCACCTCTGTCGGATCACTTACCACCCTGTATTGTAACTGTTGGTTTATTCTTTTGACTTCAGTCAAGAGTATGAACCAGGGACTATGTTTTTGTTCTATATCCTGGAAATCTACGAAGAGTGCCTGCCTATGATCTACATGATTGTTGAATAATCAAATAACATCTCTCAGTTATACATAAAAGACAAATATCTTTAAGAATAAGTCAGAATCTTGTCCAAAATGGCAAAAGCCAATAATTCACAGGGCTAACTCTCCTGTTTTTATTTCAGTAAGAGTAGATCAAATAATAAATGCTATCCTGAAACAATTCCACTGGGTTCCTTTAGGGCTCTAAAGATCTGTTCTCTTTCACAGTGTAGATCAGACTGATGTACATTTTGGTATATTTAATGGTTTATGGTTTACATGCTTTGGGATGGCTAATTTAAAACTTTCCTGAATGAAACGATAATTATTAAATGATATCTGAGAGTTTTCTGTTTACGTTTTTAAAAGAAAATTGTTCAACATCAAATTTACTAAGTTTTTAGTGACAGCTCATAAAGGGAGGGAGAATAGCTGTTTCCATTTTAGCCTTAGAAATCTAGGGCTGGGAACCTTGAATAATTATTCAGTGGTTACTCATTGATTCAGTGGCAGATCAGAATCCAGTGATTTTTACTTCCCAAGTCATGCTGTAAATTACATTTTTAATAGTAACTGATAATGTGTTTCAGAAGATAAGAGAGTAAAGCTGGGTAACTGATTTCCTGCTGCCTCTGAGAAGGAGTTGTGGGCAGTAGTCTATTAATCTCTACCACATTTCTTTTTTCTATTCCTAACTTATACTTTGTGCTTTTGTCCCTCTTCCCAACCATGCCTTAAGGCTGGTTTGCATTTACCTTTTCTCACTGGTGTCATGCAGAGATAAAGTGATGACTAACTTCTGAGTTTAAATATCAGAATATTGTAGCTCTGTTTTTCTCACGTATTTCTGCATTTCAGGGAGTTTGATGAAGAAAAGAAAGGAATCCATAAAGACCCATTTATCTATGAGGTATGAACAATTTATTTGGTCTTTAAGCACAACTCATTAATCCTAACATTCTTCTTTTTAAAAGTTGGGTTCATTGAAGTTAATTTAGAGTTAAGTTAAATTCTACCCTCTTAGAGTGCAGTTCTATGAGTTTGTACAAATGGATTCAGTCATCTGGCCACCCCCATAATCAAGATCTAGAATATTTCTGTCACCTCCAAAAATCCCGTGTCTTTGTCTCTAGCCTTTTCCCGGATGTCACATAAATAAAATCATACACTGTGTAGTCTTTTTTGTTTTTGTTGTTTAGCTTTTATTTCATTATCATAAAGTTCACTCTGCAATCCAGCTAGACTTGGAGGGGAGTAAGGAAAACATGGAGCCTGTAGAACTGCAGTGAGTGCACAAAGATTGTAGGAGATTTCGAGCAGTTTGGGGTGAAGGGGTCCTCTCCTGGTCTAAGGAAGGAATGTTCTGGTAGTCCACATAAAACAAATCAAATTTGTTAGATTTGTCCACAGTCAGCAATGGTGATCTTCTTGCTGGTTTTGCCATTCTTGGACCCAAAGCGCCCTGTGGCTTCTACAATATTCATTCCCTCCTTCACTTTGCCAAAGACCACGTGCTTGCCGCTCAACCATTCCATCTTGGCAGAGCAGATGAAAAACTGGGAACCGTTTGTGTTGGGTCCGGCATTTGCCATGGACAAGATACCAGGACCTGTGTGTTTCAGGATGAAATTCTCATCATCAGATTTCTAACCCCATAGATGGACTTGCCACCAGGGCCATTATTGCATGTGAGGTCACCACCCTGGCACATGATCCTGGAATGATTCTGTGAAAGCAGAAACCTTTATAACCACATCCTTTCTCCTCAGTACTCCGAGCATGAAAGTTTTCTGCTGTGTTTGGAACTTTGTCTGTAAACAGCTCGAAGGAGTTGCGGCCCAAGGGCTCGCTGTCCATGGTGATATTGAAGAACACGGTGGGGTTGACCATGGCTGGGTGGTGTGGGTGGCAGTGTCTGTAAGGCCTATACACTATGTAGTCTTTTAGGTCTGGTTTCTATCAGTGAATGTAATGCATATGAGATTCATCTATGTTTTGTATGTATCAGTAGTTCATTTTTATTGTCGAATACCATCTCATTGTATGAGTGTGTGACAGTCATCTACTTACCAGTTGATGGATACTTGGATTGTTTCCAGTTTTTGATAGTTATAAATAAAGCTGCTATAAATATTTATGGATTTATTAAGCATCTAATATATGCCAAGTGTTCCGTAAGTAAAGTCCCCATAAAGTTTTATCCATATAATAGTGAACTAAAACTAATTGGATGCTAAAAACAAATAAGCTGGAGAGAAATTGTCGTATAAGTTAAAGGCTAATATTTCATGTATATGAAATACATAAAAAGCTCATAAAAATCCATAAGAAAAATGACAACCATCATAGAAGAATAGACAAAGGACACAAGAAATCCCAGAAAGAAAAATAAAATAATGTTGTTTCTTACTTTTTGTATTTTCACTAGCCAAATCCAGAAAGTAAGTATACTTGGGTAAATGTATTAATCCCACCCTATCTGAATTCTTGCTTGATATGTATAATAGTTTCCTATAGCTGCTCTAAGCACAGATTGGTTTGCTTAAAACAAATTTGTTCTGTTGCAGTTCTGGAGACTAGGACTCTGAAATGGAGATGTTAGGAGGGCCATGCTCCTACTGAAGGCTCTAGGAAAGGATCCTTTCTTGGCTTCTTCCGGTTTCTGGTGGTTTCCAACAATCCTTGGAGTTTCTTGGCTTGTAGACACATTACTCTAATTTCTGCCTCTGTTAATACATAGTATCCCTGTGTGTCTAGTGTCTAAATCTTTCACTCCTTATAAGTACATCAGTCATTGGGTTTAGGGCCCCCCAATGCAAGTTAATCCTCAACTTGATTATATTTGCAAAGACGCTCTTTCTTTTTTTCTGACACAGGGCTCAAACCCATGAACTGTGAGGTCATGACCTGTGCCAAAGTTGGACGCATAACCAACTGAGCCACCTAGGCGCCCCATCAAAGACCCTCTTTCTAAAGAAGGTCACATTCAGAGGAACCAGGGGTTAGGAGTTCACCATATCATTTGGGGGGATATAGTCAATCCACAATGGTAGTTGAAACTCAAGAACCTAGTAGATTAGAATAAACATATCATCCTTTGTTCTTTGAACTTGGTATCAGTATCCAAACTGAGAAATTAAACAGATTCAAATAATGAGAGGTATTTGTCAATAATAAGCATATGAGAGACTGTTCACCTTCACTAGTAATCAAATAAGTGAAAATTAGAACAGTAACAAGCAAGATAATAATTTTTGCTGTGAGATGATAAAAATGAATGGTGAAAATACTCTGTGTTGCAGTAAGTGACAGGAATGTGAATATGTGGGCATTGCATATCTGCAAGGCAATTTGAAAATGCCGGTGTGATTCTAGATAGTCATCTTAAGAAAGGAATTCAAGGATGTCAATTATTAGTTGTTTCTTATAGCAAATAACTAAAACTGTCCAAATGATGAAGAAAATAGAATTATATGATGGCAGAGCCAAAGAGCATTTAATGGCATGGCAAGAAGCTTATGATTTAGCATGCTGTATTTTTTTAAGCAAAGGCCTATCTAGATATCTAAATACTCAATACATTTCTAAAGTAGGTTTATTTATGTGTCTGCAAAAAGTCTGGCAAGATATAAGCCGACCAGCCTAATAACAGTGATGATTATCCTAGCTAGTAGGATTATGTGAGTTTTAAAAAATCTGTTAGCTATTTTCAGACTTTTCTGTAACAAACATGTTTGCAATAGGAATGGAAAAATAAGCAGTTCCTATAAATTGATAAAGTTCTAAATTCCATAGTACAATCAGAAGAAAAGATCATATTTAGTAAAGTGCTAATTATATGGTATATAATGGTAAATATAGTATGAGGGGAGGAAGAGAATGTCCATGTGATGCCAGTCAAAAGAAGGCTTTATCACGCAGGGTGCACTTTAGGTGAGCCTTAAAGCATTTGTATATGTGAATAAATAAGAGCCAGATTTGTCTAAACATGAAGAAACAACATGGCAAAGAATAAATGAAGTCTTATCTGTAGAACATTATGTCTTGTTCAGATTTTCTTTTTCAGTCAGTTGTCTGCAACTGGTCTTTCTGTGTTTAAATATTTGTATTAACATATCTGTGTGTGTATATAACATTGCTTCACATCTTTTTGAACAGACTGATGTTCAAGTGCAGTTAATCGGCAAAGGCCAACCAAACCCTTTGAAAAATATTCTAGATGAAAATGATATAATATTCATCATGGAGAAATTGGTAAGTAGTGTTTGGGCTTTGTGCTTGTTTAATTCTTTTTTTTTTAAATTTATTTTTAATATATGTAAAAAATTAATTATTTTTAATAAAATTAAAAATTCA
>NW_027527920.1:7580608-7610397 GCF_008692635.1 Crocuta crocuta | reverse complement strand
TTGGGGCTCAAACTTGCAGCCCTGAGATCAGGAGACTCACACTCCACCGGCTGAGCCAGCCAGGAGCCCCTGTGCTTGTTTGGTAACTAATAGCCAAATTCAGTTTATTGGAAGTAATTTCAGATGTGCCCTATTTTTTTAAATCAGTATATTAGTAAGGGCGAATTCTAATTCTTTTAGAAATAGAATTTCTAAATTTCTCATTTAGAAATATAATGAAAATCGTATAGGTAACTTAAAATTTTGTAGTAGCCTGATTTTTGAAAATTAGGGGTGCCTGGGTGGCCCAGTAGGTTAAGTGTCCGACTTTGGCTCAGGTCATGATCCCATGGTTTGTGGTTGGAGCCTGCGCCAGTCTCTCTGCTGCTAGCACAGAGCCCACTTCAGATCCTCTGTCCCTCTCTCTCTCTGCACCTTCCCTGCCGGTTCTATCAAAGAAACTTAAAAAAAAAAAACGTGAAGTTAATTATCACATATAGTAAAACTGACTTTTTACTTTTGTTGTCCACTTCTGTGAATTTTAGCACACGCGTAGATGGATTCTAGTAGTCCCTACCACAATCAGGGCTCGGAAGAGTTCCATCACCCTAAACAACTCTCTTGTGCTATCCCTTTAAAACCCTACTTTTTCCACACCCTCTGGCAACTGCTGATCTCTTTTCCCTTGGTGTAGTTTTGTCTTTTGTCATGGATGGAATCCTACAGTTTGTAACCTTTTGAGTTTGGCTTCTTTCACTTTGTATAATGTCTTTGAGATTCATCCAGGTTGTAAGTGTATCAGTGGTTCATTTCTTGGAATTGCTGAGTACATTACGTGTCTGTATCATAGTTTATTTACCTAATCACCCTTTGTAGGACATTTGGGCTGTTTTCAGTCTTCAGTGATCATTGATAGAGCTGCTATAATCATTTTTGTACAGCTTTTTGTGTGAGCACAAGTTTTTAATTTATGGTAAATTCCGAGGTGTGGAATTGTCTGAAATTAAGTTTAATAATGCTTTTTATTTACTCTAGTATATTTAATAATATTTCAATGCCTAGTTAAGATAAAAATCTTTAATATTTTGAGGGTTTTTTAATGTTTATTTTTGAGAGAGAGAGAGCAAGAGCATGAGCAGGGGAGAGGCAGAGAAAGAGAGAGAGAGACACAGAATCCAAAGCCTGCTTCAGCCTCTGAGCTCTGTCAGCACAGAGCTCGACTTGGGGCTCGAACCCATGAACTGTGATATCATGACCTGAGCCAAAGTTGGACACTTAATGGACGGGGCCACCCAGGCGCCCCAAGGATTTTTCCCCCCATACTGCATCTTCAAAACCTTGTGTGTATTTTACACTTAACATCTTCATTGGTCTGGCCATGTTGCCAGTACTCAATAGCCACATGTGGCTAGTGGCTGTTGTACTGAACAGCACAGCATATGTAGGTATGACTCATGAAGTTCTACTTTAATTTTTGTTTGTTAAATGTAACAGAAAACTTCTTATTTTTTGCATCACTTTATAATTCCAACCTTAAACCTGTGTATTTTAATTGTGGTTAAGTGTTTTGGCAGAGCAATTATAGGACTTTTTATTGAGTGGTGATAATGCTGTCACTAAACAGTTGCTTTGGGATCAGAACCCATTTCCTTTGACTACATTGCTTTCTGAAGTAGATTGGAACAGCCTCTAACAGGTGAAAGTGGAGGTACTTTAAAAAAAATTTTTTTTTTAAGTTTATTTAGTTTTTGGGAAAGAGAACACACAAGTGAGGGAAAGGCAGAGAGAGAGGGAGAGAGGGATCCCTGGCAGACTCCACACTGTCAGCACAGAGCCTGATGTGGGGCTCAAACCCACAAACCATGAGATCATGACCTGAGCTGAAACCAAGAGTTGGACACTTACCTGACTGAGCCACCCAGGCGCCCACAGAAATGGAGGTACTTTTAGAAGAAACACCTCTGTTCTAGGACCTTCATGCTGTCTGGATGGGCATTATGGCAAATGAACAGGGAGCTTTTTATTTTAATACATACAAAAACTCCTTTTGAGGAGGGGGGCAACTTATTTGTTATGTTAATAAAATGGTGTTATTACTGTTTACCTATGATAGACAGATGCTTAGAAAATAATTATAGCTGAATTAAATGGTTGAGTTTAGACTTTTGCTATGGAGAGAAGGGAAGATGTATAGAAGGCAAAAGTTGAAAAAGCGAAGATGGTCAGGTGAAGGTGAGTTACCTGGGAAAAGATAAGGATGAGCCAAGGGGATATGGAGATCTTGTTAGGATACTAGTGGGGATGCAGCTTGCAGATGGGAGAAGGTTCCCGAATTCACTGGGACCTTGGCATTTTGGGATGAGGAACAGTTAAAAAGCCATTGTCTTTGCAGAGATCAATAGTGCTTAAAGCACTAATTTTAGGTAGATGAGTATTAAACAGAAGAAAAAAATAACGTTTTGGGTACTAGCAGTTCTGGGAACTATTTGGAGAGCTAGACCTGGAAGGGAATGAGGTCTGCAGTCTGGCAAAAGAAATTCAAAGTCGAGGAAATACCCAGGTCTGATACCTGTTAAGTGGGCAGAGGATTTACTGCCCAGAGAACTCCAGGGGTAAGAACCTGAGTTTTGAAGTCAGACTGCCTAGATTCAAAGGTTGCCTTTGCCACTCACTGCTGTGTTTTTCTGGGTGAGGTATTTAGCCATTTGCTGCCTCAGTTTTCCCATCTAAAAACAGAGTTGTTAATAGTGTCTATTTCAGGGTTTTTATGAAAAGTAAAAGAAAACTTAGAACAGTAGCTGGTGTATTGTAATGCTCAGGAAATGTTAACTCTTGTGGTTATTGTCATTATTGGCAAGGCTGAGCTGTTTAATTATTTAAACTTGTAGATATTAGAAACACATAGATTTAATTCAGAACCCTGTAAAACAGATGAGAGCTACTAATCCTAAGAGAGTAGATTTGAGGAGTAAGGGCTGTAGACCTTTGAGTTTGGGAAGTGAAAACTTGGGAGTCTCCCTTGGGTTTCCCCATGGGGAGCTATGTCTTTTGTTCATCCTTTCATACATGTCCAAGCACTTCCTTTTCTAATGGTATCAGATACTTCCGCTGTCCGTAGCAACTTCCGTCATTATCTTTTTATAGGACAGTGGAAATGCTTCTAATGGCAAGATTAGTTGGTACCAGATTGCTTTGTAGCTGTGCTTCTTGGCATTAACACAGTCATTTGTGCTTAAGGGTTTAGGAGCCAGTATGTTGTGTTCTAGCATAGTGAAGAATTGACCAGTGAGTGTTCTTTTACCTGGCTAAATAATTAAAAAAATATTTTTAAAGCCTTTAGAGAAGGAAGAAACAAGTCATGTTGAAGAACTACAGTCTGAAGAAACTGCTATTTCTGATTTCTCTACTGGGGAGACTGTTGGACCACTTGCTTTACCAGTTGGGAGAGCAAGGTAAGTGTTTCTTAGCGTCGGGCTAGGAGGAGGGCTGGAGGCGGGGATTTAAAGTGTTCTTACGATGGGGCGCCCTGGGGCGCCCGGGTGGCTCCTGCAGTGCAGGAGGTTCTCCTGCACAGGGAGGAATCCTCCCGCCAAGATGCCAGTAGTGCCTCCGTTAGAACCCCTGCTCACTTCCCGCCTCCCCACTGTGCTCTCCCCGGCTGGCCTCCCTCACCTCCAGACCAAAGTGCTTGCCAGCAAGGAGTTCGGGAGGATAGAGTCATTTAAATTATAGCATTAGACAGTAAGGACTATAATAACAGTAATCACAAAGTGATCTCTTTCATGATGGTTTTTTTTGTTTGTTTTGCTATGTTGAAGTTTTTAACATTTTTATGTAGTTAAATTAATCAATCCTTTATAGCTTCTGGATTTAAAGCCATGTTTGGCCTTTTTTTTTTTTTTTCTCTTCTCCCCCCACAACTTAACCATTATTTATTTGTATTGTTTTTCTCTATCCGGTGTTTGGATTTATCCATATGCTTATCATTGCTTTGCTTTGCATTTCAGACCTATCTTTTGGGATTACTGTGTTTCCTTTTTGAAGTACAATCCCTTAGAAATTCCTTTGTTGAACATCTGTTGGTAATAAATTTTCATCTCTGAAAATTTTAAGCCCCATTTTTTGGTAACTTTTAATTTTGATACACTTTCGAATTTATAGAAATGTTGAGGGATGCCTGGGTGGCTCAGTCAGTTAAGCATCTGACTTCGGCTCAGGTCATGATCTCATGGTTCGTGGGTTCGAGCCCCGCATCGGGCTCTGTGCTGACAGCTATCTCAGAGCTTGGAGCCTGCTTTTGATTCTCCGTCTCTCTCTCTCTCTGACCCTCCCCTGCTCACACACACACACACACACTCTCTCTCTCTCTCTCTCTCTCAGAAATAAATAAAACACTTAAAAAATTTTAAATAAAAAAAAAGAAATGTTGAAAAAATAGTGCAGGAACTTCTCTATACCCTTAATTCCAATTCACCAGTTATTTACATTTTGCTACATCCGCTTTGTCTTTCACTCTCTTATTCTGCCTCCTATTCTTCCCCCACTCTGCCACCTTTATAAGGTACTCCTATAACCCACACACATTTTTAGAAAACATTTTTTATTTTGAGAGAGCAAGAGTGCACCTGCGTCAGTGGGCGAGAGGCAGAGAGAGAGGGAGAGAGAATCCCGCACTGTCAGCACAGAGCCGGACTCGGACTCCATCTCACGAACCTGTGAGCTCATGATCTGAGCCAAAATCAAGAGGCAGATGCTTAACCGACTGAGCCATCCAGGTGCCCCCGTAGTGAAGTATTTAGAGGTAAAGGAACACTGTCTCCAGCACATTATCAATATTTCATTAAAAAATGTGTGTGGGCATCCTTGGATGGCTCAGTCAGTTAAGCGTCTGTCTCTTGATTGTGGCTCAGATCATGAGCAAATGGGTTCGTGAGATAGAGTCCCTGGTTGTGTTCCACACTGACAGTGCACTGCCTGCTTGGGATTCTCTCTCTCTGCCCCTCCCCTGGTTGTGCAGGCATTTTTTCTTTCTTTCTCTCAAAGTAAATATTTAAATAAATAAATACTTTACCACGTGTTTGCTAAGAACAATTATATTCTCTTATGTAACCACAGAACAATGATCAAAACCTGGAAGTTTAACAAAGTACTATTACCTAATTCACAGTCTTCAATTTTCTTAAGTGCTCAATGACCAGTGACCCCAAGCATCTTTTCATGTGCTGATTGCCTCCTTTTTTGCCCCAGCTTTATTGAGGTATAATTAACATACCCTACCTATTTCTTTTGTTTAATCTCAGAGGCTACCTTCACTCCTATGAACCTCTACTGTAGAGGGGAGTATTGGACTCCCCATTTGTAGAAGCCATGATCACGTCACTTTCTTGTCACTTTCTGGTGTGTGCGTCTCGATCTGCCTGGTGTGCCCTTCTCCTACTTCTTCACTGGGTGAATTGTTTATGTATTTTGTCACTTAATTTCCAGGTTTTTGTTTTTGGGATTTTGGGGTATTGAAATTTATAATCAGAAGCATATCTGGTCTTCGGAAAGCCCCTAGGTAACCGGTGTGGGGTTGCTAGGGGAACCAACCCTGTGATTTTGATGGTTAGTAGAACATTTAGCCCCATCCCTACCTTCAGGGAGGGGAGAAAAGCTGGAGGTTGAGTTCAGTTACTAATGGCTGGTGATTAATCAGTTCATGTCTATATGAGGAAGGCTCCATAAAAAAATCCAAAAGGAGAGTGTGTGGTGAGCCTCAGGGTTGGTGAACAGGTAGAAATTTTGGGAGTGTGGCCCACCAAGAGAGGGCATGGGCACTCCACACCCTTTCCCCGTACCTTGCTCTGTGCACCTCCCATCTGTCTGCTCCTGAGTTCTATCCTTTTATAATATATCAGTGATCTAGCAAGTAAAATGTTTTTCTGAGTTCTCTGAGCTGCTCTAGCAAACTAATCGAACCCAAAGAGGAGGTTGTTGGAACAGCTGGTCCATAGCTGGTCAGTCAAAAGTATAGGTGTCAACCTGGACTTGCATTTGGCATCTAAAAGTAGGGCGTGGGTTCAGTCTTATAGGATTGAGCCTTTAACCTGTGGGATCCGATGCTCTCTGGGTAGATAGTGTCAGAACTGAGTTGAATTGTAGCACTTCCAGCTAGTGTTAGAATTACTTGGTATGAAGAAAACCCCCACACAACACAGTGGGTGTGGAATTTTAGTTGGTGATCAGAAGTTGGATCAGTGTAAGAATTGTAGATACCCTTCACAGTATCTTTGAAAAAGAAAAGTTGACTGATCTGCAGTCTCTATAATTTATTCTTCATACTCTTGTTTTCAAGGCAATTAATTGGACTTTACAGTATGGCTCACAATCCTAATATGACCCACTTGAAGATTGATCATCCGGTTACTGCCCTTCCTCCCCTGTGGGTGAGGTGTGACAGTTCAGATCCTGAAGGGACCTGTTGGCTGGGAGCGGAACTTGTCACCACAAATGACAGCATTACAGGAATTGTCTTATATACAGTCAGTTGTAAAGGTGAGCGCTCACTCTTCTTTCTTTTATAGGTGTGTGTGTATTTATTGATATCATTATTGTGCTGTAATTTGTACTGAAAACTGAAATTGTTAAGAGGGAATTACACCCATTCGAACTTGTCAACCACCACGGACCTACTCTGGTGTGTAACTTGGGGCATACAGGAGATATTCCAGAAACAGAGCTCCAGAAATCTGGACAGGAGTTTATGGCTTCATTTGTTAGTTTTATTTGGGTTTCATTTGATTTATGTGTATGTGTTTTTGGATATTTTCATTGGAGCATTAAAAAAATGAATGTAATGACAATATAATTTCAATCTCATAGTAGATGTTTAATTATACTTTTGGTAGAAGCATTATTACTGAACCCTGAAATCAGATTTGTGTGTGCAGTCTGCAGTAAGCCTAATCCCTGAGTCACTGGGTTTGAAGCTGAGAAAGTTTCATTCTCAGAAGGGCAGCCCATTTGGAGGGCTGAGGTTTACTCGCAAATCTGCCTTCCTGACTGAGATTAGAGCAAGTTTTTTATAGTCAATAGGAGTTGAGATCACACACTTACTGAGGAAAAGGATGGGGGAAGCTTGTGATTATGGAGCATGCGCATTGAGCAAACATATGTACCATCTATCCCACGTTCACTTTGGAGAGGAGATTAAGCCCAGAACAGGCATGATTCAGTCACTGATGCCAGGAGAAGAAGCTGTGGGTATGCTGTAAGAGCCCATATAAACTGGATAATGGGGTCTGGGGCTCGTTATCTTGGGTAAGGGATGCAGACCCTTGTTCATTGGCTGGAGCCATTTCCATTGACCCTGAGTCCAGGTTTCTAGAGAGACATCTAGTAGATTTGTTAGTGGGGTTTGAAAAGACACAACAGCTGGTTAGAGAGGCACAGGTCTCTGGAAAACAAGCTGTACATTTTCTGCTCTTTCAACTTCATTAACCCTATGGGGCATGCTTTCAGTACTGGCCTTTGCTCCACTTTTCTTCCCCCCCCCCTAATTAAGTGTTTATTTACTTATTTAGAGAGGAGAAGAATGTGTGCACAGGTGGGGCGCGGGCAGAGAGATCGGGAGAGAGAATCCCAAGCAGGCTCCCTGCTGTCATCATAGAGCCCGACTTGACTCGGGGCTCAATCTCAGCGAACAGAACTATGAGATCATGACCTTAGCCAAAATCAAGAGTTGGATACTTAACCGACTGAGCCATCCATGCACCCCTCCCTCTACCCAACTTTCCTTCCTTTCTCAAAATTTCATCTGAGGACTTAATATCGACAATTACTAGTGTTAAGTTGTGGTGCCCTTAGAATTTGAGGATCCTAGTTCTTTAGCTCTAACAATAGAATTTTGAATTGAAACTTTAAAATTATTTTTCCTTTTATGTCTTATAGCTGATAAAAATTATTCTGTAAATCTTCAAGACCTAAAAAGTTCACATAAGAAAAGACATCACTTGTCTACTGTAAGTATATCTCTTCTGCTCCCATTATTTATTTTCTTCAAACTGTTATGGATGTGCCCCCCTAGCTTAATGGTTTTTTCACGTCTAATAGGACTAGATTTTTTTTTTTTTTTGTAGTATCAAAATGTTTGTGTGTATTTTCATATTGGCTAGTGACTAAAAATAGGCGCCTTCTTGCATTTTAGCCAGTCTTTGTGCTAAAAAAAGAATTGTCTTATTTTTCCCTTTGGGATAAAACGGTGGTGCTTATTCTTCTGCTGGGAAAAGAGCCAAGGTAGTTTGATAATGGGCCTCTGGCCATGTGAAAGCGTAGTGAACAGTGGGTCGGGTTGGCTGCATACGCTTTTTTTCAGGTAACAGCCAAGGGCTTTGCCCAGTATGAGCTCTTTAAGTCCACGGCTTTGGACGACACACTTGCTGCGTCACAGACGACAATCACGTTGGATATTTCCTGGAGTCCTGTGGATGAGATTCTTCAAACCCCTCCACTTTCTTCAACTGCAACCCTGGTAGGAGCAAACCTTACTTTGTGTTGAGTTTATTCAACGTGGATTTACTTTTAACTTGCTGGTGGCTGGTGCTGCATGCTGCCAGCCCCAGCCTGGCCCTCACTGGACAGCTGTGAGGCCCAGCTCGCCCCCAGGTCTCACTAGGGCAGCCCATGGAGGTTCTTCCGGGCCACCTCATCTGTCAGTTGCCCACAGTGCTCCAGTTGGGTGACTTCAGAATTTTTCTAGTGATTAATAAGTCCTTTGGGTTGGGACCCAAGTGAAATCATCAAAATGACTTAGCTCTACTATTCTTAAAATATTGCAGAATTGTTATACTGTTAAGCCTTTTCAGTTTATATTTTTATTTTTAGGAATCTGACTTAAGAAGTTAATCAGAATTGCTAGCAAAAATTTATGAACAAAAATATTTCCATGTTTCTAAAATATTAAAAACAAACCTGAATGCTCTGTAGGGAAATGATTAAAATAGATTTCCCTAATGAAATATTATATATTTTTTAAAAATCATGATTTAAAATGTCTTTAATAATAATAGGAAGTTCTTTTTATTAAGCAGACAAAAGGAGGATGTACAAAACTGTGTATACAGTAGGATTTCGAGTATGTTTTCCAAAACTGTGTACACATAAGCCTGGACAGGGTTAACTATTATTTCTCCAGGGTGGTGGGATTATGGATGATTATGTTCTTAATACTTTTCTCCTCTGGCTAGGACAGCACACTGTTGGTTTAGTTAGGAATCTACTAAACATATTTATTAGGGGGTGGTTAATTTTGGTATATGGAAATGAATGCTAGGTTTGTCATTGGGTCTTAAGATGTATTTATTTACATTTCTCCCACTTGTCGTTTGGACATTTAGTGGGAAAGGGCAGGAGGGCCTGTGAGGAGAGCAGATGGTCCATGTAGGTGGGATCACGGGATAGAGAGGGGTGGTGGCAGGAGTTTAGGTCACTGTATCAGGATCTATGGCGCCTGTGGGTGTGATGTTCTAAGTGTAGTGTTACCCTCCTTAAGTTGTTCATTAGTGCTTTGTGAAATACCTTTTTTAATGTGTGGGGAGTTTGAAATGCAAGTAACTGTGACCCTTATGCAGAGAAGATGGGATTTCCAGTAAAAACCGACTTTGGGAACTTTTTAGAATATTAAAGTGGAATCGGGAGAGCCCAGAGGTCCTTTGAATCATCTCCAGAGAGAAGTGAAATTTCTCCTTGTGAGTATCCTTCCAGAATTTGTCACTTGATTAAATTTTATATTTTCATAAAACGGTTTGCTCATATCATTGTACTTTAGTTTGTGTTCAGAATTTGTTCTAGTTTTTACGTATTCGTTAGATACTCGGCAGTTTGGGCAGTCTGATTTTACCGTGTGGTAGTTGTCCTTGCAGTTACAGGTAGCATTCGTTAGATGGTTCATAGCTGCATTCTGCTACCTTTTTACTGGAGTATTTGGTTTCTGTTCATACAACGAAAGGATTCCTCCCTTTTAGGTGGGTCATCACCAGTTTATGCCGAATGCCTGTGTAATCTGCTTGTTAGTAACTGAGCTTTTGATTCATGCTAAAGATTAATGAGCGTGTGTTTCAAGAATTTTATGTTTCATTGAGTTTTACTCCATTCTACAAATTAAATCTCAAGAAGGTGCCCTGCTTGCTTCTTTTCTTTTTTAAAGTTGATTGAGATGTAAATTATACCCCATAAAATTCACTTGTTTTAAGTGTATGATTCAGTGGTTTTTGGTATACTTACAGAGTTATACAACCATGGCCATATGTAATTTTAGAGTATTTTTATCGCCCTAAAAAGAAACCCTGTGCCCATTAGCAGTCACCCCCCACCCCCACCAGCCCTAGCAGCCAGTAATCTACTTTTTGTAGTACTCTGTTCCTTTTCATGGCCAAATAGTATTCCATTATATAGATGTATCACATTTTGTTAATCCATTCATCAGCTAATGGGCATTTCGATTGTTTCCAATCGAATTTTGACTATTAATGTTGCCATGAACAGTCTCCAACAGGTTTTGTGGGACATATGTTTTCAGATCTTCTGAATGGAGTTGCTGGGTCATTGTGGTAACTCTGTTTAAGCTTTGGAGGAGCTGTCAGACTGTAACTGTTTTCCGAAGGGGCTGTACAGTTTTACATTCCTACCAGCAGTGTCTGTTCCAATTTTTCCACATCCCTGCCAATGCTTGGCATCATCTTGTTATCATAGCCGTCCTAGCGGGGATGAAACGGTTTCTCATTATGGATTTGATTTGCATTTCCCTGATGACTACTGACTTTGAGCATCTTTTCATATTCTTTTTGGCTCTGTTTTAGCTTATCTTCATACCCTACTTCTACTCCCACGGACCCCCCCCCCCCAACCTTGGCCTGTTTACAGTACCTTGGTCCTGTCACTCTGTCACTTTGTGGTGTGTCTTGATCTGCCTAGTGTGCCCTTCTCCCACCCACCCATGTGCCAGGCAAGCTCTCTGTGATGTCTTCACTAGGACGATCTCCCTACTCCCTCAGAAAGACGTGTGCTGCCTGTGCTTTGTGCTGTTGGAGCACTTCACACACGCCACTTGTCGGGGTGTTTATCAAATCCAGTAGTCTGTTTACTTCTCTGTCTCCCCTCTTAGACTTGAGTGCCAGGTACTCTGTGCCGTCAGCATCTACCATGGTACCGAGCATTTCTAATACCTTTACCTCCGATTATTATTTCCCGCTTTGTACAAAACTTGGTACCTTGGTTTCTGGAAAGCTCCTCTCTCAGGACCCTTGGCCTTCCATCATACTTGTATCCACATGTCTCTGCCCTTCTCTCTTCTCTCCACACGCTGGCAGAGAGTTTGTGGTTTGACTAATGCCTTTATAAGGGAACTCCAGACTCTCTTTTTTAAGTTTTTAAAATTTTTAAAAAATATTTATTTTTGAGAGACAAAAAGAGCGCCAGCAGGGGAGGGGCAGTGAAAGAGGGAGACAAAAAGGATCCAAAGCGGGCTCCAGGCTCTGAGCTGCCAGCACAGAGCCCGACATGGGGCTCGAACCTTCAAGCCATGAGATCATGACCTGAGCCGAAGTCAGATGCTTAACTGACTGAACCACCCAGGTGCCCCCAAACTCTCTTCTTTAAGCTGATACCAGTCCCCATCCTTCCCACTGAGTACAGTGCTGTTGCCCTCAAACTCAGTATTTCCAAAAGGAAACCTGAGATCTTCTCCCTACTAGATCTCCCTCAGAGAACCCCCCATTTCTGGCTGTGGTTCTACCATTCCTTCAATTTCCCAGGCTAGAAACCTTATATTTTAGTTTAGTAAGTGCTATTTTTACCACCACCGCTTAACTGCCACAACTAGGAGCTGCCACTGTGTGCCAGACATATGCTAGATGGTTCAGTTACTTTGCTTGAGACATTAGTAGTTGGTTTGTAGAAGAGCTGATTCAAATACATGTCTGTCTGTCTGACATGTAAGTCCGTGCTTTGTTAGAACATCCCTTATAACGTCACAAAATCTTATATGTGCACGTGGCCCATGGTCTCTACAAGTTCAATCCCCTGTATTTTTGTAATTAGGTAGGAATTTTTCCTTCATTTTTTCCACATCTCCTTCCCTCTCTCCCTCCCTCTCCCTCCCTCTCTAATAAACTGTTTTCTTCCTTTAAGCTTTTTTTTTTTTTCACTGCCCATCTTCGTTAGGGCCCTTATCACTTCCCTCCTGGACCACTCTACCGGTCATTCGTTGTTTCTCTACAGAGACACTATTAGTGTTTTAGGCAGAACCATTCTTGGTGGTTTGGGACCACAAGGATGCTAACATCCTTGGCCCCTACCAGACTAAATGCTCAAAGTGCCCCTGTACCCCCAGTCACTGTGACACCAAAAATTATCTGCACATTTTTCCAAAGACCCCCTGGAGGTGGAAGATGATGTCACTGCTGTTGAGAAACATTGAATTTTCCTTTTTCTTTAGAATCCATCTTGGGTATTTCTGACACTAATTCTTAACTACTTGATCGTGTCATTTTCCTGCCAAACAATCCACAATGGCTGTTGTCTTTCATATGAAATAAAAAAAGCTCTTCAGGTTTTTGTTAACTTAAAATTTTTAAAAATATTTTATTTACTTTTGAGAACCAGAGCACGAGTAGGGGATGGGCAGAGAGAGAGAGGAAGACACAGAATCTGAAGCAGGTTCCAAACTCTGAGCTGTCAGCACAGACCACGTGATGACCTGAGCCAAAATCGGACGCTTAACCGACTGAGCCACCCAGTTACCCCTGTTTACTTTTTAAAAAGATTTTATTTTTAAGCAATCTCTACACCCAATGTGGGGCTTGAACTCAAGACCCTGAGATCAAGGGTCACATGCTCTTCCAACTGAGCCAGCCAGGCACCCCAAAAATCTTTTCATGTTTTAAGATCTGTATTTCTATTTAGTTCCTGTTCCTTCAGATCTCATTTCCCACCGTTCCCTACATGTTTTCTCCACCACAGCTGGACTCCACCCCACCCTCTTCATCTTCTTCCATGCTCCTTCCCTTCTCTACAGCTCATAATTCCCACATTTGAGTTCAGCTGATGTTTCACATTGTTCCTGTGGCGATTCCAGCCTATCTTGACCCCTTTTCTTTTGGTTTAGATAATGTAGGTATAGGCATGTACATTTATATTATTTTTATATAAACTTACATTTATTTTCAGTTGTTTCCTGATTATTGCATCAAGATTATTGGTCCCTTTTCTTTTTTTAATGTTTATTTTGGAGAGGGAGGGAGGGGCAGAGAGAGAGGCAGACGTAGAATCCAAGGCAGGCTCCAGGCTCTGAGCTGTCAGCACGGAGCCCAACACGGGGCTCAAACTCACTGACTGAGATCATGACCTGAGCCAAAGTTGGACCTTAACCAATTGAGCCACCCGGGTGCCCTACTGGTCCTTTTCAACCAAAATTGAAAGCATCTTCAGGGCGGGCTGATTACTCTGGAATCTTTAGCACCTATGCACATGGCATCACTGTTAGAACACT
Source organism: Crocuta crocuta (assembly GCF_008692635.1). Lineage (NCBI taxonomy): Eukaryota > Metazoa > Chordata > Mammalia > Carnivora > Hyaenidae > Crocuta > Crocuta crocuta. The sequence goes on along the minus strand of NW_027527920.1, from coordinate 7,596,893 downwards.
GTCTTTGGTATAGGACTGCTGGGTGTATGTCCTGGCAATGTCAGTAATGTGTGGCCTTGAGCAAGTTACTTTACCTCTCTTGTCCTCAGGAAAAGGGCTGGTGGTGGTATCTGCCTGATGGGGTTTTTGTGAGGATTAAATACCATTCTACATATAAAACACTTAGAACTGTTTCTGGCATGTGGTTAGTCATTCAAAAAATTTTATAATGACCAATATTGTTAAATATATTCCTACTGATTCAGCNTTTTTTTTTTTTTTTTTTTTTTTTTTCTCTCCCCTAGGTTTTGGCTGATGGCTTGAGGACAGGTGTAAGCGAATGGCCTGAGCCTCTGGAAGTCAAGTCTGCTGTTGATCTCGTGCAGGAATTTCTGAATGGTCTTTGTTTTCCAAACTCATGCTCTCTATATTGTTTATTTTTCTTAGTTGAGAATTTATACTTCCTAATTTAAAAATAAGTTGTCATTTTAGGCGTAGTATTTCTTTTGGTTGGGATGTAAAGCTATGAGGTCTGTCATGGTCAGAGGGACAGATTTGTTCTGAATTACTAATAGTAGAAGTCTAAGTAATTTTAAGAATTAATATTGAATTTAAATTTTATATATCACAGTTGTATTTGAGATTTTAGGAAAAGAGAATGGAAGAGAAACCTTTGAGCACCTACCCTGTGCCCAGTAATGTGTGTCAGGGGCTCTCACTGTATCTCAGAACGTCCCCACACCCCTACCTGGTTGGGTGTCTATCGTAACCTCCTTTAGAGATTCAGTAATGTACTAAAATCCCTGCTTATATTTCTGCTGTCCTTATTTACCATTTGAAAATAGGATTAGGATGGAAATAATTTAGAAAGCAGAAAAACAAAATCTAGAGCTAATAAGCTTTTGCTCCTTTCTAGACTTAAATAAGCTGGATGGATTTGGTGATTCTACAAAAAAAGACACAGGGGTAAGCAGTCCTTATCGGTTGGCAACGTACACCGAAGTACCTTTTACAGTTTGGTTGTACTGTTACCCTTCACGTCCTACAGTTCAAATGGATCTGGTGCAGCAAAGGCAGTGTGTTGAGGGTACTTTTTGTTGGTCTTTAATGTCAGCACCGGTGATTGTTTTCCGTAAGAACTAATAAATGCTCTTGAAGAGAACTAATAAATATGTATTATTAGTTGATCAATGGCAGAGAAGCAGAAATGACTGTGTTAATATGCTATAAGATGGTAATGCCTTTCTTGGTATCATTAGATGAAATTAAATAGGTTGTCATTTGCTGAATAGGAAAATGGAGACAAATGTAATTTAATTGAGTTTTTTGCTTAGAAGGAAAGTTGATGTTTCCTTTGCATAAAAGGAAAGTTGATGCTTGCTTTGGTCATCACACTTTTAAAACCATTTTAGGGGTCCAATTTTTCATGGTCAGTTGATTTGTATCTTCTCATTACATTAGTGAACAAAGTTATAGAAAATTCATTCACATCTGTGGATCCACATTTTCTTAGAGCATGATTTAAAAGCTTAATGGCTTTAAACTGTTGTTGTTGTTGTTGTTTAAGTTTATTTATTTATTTTGAGTGGGGGGATGGAGAGGATTCCAAGTAGACTCCGTGCTGTCAGCACAGAGCCTGACTCGGGCCTCAGTCCCACAAAGCCTGAGATCATGACCTGAGCCAAAATCAAGAGTTGGATGCTTAACCGACTGACCCACCCAGGTGCCCCTCTTTTCCTTTTTAATAAAGCGTGTTGACTCTAATGCTTCTTTCTCAGACAGTGAAGCATGACAGTGCTGCAGTTGACCGTTCCATCGAGTGTCTTTTCACAGTGCGGGGTGATCTTGATTTCGCTGAGCAGCTCTGGTTCAAAATGAGCAGTAGTACGTGTCTATCGTGATTGTAAAATAAAATGTTTCCTGTTATTTGTTAGGTTTACTTTTAAGTCTTTGAAAATAATACAGTGTGTACTATTAGTCTTGTGTGGCAGTCTGGTTCCTATTTTATCAAATTCATTTCTTTTTTTTTTATCAAATTCATTTCTAATAATGTATTGGAGCATTGTACTCAAGAATTGTACTAACACAAAGCAATTAATAGAGTCCATTTTTCTCCTGCCTTGAGTATAAGACATAGGTGGTTTTAATGTTATGTTTATGTGAACCAAAACCTACACCTTAGTGGAATTATAATTATTAGAAAAAGGAAAAGATATTCTTTAGTATTTTACTGTGTTCTTTTGTGACACTGAATTTACTTTCTTAGTTTAGAAATGTATTAAATCTTCCTTTTTGCCTTTATTTTCTTTTCCCTTCCCCCATCCATAAAGTACAGATACTTGTCCTCTACTTACTTGTGTATCCTTAAGATTAATGACATATTTGATCTGCAGAAATATCATGAAAGTAATGTTGGACTGACTTGTTTTTCAAGGTGTGATTTCATATCAAGACTTGGTGAAATGTTTCACACTGATCATCCAGAGTCTACAACGTGGTGATATACAGCCATGGGTAGGTTTAGTAATGTGTGTTAGAACCCTTTTTCAGCAGGTGAGCAAGAAGGTAAAGACATAGACTCGGGAACAGACTGCCTGAGTTTGAATCCAGCCCTGCTGCTTTCTTAGCTTTGTAAACTTGTGCAGGTTTATTTATGTCTCTGTGCCCCAGCGTTCTCATCTGTAAAGTAGGAGGGGGAAGAGTACCTACCTCATAGTGTTGTTTTAGGGTTAAATAATTTAATTCATATAACGCACCTAGCTCATAATTGTGCGATCAGTATTTGTGAGATCCTAATATTGTCGTTGCTGTTGCTGTGAATGATCATTCTGATATACTCCTGATGAGAGTACAAATTGGGATATTCTCTATAAAGCAGTTTTGAATAATGTATTGAGATCCTCCAAATGTATCATGCATGCCCTTTGAATCATTGATTTTTCCTTAGGATCCACCCTGAGCTCTACACAGGAATATGTATCAAGTTTTTATGTATTAGAATAGTCATCACAGCCTCATTTATGGTAGCAAAAAATTGTAAATGACCTAAATTTTCAGTTAATGGACTTAGTAAATAATAATATAGCCACATAATGGCATATGTAATCATTGGTAAAAATGATGTTGACAGATGATGGGTGGAGAAGTGCTTATTATCTGCAGTAAAAAGAAAGGACTATACACTATTGCATTAAAAAAAGTAAATTTTGGAGGGAAAAACCTGGACACAAATATATCAAAATGTTAACAGCAGTCACCTCTGGTGGTAAGGTTACAAATGGGGCTTTCCATCTGCGTTACACATTTCTATACTTTATGGATTTTCCACAATGAACTCGTGCTTTTACAATCAAGAAAAAGCTAAGTAAAAAAACTAGAAACAAATTCCTCATTTCATAGGAATTGTTTGAAATAACGTATCTGCCAGTTCACAACTCTAAAACTTAGAAACTTCCATGAGTGGGAACAAAGATCGACTGCAAAGCAAAAGCATGTGGGCCCTGCCCCTAACTGGGCAGTGGGGCTGTAGGCATTCTAACCATGGCCATAAGGTTTTTCTCAGCTGAGCCTCTGTGTGAGATGTTTGCGAGTCTATCCCTGCCCTGTGCAGTGAGTGCAAACAACATGGAAATCATTTTCTATTAAACAACAGGAGATGCAAAAGGCTATGAAGATTAGAGATAATAGACATTAGTAAGAAAATGGCCAATATTTCAGCTATCTTTAAAGCGAAGTGCTTAACATTTGGAACATATGTTAGATCTGTAAGTTCACAGCTCTTATTTTGCAAATGATCTAGTTAGGATATCAGAATCTATAGCCAAGGAGCTCCTTCTGACCCGTGAATAGACCACTGAGGGAGTGAGTTTTCCCACCACAACAGGTTTTCCGTGCAGATGAAGGTGTTCAGTTTAGGAAAGGTGCCCAGGAGTACCTCATCAGCTAGTAGAAAAGATTTGCTGGTTACAGAGCTTCAGAAGACCAACTCTGTCTTCTCTTTGGTGGAACTGTATCTGGGGGTGATCAAGTTGAAACTCTCCATGGTTGCTTTGGACTTCAGCAAATCATATAGGAGTGACCCTGCAGGATCTGACACGCTTGTAATGTATGGATTTTTATTCACACAGTTTATAGTATCAGGAGACTAAAAACACAAGCTTGTACATTTTTAGCTCAGAGTTCATGCAGTTTGTTTCTCTTTTGTTTATTGATTTGTGTATACTTTTATTTTTGGTTTTATAAAATATCTTTGATTTCTAGCTCCATAGTGGGAGTAACAGCTTACTAAGTAAGCTTATTCACCAGTCTTATCATGGGACCATGGACACAGTTTCTCTCAGCGGCACTCTTCCAGTTAAGATGCTTTTGGAAATTGGTCTGGACAAACTAAAGAAAGATTATATCAGTTTTTTCATAGGTGAGTCCCTTTCCCAGCTCAAAAAGTGACAAAGCACGTCACAGTCATCAGCCGTAATAAGTATTCTCAGATTTCATCTTTCTACTTGGCCCTATTCATTCATAGCCCTGGCTTCACCCCTGGTTCACTGTGAGACCAGCATTTCTGTTGTATGGGACTTAGTTTCCTCCTTGATAAAGATATTAGATTAAATATAACCCTAATTTTTATTTGTGTTTTTAGTTCAAACATTTTGAGAGTCTGTGAGGTTAGTGTATTAAATAAAAAAACCTTTCTGTGAGATGCTATTTGAATACCTAACACTTGGTTGTTTTTATTAGCGGCAAGCTGTGATCACTCTTAGAATAATATTAATGTATACTCGTGGTGTATTGTGCTAGAAAATGTGTCTATTTCTGAGGAACTATTTAGCTGGATCATCTCTTTTATATAGGAACTCTACAAATTTTTACTAAGGTTCCTTAACAAGTAATAGATGATATCTAAAGCTTATTTGTGTTTTTTCTTACTAGGTCAGGAACTTGCATCTTTGAATCATTTGGTGAGTTTGTCCTTTTATTTATTTTTTTTAAACGTTTATTTATTTTTGAGAGAGAGACTGAGTGCACATGCAGAGAGACATAGAGAGAGAGGGAGACACAGAATCTGAAACAGGCTCCAGGCTCTGAGCTGTCAGCACAGAGCCTGATGTGGGGCTCGAACTCAGGATTGGCAAGATCATGACCTGAGCCGAAATCTCAGGTTGAGGCTGAGTAAGGTTGAGGTCACTCAACCAACTGAGTCCCCCAGGTGCCCCTCTTTTTTTTTTTTTTTTTTAATGCTTATTTAATTTTGAGAGAGAGAGAGAGAAAGTGCTTGTGCGTGCAACCGGTGGAGGAGCAAAGAGGGAGACCGAGGATCCGAAGCCGGTTCTGTGCTGACAGCAGTGAACCTGATGTGAGTCTCAAACCCGTGACCCACGATATCATGACCTGAGCCGAAGTTGGACACTCGACGAACTGAGTGTTGAATGCTCCTATTCTTTTATTCTAAAGTTGGTTTTTCTTTTAATTCAGTCATCCTACCTACAGATACTAAGTGCCTATTCTGTGCCAGTCTTTGTCCTAGGACCTAGGAAACAGATAGATAGACAGACAGACAAATATATAACAGATAAAGTACTCTATTTTCATGCATCCCCCTAGTCATTTCATATGCCTGTTTTTTTTTTAATATGGTTTGACTCCAGATTTTTGATAACAGTAGTCCTTAAACTTGGAGAACCTCCAAGTAGGCTAATTGAATTGCTAACTCCTGGGCTTTAGTGACTGTAGGCCGAGAGCACAGGAATATGTCTTTTAAAGCAAGTCATCTTCTACTTCAAATAATTGTAATGCTTTTCCCTTAGTGTATTAATTTTTTGTTACTGCATGACCAATTATAGTAGTTTCCACCTGTCTGTGAGGGATATGTTCCAGGACCCCCAGTAGATGCTTGAAACCACAGGTAGTACTGAATCCTGTGTAACTATGTCTTTTCCTATACACACTTACCTATCATAAAGTTTAAATCATGAGTTAGGCACAGAGATTAACAACAGTAACTAAAAATAGAACAGTTATAATAAACTGTAATAAAAGTTATGTGGATGTAGTCTCTTTCTCAAAATCTTATTGTACTGTACTCATCCTTGTTATATCACAAGATGATAAAATGCCAGTGAGATCAAGTGAGGTGAAAGATGTAAGCTACCAGTGACTTTCCAGGCTACTGTCAACCATAGAAAGTGAAATCTTGGATAAATCGGGGAACCACTGTATTATACACTTAGAAGCTTAAATGAACACACTTCTTGTGTCACAGTTTCCTGGGGTTGGGAGTTGGGCACATTTTAGCTGGGTCCTCTGCTTAGGGTTTTACAAGGCTGAAATCAAGGTGTCTGTCATCTGCTTGATGAAGGGAAGATCTTCTGAGTTCCCCCATTTGTTATTGGCAGAATTGATTTCCTTGTGGCCTATGACCAAGGTTCCCATTTCCTTGCTAGTTGTTTGGTCCAGGGACAGTCTCAGGTCTTAGAGGTTGCTTCTGGGTCCTTGCCATGTGGCCTTTTCCACAGCATGGGCAGTTTGTTTTGTCAGAGTCAGCAGGAGAGCATCTCTAACACTTCACCTTCTTTTAAAAGGCTTACCTGGGGGCGCCTGGATGGCTTAGTCGGTTAAGTGCCCGACTTCAGCTCAGGTCATGATGATCTCACAGTTCATGAGTTTGATCCCTGCGTCGGGTTCTGTGCTGACAGCTCAGAGCCTGGAGCCTGCTTCCAGTTCTGTGTCTCCCTCTCTCTCTGCCCCTCCCCTGCTCATATTCTGTCTCTCTCTCTCTCTCTCTCAAAAACAAATAAAACATTAAAAAATTTCTTTAAAAAAAAAAAAAGGCTTACCTAATTAGGTATGTCATAGTGATAGTCTCACTTTTGATTAATTCATAGTCACTTTGTAACTAATTATGGAAGCATCACCCATTGAGTTCTGGCCTATGAAGGGGAAGGGATTATTACAAGATGTATATTTCAAGTGGTGGGATCCTGGGAGCCATGACAGAATTCTACCTACTGTATTTACCATGAATTATTTGCTTAGAATGTGTTCTCAGAAATAGGATGAGGTCTGAGTATTTTATGATGCTTGACATACATTACCAAATTTTGGTACCGATTTACCAGCAACAGATGTGAATGAAAGCTTATCAATATACTTGATTAATTTCTTGGTACTTGTTACCTGTTCTTAGAGGTGGGCACTTCCATCAACCTGGCAAGGGTATTGAAGTTAAGAATTATCTTGTGGATTTGCCAGTTGTTCCATCTGGACAACTTGGTGGGTGGTGTTAGTTACCCACTCAGGCCTCCTTGGTGAGGCAGTTCTCGAATTTGTGTTAACCAGATAATCTAACAGTTTGCTGATAGTTCTCATTGATGACTTTGCTTATAGTTTAATTTGAAGAGTAGTATTGAAAGGTGGTAAATTCTATCTGGCTGCCTCTGTTTTTATCCTAATGGATGCATAGTTTAGGCTTAGCAAGCATAGCCATGCTAAAGATTGTGCTTGTTCTTTTTTTTAATGTTTATTTATTTATTTTTGAGACAGCGTGAGCGGGGGAGCAGCAGAGAGAGAGAGAGACAGAATCCCAAGCAGGCTCCATGCTGTCAGTGCAGAGCCCATTGCGGGGTTCTACATGGGTCATGAGACGATGACCTGAACCGAAACTGAGTCGGACACTTAATCGACTGAGCCCCCAAGCGCCCCAAGATTGCTCTTGCGCTTTAACTCCTTATTTTGCTGTTTTTTATTCCAGGAATATTTCATAACTCCATCAATAGATATACAAGAACAGGTGTATCGTGTTCAAAAACTCCACCATATTCTAGAAATATTAGTCAGTTGCATGCTTTTCATTAAACCCCAACACGAGCTCCTCTTTGCTTTAACACAGTAAGTACTGCTCTCTTTTTCCCTTCCCATAAAAATGTATTCTCTTGTGAAGCAGCTGGGGCCAAAATATGTGCAGTTTTTATTACCAATTAAGGTAGAATCTGTGCACTGTGTCTTCACAGTAGTAGAATGGTTCTGAGCCCCTGTCAGAGGAAGGAAAGGCTTTGGGTTCAGAAGGACTCAGGTTTGAAACTTGGTTCTAGCACTTTCAGACTTTCTGAGGAAATTTCCTTTCACTGCCTCGTATTTTCTTATCTGTAAGCAGGAACTAATAACTTCAGATGTTTGTTGTCAGGATTAAATGATGTCATGTGTCCAAAGTACCTGACACCTAACAGGTGCTTCATGAATATTTCCTTCTCTTTTATTTTCTTTTTATTTTTTAATGTTTATTCGTTTTTGTAAAAAAAATTTTAATGTTTTGTATTAATTTCTGAGAGAGAGGGAGAGAAAGAGACAGCGTGAGCAGGGGAGGGTCAGAGAGAGAGGGAGATACAGAATCTGAAACAGGCTCCAGGCTCTGAGCTAGCTGTCAGCACAGAGCCCGATGTGGGGCTCGAACCCATGAACCGTGAGATCATGACCTGAGCCAAAGTTGGACGCTTAACTGACTGAGCCACCCAGCCGCCCCTCCTTCTCTTTTCTTTACAGCCTTACGCATTTGGGCCAAACTAATCATTGCTAGGTCTCCAGTGGTAATTGAATGGAGCCAAATATTATTACCAGACCTCCGCCAATAGCACTATTATAATTTTAGAGATTCTGCTAATCGGTTTGACTAGAAACAGTTTGGAATCAGCCTCTTACATGGGTTGCTGGTGTCTTAACGTGTATTTGAAGCTTCACATTGGGAATGAGTGAGCCATCCAGTGGAAGGGCTGCGTTTCTTTTTCCCTGTGGAAGGAAATGTACTATTGCCTTTCCTGAATTTATGTTTTGCCTCAGTTATAAAGGGAAACATTTGAAATTGTTCCTGTTTACAGAATCTAATATTTATTTTCATTAAAGATGAATCGTGTAAGTGAGTTAACTCTTTTAATTCCCCAGAATCTGAAAATGATGGAGGCTGTATCTTTGTCTCTGTTTAGCTTCTTATTGGTTTTCTTTTTCTGATACCACTTCCTCCCCACTTGGGCCTTTGCTTTGGCTTAACTTAATATGTCTTCTATTAATTTTTGAAAACTGAAGAAAAAAACCATTTGAATGAGACATCCTTTCAAAATCAGAAACAACCTAACCTTTCTGTTGTGGGGAGAGAAGGCATTGTTTTTGTTGTTGTTGTTGTTTACTTTTGTGGCCCTGAAATTATTCTTTTGCTGTTGTTTTGGTTAGTGATACTGGGTGAAATGTTTCTCTTAGGAGCTTTAGATTACCAGAAAGCCTTTATCTCCAAGGGCCATTTTTTTCCAAAAGAGGTTCTTTTTTGTTGTTTTCTGTTTATTTGTTTTAGATCCTGCATAAAGTATTACAAACAAAATCCTCTTGATGAGCAACACATTTTTCAGCTGCCAGTCAGACCAACTGCTGTAAAAAGCTTATATCAAAGGTCAGCAATTTAATAATTGAATTCTGCTTTAAGTCTGGCTATAATTCTTAGGCAACTTCTGTGTCCTTTCTCTGGGGATCTCGTAACCAAGAGCTGCTCCACCTCTGAAGCCTTAATCATCTCTGTCCTGCTCTTTGACTATCATCTGATATGGGTTCACCCTCCCTCTTCTCCTAGACTTTTGTCTTCTCTTTTTTCTACTGTTGGGCCTCTAGTCTTTCATTTTTCTCTTAACTTGCAATTCCTTCACGGTATAGGGCAGAAAATAGATTGAGAAGGAAGTTATCAGGGTAATGACGACAAAGTCGAAGGTATGGCTGTGAGGAATGAGGGTTTGGGATTGGGGAGGTGTGGGACTGTGAGGCTAAGGTGACGGACTGGCCATCCACATAGATTCTGAAGTTGTCTCAAATGATAGTTTCCTCAGCTCTTCCCTCAACAGGTAATGTGCTTGAAATTTCTCTCATACTGAAGCCACTATGTTTACCCTCCCCCTATGTTGTTCCCTCTTAGCCAAACCCTGTCATTCCTGGAAACTGCTCTGGCAGAGGTCTCTGGGGGCCTTCTAATTACCAAGTCCAGTGGACTTGCGTTAGCTCCTGGTGTATTCAGCTGGCCCACCAGTTCTTTCTCCTCATGAGTAAGCACTTAGAAGGCCGTTTGGCATTTAACACTACTCCTTTCTTGGACCTCTGTCCCCTTTCTTCATTTCTGTGACACTGCGTTCTGTGTTCATTTTAATTCCACCTCGCTGGCCCCCCTCCGAGACTGAGAGTAGTTCTCTCTTCAGGTTCTTCCTCTGTCTCCTTCTTGTATGGCTTTTCACCAGAACACTTTCTGCCTTCTTTTCTTCTTACTTTCCGTCTTCCCTGGGTGGTTGGATTTGCACTCAAAGCCTCAGTTCCTTTGAGCTAATGATAACTCAATACTCCCATCTCTAGGTTCTCCTGAGTTTCAGAGCCATGTTTCTAAAGGCCTATTAGAGGTAAATCCCCAACTTCAGCGTCCTGTAGGTAGTTCAGACTCAAAACCCAAATTTAGAGTTGCGACCTGTTCATCTCTTCTTTCTCAGTGCCTCTCACATGAGGACTTCGCTAATTATGAGTATAGAAGAAGGGAAGGAAATAACTGGGGCTTTTGTTTCCCCTTTGATGTTTTTTCTTTCCTTAGTGAGAAGCCACAGAAATGGAAAGTGGAAATTAGCGGTGGTCAGAAGAAGGTGAAAACACTTTGGCAGCTGAGTGACAGCGCACCTGTAGACCATTTGAGTTTCCACAAACCTGGTAAAGACGGTTTGTAATCTATTCACATAAATTCTAATAGAAAATAAACTGAATCTTTACTGGTACATTATGATAGCTCTTGTGCCCAGTTTTAAATAATTTTCCTGAACTCTGGGTGTAAAACATATTTATTCTTGGAGGAAAAGTCATAGAAATGAGTGCTTTTTCTCATCCTGGATGGAAGAACTTTTATTAAAAGAGGTCAAGCAATAGGGATACAAGGAGTAAAAATAGATTCTAAGGTTGAAATGCCAGTTCATACTTTAGTGCACTCTCTGAGTGATATTTCTACCCTAATATCTTCTCCGGGGGGCTGGAAGAAGGTTGAGTTTTTTTTTTTTTAAGTTTATTTTTGAGCGAGAGCACCAGCAGGGGAGGGGCAGAAAGATTGTATCGCAAGCAGGCTCCATCCTGCCCGTGCAGAGCCCAATGCAGGGCTTGAACTCACGAAACCATGAGATCATGACCTGAGTTGAAACCAAGAGTCAGACATTTAACTGACTGAGCCACCTTGGTGTTCCGAGATTTTTTTTTAATGTTTATTTATTTTGTTTATTTATTTGTGAGTGAGTGGGGGTACATGTGTGAGCATGAGAGGGGTAGAGAGAGAGAATCTTAAGCAGTCTTCGTGCTGTCAGAGCAGAGCCAGATGTGGGGCTCGATCACGACCTGTGCCAAAATCAACAGTCAGATACTTAGCTGACTGAGCCACCCAGGTGCCCCAAGATTTCTAACGTTCTGTCAAAGATGGTCCACATCAGTCAGAGAATGTGTGTGAGCCTCTGGTGTAATAAGCTGGCTCCAACTATTCCTCCTTCAGTAAACACCTGTAAAATTGTTCTCTTCATGTATGTGGATTGCAAGATGCTCTCCTCCCTTTGTATAGATCTTAAATTGCTTTATTCAGTTATTGCAGTGACTATCTAAAATCATATCCAATTTTTTTCCATATCTGATAGTTTTAAGACAATCTAAAAGATTTCCAAAGCCTATAGTCAACCACTGCAGGTTATTGAACTAAGAACTCTACAAATAGTTCTAGTTTAGTGATTGATACCTTGCAAAATTATTTCCATGAAAGGTTTTTATTCTCCCCCAAATATTTTTTGATTCAAGCTTAATGGAAACTTCTCTCAACTAGAATGGAAACTTCTCTATTCATATGGCTGAACAGTAAAAGCCCTAAAGAAATGGAAAAATTTTCCTGAGGACCATCAGTTAAAATCATGCTGTCTTTTCTAAGTGTGATATGAAACCTGGAGGCTATAAAGCTTGAAAATCAACCATATAAAATTAGAAAAGTTTCAGCATGACAAAAAAATACTAGAGGCAAAACAAGTGATAAACAAGGAAGATTAATTTGCAGCTCATGTTCAGAAAAGACGCTACATTGCCTGGTACATAAAGAACTTCCAAATCAGTAAGAAGAATGTTAGTAGAAAAATGCAAGTAAGATGAACAGTTTACCAAAGAGGAAATTTAGATGTCATCTTCTGAATGAAAGATGCTCAGCCCTCCCTATGATAAGAGAAATGCATATTTATATTATAGAGATACCACCTTTTACTTGTCAGATTAGCAAAGATCGAAAAGTTTGTTATCACAGTACTGGCAAGGATATGAACAGGCAGGTGGTCAGTCTCACATGTTGCAAGTTGAAGTATAAGCTTGACAGCTTCCATGGAGGGCGATAGCCACCAAAATTTTAACATACAATTTTTGGCCTGGAAGTTTTATTAATAGTGATTTATTCCATACATAAAACCAGATGTGTGCAAAAAGACCAATGCACAAGGTTATTAAGTGTGGTATTGTTTACAGTAGTAAAAGCCTGGGAAAAAATATGGAGACGGGTATTAGAGAAGGTCCGGAAAGATACAACAGAAATTTAGCATAGTGAGAGCAGGTGTGGTTCCCAGCACTCTCCAGCTGATTCCATTGTGCAACTAGTATGAGAACCACCAATTTTTAAAAAATTTTTTAAAATGTTTTATTTATTTTTGAGAGAGAAAGAGCATGAGCAGGGTTGGGTCAGAGAAAGAGAGAGACACAGAATCTGAAGCAGGCTCCAGGCTCTGAGCTAGCTGTCAGCACAGAGCCTGACGTGGGGCTCGAACCCACGAACGTGAGATCATAACCTGAGCCAAAGTCTCACGCTTCGGCTGACTGAGCCAAAGCTGACTGAGCCACCCAGGCGCCCCTGAGAACCACCAATTTAAGCATTTTGTTTTAACTATAGATTTTGTTTAAAAAGACCTATGTTTTATGATTAAAAAGAAAGTTTTAAAGCTATGAACATATGTGATAAGTTTTTGGGAAATGCTGTTTTATTTTTTTTTTAATTTTTTTTTTTTTTTTTAAATTTCTGAGAGAGAGAGAGAGACAGCATGAGCAGAGGAGGGTCAGAGAGAGAGGGAGACACAGAATCTGAAGCAGGCTCCAGGCTCTGAGCTGTCAGCACAGAGCCCAACGCGGGGCTCGAACCCACAAACCGTGAGATCATGACCTGAGCCAAAGTCGAACGCTTAACTGGCTGAGCCACCCAGGCGCCCCTGGAAAATGCCATTTTAAATAAATTTTATTACATCAAGATTAAACCTTTTTCATGAGGAAATTCATGCAAGATTAAACACCTTTTTTCAATGATGCTGGATAAGTTAAGTAGAGTGAACGTATCTTCTAGAGTCTTTTTGATGCAGATTACTTCACAAAAGAGTGAAAGTTATTTTGAATGTTAGAGTTAAAACAATTTATAAATACATTGGTCCAGTAACTCTATGAAAATAAGGAATTCTTATGAAATCCTATATTTGTGTGCTTGGAAAACTACTCACATACTCCATTTTGGCTAGAACTTTAAAACCTCTTCTACCCATCATATATTCCTGATGTGTTTGTCTAGAAATTATTCAATCACTTCCAGCCCAAAGCAAGACCCACTTGTGAAGGAGGCCCTCGTTTGTAAATCATGGGCTATTTGGACAAAGCCCCAGTGATAAATATTAAAACCCAGTCATGATTTATTTTTTTCCGAAGATCATATGCATTTAAGAGGTTAGACTTTCTGCTTCATTGGACTGAGCTGAGCACTTAGGTCCAATACTAGCTTTTCAAGGTATCTAATGTTGTGATACTGTTGAGTAAAACACTAAAATCAAAAGCAGGAAGACTTAGAGAAAAAAATGTCACGGGAAGAGAATAATGATTTGGTGGGAACAGGTGAGAAGAGTGGTGTCTGGGAGAGTGCTGCTTGCCCGGTGGGTGCCCTGCAGATGATTGTTGATAATGGTGAGAATATGGAAACCAAAAGGCTGACCCGCAAGAAAGTGAACACAAGCTCATCTAAATGTTAATTGCATTTGTTTTTGAAGTACAGTCTTCAGAGGGGGGAAAATGTGTATTTGTCTAGCCCTAAGGCTAGAAATCTCAAGTAGAAATTGTTTACCCAAATATATGTTAAGATTGGAAAAAGAGTTTAACTATAGTGGATGAGGCACAAAACTGAAGCAGTAGGTTCCCAAATTAGAGAATTAAGCTTTGTGCCCTGGCAGTATCGTAGCCAGTGAGATTTATCCGAGGCGCGATTATTGCTAATTGAAAAATCTAGAATTAAAACAAATCTGCTTTGTATTTTCTTTAATCATGTTTTCAGCGCATCAAGGTTTACTACATAAAAGATTTGTCCATGCTGGGTTTTGTCTCAGAAATTCAAAGTAGAAGATACATGTCATTCAGATTACCTCTTGGTTATTGTAAAATTCAGCACTATATATGGTAGAAGAGCCAGCAGGCTGGTAAGCAGTTCTGATCTCTATCTGGTTACAGATGTTTCTGAATTAACATTAAACGGTAGCCTGGAAGAAAGGACGTTCTATACTAACATGGTTACCTGCAGCCAGGTGCATTTCAAGTGAAGTGTGCTGATGGAGCCCTCTGTAAGGTAGTATGTTCGCTTTTTGTCTCCAGATACTTTAGTGTATGTTTTAGATTTTTCTACAACAGACGTGTTTATTTAATACGTTTGGAATATGGATTATTTTTCAGGATTCATGTAAAAAGGCTTATCAGATGTTATTGAGTAATGCAAGTTTTTAATTTCCTTTCTACCATCTGTAGTAAGTAGGATTAATCCTGAAACCAGAGAAACAAAAACGTTTTTTTGAGTGGTAATGTCTTTGCATTTTAAATCTCTATATATCGTAGAGAGTTTGATTTCAAAAACATTGATGGGTGAGAAAAACCCTGAAGGAACCTATCAATTGAGGTTGAAAGCAAAGTTCTGTTAAAAACAATTTTACCCCAGCCCAGTTGTAGGACTAAGCCCCAGATGTAAACACCTTTTTAAAATGTTTAGTTTAAGATAATATTAACCAAGAAAATTAATGCGATAGCATTTTCTACTGTCTTACTGTTTTTGTGCTTTAGAAACAGTAGAATCAGGTAATGAATAAAATGTCTCTTTCTTAAGCCATGGTTTGTCCTCAGGTAAATAGATGTTACTTAATTTTAGCAATTTCGCATAGTTAAGAATAAAATGGACATTTATTTTAAAAAAACAGAATAGGCACAGAGAAGATATTAAGTATATTTCTTTTAGGTATTTAGTTGAAGTTAATTGCATTTAGTGCAAGAAAGTTTATCTCAGAAAAGTGTATATGCTCATTTACTTGGTACCTACCTAATGCATTTCCCTGGTTGCTTGATAGAATTTAGAGCCTGAAGGGATTGTTACGTGTAGATGATTGACTGTCTGTCATGTGTAGGACAGTGCAAAGATGGCATTTATTTCCACATGAAAGCAATATTTCTGGACAGATTTTTAAAAGGACAAAAAAATCAAGTAACAAAACAGTTTATGCACTCTGATTCCTTTTTTGTAAAGTGAAAATGCATAATAATAGATAGCAAAATATTAACATTGACTTTGACAGGTGATTTTTATTTCGTTTATGCTTATTTTTATTTTCTAATTTTTAAATCCCAGCACAAGCCAAAAAAAAAAAAAAAGAAAAAAAAAACATTATCACAGAGCCCGAAACCAGAAATGTATATAAACCTTCAAGGCAGAAAAAGGAGGAGGATCCTGAAGATTCTTTATGAAAGTTGGACCTGTCAAATGGGTAACCCTCTCAGCTCTGGGTCTGCAGGAGGAGCATCAGGAGAACTGCTGAGATGAGTATGCAAAGCGTGCAGACTGTCGGTACCACGATCTCCGTCACCATCTGCATGTGACTTAGCAGAGGCTCTGAAACCGGAGCAAGAACACCAGAAATGAGAGTGTCGTCATTTTAGCAAATATAGCTTCATCCAGAAAGATAATCCCTGCATCGGGGAAAACTTGGAAAATGGCATCATCAAGCTTTGTAATTAATCTCACTTGCTATAAAAGAGAATGTGGTTCTCTTAACATTATAAAATGTTATTTAAAAAATTACGTGAGGGCTTTGTAAAATCTTTCAGAAAATATGGAATAAAGAATGCCTACTTTTGGTTCTTCCGTAGGTACTGGAATAAAGTCTAAATGTATGGTATACTTGCACTTACCATAAATTAAGGTGAGAATATTGACAGCTGTGTCCTATGGTTTCTGTAA
>NW_027527920.1:7575303-7580597 GCF_008692635.1 Crocuta crocuta | reverse complement strand
TATGTGCCGGGGGGGGGGGGGTATGAAAGAAAAATCCTTGGGAAAGTTCTCCCAGTCCTTCAGAGATGTTATTGTGTATCTTAAGAGGTGGAGGAGTTGCCATACTTTTGTGGGAATTCTTGCATAGTTTAGTAATAATCTTGAAGAGTTGAATGATAAGTATATTCCACATACGTGGTTATATTAGTGAACAGTATGTAATTCCCTCTTTAGGTTTCGTGCCAGGCACTCTGGCTACTGAGATAAATAAGGCACAGGCTCTGCCCCCACAGAGTTCATAGGCTCATCAGTAAATTCTATGTCAAGTGTCTAGGTGATAAAATAAACGTTTATTTTGGTTTAAAGGAATATACATCCTTACTATTACCTGGTTATTTAGATGGGACCAGGGCACAGTGGTATAAAACAACTATAAGAATAGCTGAATTGGTAGGATTTGTTTGGTCTAGCACTTTGCACTTCTGATACCACATTAAAGATGGGGTTGTTAAAATAGGAAGTATATTTCTTTGATTGCCCTTGTAGAGAGAGAAAGACCAAATTCAAAGAAACAAATGATCCATGCTGGCCTTTGTTGATCTATAGATAATCTTTATTATTCTACATCTTAGCCTTTTGGATTCTATTGCACAAGGAACTGTGCCTTGCATGAAGTCAGAGACCTTGTTTTAGTTATTGCTATATCCCTAGCGCTTAAAACATCCCCTAGCTAATGGTGACTGCTTAGTAATTACTTGCTGAATGAGTGAATACAATATCTGGAGTATTCTTTGGCTTTTCAACTTCTCTTTATTCTGTTGGAATGTGGTTGCATTTTTCCCTCCTTCCACAAAGCCCACTATAACAAAAATAAGTTTATAAATGACAGTATGATTCAGAAAGAATGAAACTAGAGTGGATAAAATATTTCTCTTTTCTGGTAGATTTTTAAAATATTTTTTGAAATTCTTATAAAATAGGAATTTGACATTGCTTCAAAGTGAAGGAAAAAAATCATTTTTAATCATGTGTTTTTGGGATGATTGACTCCAGGTAGATGCACATTTTGAGGTTTTGGTAAAATCATTATATATATAATGATTTGCCTTAGTTGTCAAAGGAAAAAATTAAAATATACTCACCTGCAGCAAGCATCTGGTTGTTGATTGAGCAAGTTTCCAAGGCTTTGAGATACCAACTTTCCACCTAATAGAAATCCATTGGATAAGTGATGTCATCTTAGACTAATTTTTTGCAGTTTGAAATCTTTTTTTTTTTTGAGAGAGCCCATGAGGGAGGGGGGAGCAGAGGGAGGGGGAGAGAGAATCTTAAGCAGGCTCCATGCCCAGCTGAAGATCCCAACACAGGGCTCCATCTCACAACCATGAGAACTTGAACTGAGCTGAAATCAAGAGTCAGAGACTTAACCGACTAAGCCATCCACGTGCCCCTGAAATCATTTTTGAAATACTGTAGGATTAAAACAAATTTAAATCTGCCTGAAGTTTAATTCATATTTATTGAATATCTATATGCATCTTTGTGAGGAAGTAAAAACAAAACAGAAACCAAAGTCTTTATTCTTGAGGAACTCACAATCTAGTGCTTTTCTAGTGAATGCCTGCCGGCCACTGCTTCCTTATGGTGCCAGTGGGCTCATCTGCAAAGAATGTTGATAAACAAATGAGATTTATTTATAGAGATTATCTTTATTAAGACATTCTAAATTATAATTTTCATTGCCTGCCATCGATAGCAACGTAGCTGTTAGAAACATTTGTAGGTTACTGAAAATGTTTTGTAGGTTTTAAAAGATTCTTAATATTAAGTTGGATTATTTTTAATCTTGCTTTGGAACTAGTGGGAAGAAGTGAAAAGTTGTATGGTCATTATACATTTATGTAAACGTTTTCATATATTTTGAGTAAATAGGCAGTATTTGTTTGCATTAACATGGAACATTTAGAACAACATTTAACTAGAAGTCTCTACTGTCTATCATAACCTAAAATATACAGGGCTCATTATACATATGTAACTCTAATTTGCCCTTCATGCTCTGAGAGTTAGGATTGAATTTTAAGGCGTGTTTACCCCATTCTAAGCAAATGAGCAATGAGGTGGCACAAGTTAGGGGAAGAGACAAAGGCCCACAAAACCCTGTCTTCCTCCATGGAGGAGGGAGGAGGGGAATCACCACATGGCTCACCCCAAGTTGCTTAGCTCTTCTAAAACCTAGAACAAGTGAGGGTCTTTTCGCTGGCTCAGTCGGAAGAGTCTGGCTCATGATCTCGAGGTCATGATTTTGAACCCCGCCTTGGGTGTAGAGATTACTTAAAAATGAAATCTAGAACAAGTAACCTCAATAATAGTCCTACCTCTCTTCGATTGGGAAACCCATTGGCAGCGATAATCTTCTTGTAATATTGAACTGATGCCTTTGGATAGCGTGGCTTATTTCTGTTGTTAAATTCAACATAGTAGAATCCGTATCTGTCCGAGTATCCTTTCTCCCATTCAAACTTATCCAACAAAGACCAGGAAGTATACCCTTTTATATTAGCACCATCTTTTATAGCTGCAAAGACATTTTGTTCCATTTTTAATATATTTCATTTACTTGGAAAAATAATACTGCGAAGATCATCTTAAATACATTCATTTATGAGATTCAGAAACAAGCTTTAGTCGATTGTGTTATCACATTCTGTCCAGGTTAAATAGAAGATATGTGAGGACAGTCTTGGTCTATAGCTCACCTTTCAGCATTTCGTTTATGTAGCCTTTAAGGTACTGAATTCTCCACTCATCACATAATTGAGTACAGTGTAATTTTTGAGATGCTCCATTTTCTGTCACATAGATGGGAGGATTGCCGTATTGAGTCTGTAAGTGAGTCATAGCAAGGAATATCTTAAAAAATTCTGACCTCTAGGTGGGTTTCTGAGTCTGAGGCACATGCAAACACTTAGTCAAGTCTGCTGTATTCTAATTGAGTGCTTTTAGTGTTTAGCGGATGCGAGTTTACACATTTTTTTGGAGGTGAGTGTAGACAAGAGAAAGTTCGTATGAAAGACTACATTGCTCAATCAGCATCATGGTAGAGAAAGTATACCTCAGGTTGTGTTCTTTCTCACATCAAGTGAGAAGGGGAAGCAAAATGAATGTGGGATGAGAATTTGTAGCCACAGGTAACACACTGAAGCGGTTCCTTGTGGTGGGCATTAGTCTGTAAAGCCCATATCTGGTAGCGTCTGAACAACTAACTGAGCTTGTTTCATTAACCCTGACTAACTCGAATTAAAATCAAAACTAGGCCCCTGAGCCTAAGTTGTAAGATCACGAGTTGGGGTAAAAAGTGCCCGTGAAATAGCCGAACGTGATAATCACCTGAGCGAAGTGGAGGAGCCTCCTAAACCCCCAGGGCACCGAACGAAGCCATGTAGATCCCAGGTCAGGCCAGTTCGGGTCAACCAATTCTACCAAGTCACGGTCATTCTGGTAGCTGGGCCCCTGGCGGGAGGGGTAGTTCCTTTCTGTGATGTACCGAGTGGTAAAATGGCCTAATCCCAAGAAATCTGAGGTGCCTTTGATGTAGCTCTTCTCCTGGAGTGAGAACACTGGTAACCTTGACATGTCCAGGCCTTGCTCTGCACTCTTTTTCCCTATTAAGAGAGAAAAACAGAATTTCACAAAGTTGTACTTTCTCACGATTCTTTTGCCATTACGTACCATGGTCGTACTGGCATGTTGACGTAAAAGCTGCTTTCCAGATCCCGGCCTTTGGGATTCGTGTGTATGGAAAATATAACCTTAGCCTTTTAAGCTGGGATTTTAACATTTGAATACTATTCAAAATTTTAAAAGTTTATATTGCTTTTTTTAAAAAATTATATTTTCAGGGGCGCCTGGGTGCCTCAGTTGGTTGAGCGTCTGACTCTTGATTTTGGCTCATGATCTCAGTATGTGGGTTAGAGCCCTGCGTCTGCACTGTGTCAGCACAGAGCTCGCTGGGAATTCTCTCTCTCTCTCTCTCTGTCCCTCCCCCGCTCATGCTTGCTTTCTCTTTCTCTCAAAAGAAATTTAAAGTTGTATTTTCATAGATTGCTCTGTAAGTGGTATGCAGGCAACATTGTGGCTATATGGGAAAATGTGGACTTAGATTCCTATATTCTTATAGCAGAAATTGAATTTTGGTTACCTCTGGGAAGAGATGTGGAAGGTCATTGGTGGTGTGGATGGTGGAGGACATATGGACACATTCATGTACTGTTGTAGTGTAAGCTGGTATGACCTCTGTGTTGGGAAATTTTGTCCTAGCATTTAAAACTGTAAAAGGGGGAGGTGGCGGTACCTGGGTGGCTTAGTAGGTTAAGCAGCTGACTTTGGCTCAGGTCGTGATCTCACAGACTGTGAGTTTGAGCCCCGCGTCGGGCTCTGTGCTGACAGCTTAGAGCCTGGAGCCTGCTTTAGATTCTGTGTCTCCCTCTCTCTCTGACCCTACCCCATTCACGCTCTCTCTCTCAAAAAAATGAATAAACGTTAAAAACATTAAAAAAATAAAATTATAAAAAGATATGCCATTTCACAGATCATTTCCGTATCTTTTTATCCTGTGTTTTACTTGCACATGTAAAAGGAAGTCTACAAGGATCTTCATTGTAGATTGAGTAGCAGAAAATTAGAAACAAATGTCTCTCGAGTGAGACTGGTTAAATAAATCTGTATATCCGTACAATACCGTGAAGTCATCAGAATGAGGGCTCTATACCAGCACTATATGCCAACATGGAAAGAATGCCAAGACACATTTGTAAGTGAAAGATGCAGAGTATTGCATTTAACAAGTACACGGAGCCGCGGTGGTTTTGCTCCCACAGGCACAGTCCATGACTGCAAGTGTGCTTCCTCCTGGGGAGGATGGGAGCAGGGGGGAGAGGGAGGGAGGGAAGCTTGACTTTCACTTTTTACTCTCTCTTTTTAGGAGATAGAAGTTTATCAAATACACTGGAAGGGAGTGGCAGGCAGGACAGCAGAGGAGAGGCTGTCTGTCCATACTCTCTTGTACTTAAAAAATTTGAAACATGCATGTCTTTGTATAATCTCTACCAAAAAAAAAATGTTTAAAAATTTTTAAACGTTTATTCATTTTTGAGAGACAGAGATAGAGTGCAAGTGGGCGAGGGGCAGAGAGAGAGGGGGATACAGAATCTGAGCAGGCTCCAGGCTCTGAGCAGAGTCTGACTGCGGCTCAAACTCACGAACCAAGAGATCATGACCTGAGCTGAAGTCGGACACTTAACCGACTGAGCCAC
>NW_027527920.1:7554621-7575295 GCF_008692635.1 Crocuta crocuta | reverse complement strand
CAAAGGTTTTAAATGAATAAAGAAGACTAACATTTGTATGAGTTGTTCTAAAATATAAAATGTTTCCAAAGAGGCTACTGGCTTTTAATAAGTGAAAAGCTTGTATCATTAAATACCTTTATGATCTTAGTGTGTTATTTTCAGTTACATCCAGTAACTTGAGAAAAACCACAAGGCATTGTCCCTGGACTGTCTAATACAGTAGCCACTGGCTACATGTGGCCATTACAATATGACCAATGTGAGCATACCTCTGGTTCGGTCACACTGAAGGACTACATCTTTAATTTTTAAAAACTGAAATTGAAATAGACACAAATGGCTCCAGGCTCTCGTATCAGACGGCACAGATACAGAACATTTCCATCATCACTGCAAGGTCTTTTGGACGGCACTGGCCTGGGATTACTTTTGTCCATATATTTACCGCGCTTATGAGATGCCTGGAAGTAATTTGTGTACGAGATTTCTGGCAGAATGCTTTCACTAAGGAAAATATGAGCTGCCCAGAGGATCCTTCTGTACACATCGTACAAGGAAAAAATTCAGCCCAGTTTCCGTTAGAATCACCACAAGGCTGGAGTTACCGGAGTCTGGAATTACTGGCCTTAAGCCCAAGAACTGTCCTATGACCAATAGTCAACTGGGCTCTTTTAGTGCCATCCTGCTACAGCAGCCTCTGAGGGTCCCGAGAGTGAACGCGCCATGTGAATGATGGGGTGTACCCACAAAGCAGGGGGTGCCCGCCCTGTCCTGAAGGCTTTTCCCTTGTGCACCTTGAGGAAATCCTTCTCAGGGTTTTGAACGTCTGTGCATAGATAGGTGTGTCACGGACCTGGTTATTTCCAAGGGATTTTTAGAGACTACTTGTTTAATCCTTCCTTTTCAGGTGATAAGAATGACACCCGAAGAGGTGGGACACCCTACCCAGAGTCGCTCAGTAGCTAGCAGCAGAGTCAGAATTAGAATCCGCTTCTATTCCAGGTAAGTCTGATAAGTGGTACCTTAGAAAGGGACAATTTTGAAATGTTGACAGTTCTCTCTTAGTCACACATCCAAAATAGCCTTACCGTGTGAGATTGTAACCTATTTCAATGCCATCCTTGTCTCTTTTTTAGGGCCATGCAGCCTGATACCTCTAACTTAAACAGATAATACTTCTAGATTCCTGTGGCCAGATGCGACTGGCTGCCCTCCCAGTCAGTAGTGCCACATCTGTCTTCTTTCTTATCCTCTTCCACATCCTTTTCCAAGAGGCCATATCCTCTCTGAGAGTCCTGGCTTCCCCAGCCTCAGGTTCTGGTGGTCTAAGGCATTTTCTGGGGCATGTGACAGTCCCATCCCTTGAGGACGCCCCTTGTAGGGAAGTTGGTTATGAGTGGAGGTTGTTTTCTGGGGAAAGTTTCCTTGTTCTTAAAAATGGGTACAATGGAGCTATTTCTGTTTTTCTGGAAAGATGTGATGTGTGAAGAAACGATGCCTGGAGCTTCTGCAGCCATCTTGGGGCTGATAGGAGTGGTTGATGGGCTGGCTACAGGTGCCAGAGTGAAAGACGGAATGAGCCTTGGTCCTCAAAGACATCCCTGAAAGCTGGATCACCCTTACCTGGGGTGATAAGTTCCCACTTTTCAAGTCTAATTTTAATTGGCATTTTCTGTTATGTGGGACTTAAAGGCACCCAAATTGATTCAGCCTTGTGAGCTCTATGTGTCTTTCTTCTCGGACCCTGTGGAAACCAGAGCTTGGAAACCATTCCTCAAGTGACACAACCGAAGATAGAACTGACACTGCCCATGACTGCATCCTTGACCTCTCTCTCCTACCTCACTGAAAGTGAGAAGGAGTGGAGCGGGGAGAAAGAGGCAGGACAGCAGAACACAAAAGAAAGCAGCCCAGAAAATGGCTGTATTTTCCCCGGGTTCTGAAGCTCCCAGTCTCCACATCTGGGGATCTGTCTGTATGTCATTCCTCCCCTCACCCCAACTCAGACAACCAGTTCTGAGGTCCTTGGGGACTGGGCTATCCCTTGAGTGCCTCACCCAAGCCCAGCGTGTTCCTCCACCCCCTTCCCCCACCTCTCCACCCCTTCACTTGGGCTCAGTACTGTTGCTGTGGTGCCTGGAACTTAACAGTGTGACTCGGCTCACCGATACGGTCCTTCATGACTTGGGGGTAGTCACCAGCATAGATGGGGTTGGCAAACCAGCCCAGGCAGAACTGTAGGTATCTCTCGGCAGCTTCTATGTCCTTGGGGCTCCTGATGTCCATGGGCTCCCCCCAGTCGCAGTTTAGCGAGATCCCCACCAGACCTTAAAAGAAAAGACGGGAGGGCAGCCTGGGTGGCTCAGTTTGTTGAGCGTCGGCTCTCGATGTTGGCTCAGGTCATGATCCCGGGGTTGTGGGATCGAGCCTCATGGTAGGCCCCACACTGGGGGCATGGAGCCTACTTAAGACTCTCTCTCTCTCTCTCTCTCTCTCCTCTCTCTCCCTCTCTCTCCCTCTCTCCCTCTTTGCCCCCTCCTCGCTCTATCAAAAAAAAAAAGGACAGGGGGCGGCGTGAATGGTGCCCCCCCATGGGGTGCTCTGTTCTAGCACGTGGGTGTGAGGCTCACCTCGCTGCTCACTGCGCCATGTGCTGTTGTAGGAGTGCCAGGCTTGTGCGTGGGCCTGAAAGCGGAGGGGTACGTCAGAGGCGCCTGGCTGCTGCGTGTCTCCCTCTGTCCTGACTAGAGACCCAATTTGACTGAGTCCCATCTTTTCCCTGCGTCCAGCCCTGGTTATCCCCATCCCCAGTCTCCCTTCTTCAGACCTCCAGAGGCACCTGTTTCCTTTGCTCTGTAGAGAAACTCGGTCTCGCTCTGGCCCAAACACATAAGCCACCTCTGGGTGTTAGTTCTCATTTCTAAGATGTTTGCTAAGGTTTCTTGTGTTGTTCCTGCTCGTTCTCTGTAGTAACGAAGCAATACCTTTCCCACAGTTGCTCGGGAAGTTAGGAAAATACCAAGTCTTGAGAATAGAATTGAAAATGTGCCCACATGCCATCTCTCCGTACTCCCTACCAGTGACCCCTGGATGCCCGCAGCGCTCTGCCCTTTAAATATCCACAGTTTAAGAACTCATATGCCAGATGTAGAAAGAAAGAGAAAGTTCTCTCCCTGACAGGAATTTGAGAGTCTAGTATGTCACTGAGGGGCCCCTTGACTTCCTGCTTGATCAGATTGCCCCTTCTGCTGAGAGTCCATTGGGGGCCATCCTGTCATGCCTCACATCCCTATT
The DNA here is from genome assembly GCF_008692635.1 of Crocuta crocuta. NCBI lineage: Eukaryota > Metazoa > Chordata > Mammalia > Carnivora > Hyaenidae > Crocuta > Crocuta crocuta. The sequence goes on along the minus strand of NW_027527920.1, from coordinate 7,572,019 downwards.
CCCCGGGCAACATTGCCTGTACCCTCATATGTGTCCTGCAGTGTGACCCAATCTCTCCCCCTTCTAAAGCCTCTCCAGCAGCCTTGTAACGCCTGAGTCACCCCAGCATCTCCTCTGTCTCCGTCACTCCCATGCCCTTACTGAGCTTCGCTGCCCCAATGAACAACTCCAATGCAGGTCTTCGAGAAGACGCCATCTTTCCCCTCACACCTCGCATGCCTTAGAGTAGTGTCTGCCTTGCTCCTTCCTGCTGCTTCCAAACTATTTCTCCTTCCAAAACCCCAGGTCCTTGGAAGTCCATGCTATGAGGCAAACACTCCTAACGCCTTCTTACTGTTGTCCTTCCCCAACCTCCTGTGACCGCTGCTCATTCATTGAAGACTTTAGCCCCTAGTTCACTGGCATCCCGCCCCTTCTTCCTGTCACCAGTCCTCACAAGGCTGTTTAGATGAGACGTGTAGTTTTCACATGCCTGCGCTCCATCCCCTTGACTAGATTGTAAGCACTAGGGAGCAGCAACTATACTGTTTCGGCGGCGGGTGCTCAGCACTGGATGACTGGGCCCTCCCTCCATAAATCCTCATGGGATGCAAGTGAGTGATGCGAAGGTGTGATGGAATATGCCAGAACCGCAGAGGACAGAGCTCAGGCTCAGACCCGTGGGACAGGCTGAGCCAACCTGAGGGTTATGCCTCCACCTTGAACCCCACCCTCATTCCCAGAAGGACCCGCCTCACCTTAATGATGTGGTGTGCCGCCTTGTACAGGCCCGTGCCGTGAAGTTGCAAGCCGGGAGCGTGGCGGCCCGTCTCGTAGCCTTTTTCTGCCATTGTCTACAGGGGTGGCAAGTGGGGGCCCACAGGACTAGTGAGAAGGAGCAGGGGTGCATGGTCTGGGAAGGGGGGGCATCCCACCTGGAGAAGGGCCCTGCTTACCCGAGGGTCACTGAAAGTGATCCAGTGCTTCACGCGGTCCCCAAAGGCCTCAAAGCACAGATTGGCATAATCACTGAAGTAGTTGGCCATGCTCACGTTCTGCCATCCGCCATACTTGACCTGGAGCAGCTGGCGGAGAGAGAAGCAGGTGCCCCAAGGATCTGTCTCCAGAAAAGACTTTTGGAGAGGACAGGCCACGTTTGTGGGGGAAACAAGGGTGATGACAACTACGTGGCTGTTTAGAGCCACGGAGAACAAAGATGCAGGGCCTTGGGTGTGGCAACTTGACAGCGGCCAGCAGTGGACCACGAAGCTACATCAGTGTGGGGACACTACATGTCACACCTTATGCAAACAAGAGGGAGGGGACGGAGAAGGTGGGAGATTCTCCTGCTTAGAAGGAACGTGATAGATTGAATATTTAAGAAAACTGGCCGAGGTAGAGAGGTCTGATATTGGGGAAAAGAACCTCGAGTACATGTTGGGAAGAACTAAGGGCTGATGCAGGACGTGGAAACTCTGACTCCAAAGCTCTATTGTGAGGGTGGGGTCTGCCTTCTCAGCAGAGGACTCTCTTCCAACCAAAGGCATCTGCTTGTGAAGGTGAGATTTTCCCAGGCTGCATCATTCCATTGAGATTGACTGCTAGGCTCTCTCTGGTGGGTTTGAGGGGATGCTAAAGAGCTAAGTTAGTGAAAGCAGTTTACCAGGAAGGAACTGGCATGTGGTTTCCAGTTTGTCTTCCTAAAGTATGCTCTATGGCCCCAGTCCCAGTGTAGAAGCCTCCCATGACTCCCCTTCTCAAAGGATGATCCCAGTCAACTTAGCTTGGCAGTCAAGGCCTTCCAGGCCTGGCCCCAAGCTACATCTCCAACCTTTACCCCTCCTCGTCCTGCTTGCTCCCCAAACTCTTAACCCAATTGCGCTCAAACCAGAGCATCCCTTCCGCTTCATGCCCAGCACTTTGAAGCAGTGGTGAGATCCCCTCCTCTCCCCAACACCTCCCAAAGGCCACATCTCTGTTTTCTGACTTCCTGTGACCTGTGTCACACACAGCTCCTCTCCCAGGGGACTGTGATCTCCGTGGGGCCTTGTGGAATGAAGGCAAGAATTGCCTGAAGAGTGATGTCTGACAGTGATGTTGAGACTTAACAGAAATGTCTTAGGGGGCTGTGCTCCTATGACGCTGGCTCAGACAAGCACGGTAATTATGCCGCGTCATCAAATCTTACTCAAAAGAAGTTTCTTTTTAGCTTGGTTTGTTGCTTTTAGGCCAAATGTCTTTGGAAGAACCTCAAAATCCGCACTTATGGCCTATTACAAACATCGGTTAAACCAGCACGATGTCCCTCTACGGGCAGGTCAGACTTCTTCACTCCGTCCCATGGCCCAGTCCAGACCCCAGCCTCTGCCCGCCCCTTGCCAACCCCTGTCGCCAAACCAGGCTCCCCTGCTGAGTGGTGCCCCCTGCCCCGGCCTCCCTCCAGGCGCATCAGCCTCACCTGCGGGAGATCCCAGTGGTGCAAGGTCACGATGGGGGTGATGTTGCTCTTCAGGAGGGCGTCGATGAAGTCGTTGTAGAACTTGATTCCCCTCTTGTTCACCTTGTCAGCTGAAGGTGAAATAAGGGGGTGCTGGCCTTCTGAAACATGGTGCTCCTCGGCCCTGTGGCCTTTCTTGGGCCTGAAGGCACCCTCAGCCCACCCGATTCTGGGTCTGATATGGTGCAGGAGCCTAGCTGCCTGCAAAAGCTGTATGAGCTGCCACTGGAGAAGTCATGTTCCCCACTGCTCTCCCTCCCCAGCACTCTGTGGTGTCCCCTCAAAGCCAACGTGGCCAAAAGGGGCCACGTGTGGGCTTGGGAGGGGGCTGCCCTGTCTCACCTCGGATGCCTGTGGGTAGGAGCCGAGGCCAAGAGAGGGAGAATCGATAGTGGTTCACATGCAGCTCCTTCAGCAGAACGATGTCCTCCTGTGCAGACAGGGGTGGGAGGTGGGGAGTGGTCACCTAGGGCTCTGGGGCAGGGAGGTAGGGGTCACGCTGGGGGGGTGGTGTTGGGGCCAATGCTCACTCTTCCTCATCCATACAATAGGTGTGAAAGCACCTGCCCCCCTTTCTCCTGGGGCCATACCAAGAGTCAAATAAATGCAGGATATGGGGACACTTTGAGATGCCGATTGGGGTGTTCCTAATAAACTTGGGTGATGAAGAGGGACCCCCTCCATGGGACCAATTCACAAGCAGAGACAAAGGGTTCAGGCTACTGTGGCCTGCAGACCCCAGGGTCACGGCATCAGCCATTCAGTGGGCTATCACTTGGACTAAGGCCCTGACTCAGGTGGGGCCCTGCTCTCCTTTCCTCTGACATCCACTGCCCCCCCTCCACACACCCCCCACACACACATCCCCTGCCCACCAATCCCCAGCCACCACCAACAGCCCCACTTCTTTTTCCTGAGATGGGCTAGGGGGTGTTTAGCAGAACTAGAGTGACATTGTCCCTGGGGCTCCCCAAAGTGTCACTGTCCACCTCTCAGCTAGGTGCGTACTTACCCACACACACACCTATCACTCACCTGCACCTTGTAGTAACCATCACAAGCCACATCTGCTGTCTCATCCCCCAGCACCTTTCCCTTCCCACTGTGAGTGAAGGCATCCCAAATGCTGGGCCCTTTCCCATCCTGGTCCCAGGCTCCCTCTGTCTGGAAAGCAGAACTGCCCGCGCCCCACGAGAAGCCTGCAAGTAGAGACCTCAGCCTGGGCCCTGGGCCCCTTCCCGCTCCCCACCCAGCACCTGGGCTCTGGGCTGTGCCTGCCGGGCCACAGGGCAGGCCCCCTCCCCAGCCGCCTGCCCCTTGGAGCTTGGGGGGCAGGGCGAGGGACGACATAATACATTTAAAACATTGATTTGCACAGTTTTAGCTGTGATTAACATTCACAGTCTGTATAGTAAGCTTAAAGAAATCTGTTAGGAGCTTTATTTATTTTAGAACAACAATATGGAGTTACCTGTCCCATCCTACCTGTCAGGAAAACTAAAACACCAAACTCTTTGGCAAGCCAGCCACGGTGGGCAAGCTGACAGACAGACGGATGGACCAACAGAGGGATGGACGTACCAAGTGGGAAGGTTCCATAGTAGAAGGAGGCCTCTTCTGGGGATCCCTTCCTGGTGGCCCCCAGCCTGGACACCAGCAGTAGCGCCCACGAAAGTGTGACAGCCCGCACTGGCTTCATGGTACCCGGCCCTCCCCCATTCCTGAAAAAGCAGCCAGGGCTGGGAGCGGGCAGGGCGGGGGCAGGTCCCAGCTTGGGGGCAAAGGTCAGGAGGGGAGGAGGTGGGGGTGCTCTATCTAGAAAAGCGTTGGCTCTCTCTAGAGAGCTGGGCCCTTACTCTGTTGGGGGCCACCAGCAGAGGCTGAGGCTGAGCACCAGGTCCAATTAAGGAGGAGATGGACCCTGGGCTTGGGGGGCTCTGGGCCTGATGCGCAAGGCTTCAAACCACCCCACTCCCTGTCTGATAGGGGATACCCAACCCATGTCCTGCAAGAGGCCCTGATTGCGTGGGAAAACCCCTGCTGCCTTAGGGAACCTCCATCTGGTGGGGAGGCAAGACAGCCCACAGGGCCCCTGAAGCACCCCCACCTGTACACTGTGGCATGTGCAGAGAGACGGACCTCTCCCCAGACCGGGGGTCACGAGCAGGGGTGCCGTCCCAGGGCCTCCAGTCCTGAGGATCAGGACGAAGCCCTCCCACTGGGATCCCTCCCTCTGGTGCAGCCTGGCCGGATTACCTGGGATCGTCCTGGGTCCCAGACACCCCCAGAGTAGCTTCGGCAGCTAGAGTGCTCTCAGACTGACCCCAGGGCCTGTGTGCGGCTGAGACCTGAGCCAGAGCACAGCGAAGGCTCTGGTTGGGGGTGTGGCCAGTGGCCTAACGTCCCTCTACAAAGAGCTTCAATAGCCCCATTCAGTGGGGAGGGCAGGAATGCTGAGCTGGCCAGTGGGGCCTGAGTCAGCAGCAGGGGCAGCCTGGCCCTGGGCCCTGGGGCCTCCAGTCAGCCCCCTCTCAGGGCAGAGGGGCAGATCCCCGAGCCCTCTGGCCCCTTCTGGGCCTGGTGTGCCACGTTCCACACACCTTCGCCTGGGAAGCTCCCGGTGGGGGTGGCGGAGTGGGAATCGGCATTTGCAGGTGTCTGTGTCCACCTCTCCCTGCGGCCAGCGGGAATTCATGGTTTCTCTACCTCGCCTCCTCTGTCTGGACCCTTCTTCACTCACTCGCTCGCTCAACCAGAACTGCTGCCGGAAAACCATCCCTGGAGGCTCAGCCCCTATGGCTTCCCCTCCTGGCTGCCCAGATGCCCCAGTGTGAGTCCCATCACCTCATTCACCTCCAGCCCCCTGCCGCCCCCAACAGAGCCTTTCTGGAGCTCTCTCAGCCGGGTGCCTCGTAGCCCTCCATGGGTGATGAGCCCCTTTCTGGCAGAGTGGAACAGGACTTGGCCTGTGCCCTCCATGGGCTCCATGTCTGGTGGGCAAGGTCGAGGAGAGGAGGGAAAGTGAGGTGGTTCTAAACACTGTCCTGAGGGCTCCAGGCTCTGAAGGAAGGATGGACAGGACACTGTAGAGGCTCAGGGAGGTGGGGCTGGCCTCACAGGGGAGGGCACATTGGACATGACACTTGAGGCTGCGGAGGTGTTGGCTAGGTGGCATGGAGCAGGGAAGGCACGGGAACGGATGGAGAGGACAGCCTGAGCAAAGCCCCTCTTTGAGGTGTGTTTAGGGAACTGGAGGTTTGATATATTCTCTCCTCTTGCATCTGTCGTGCAGGTAGGGCCGTGTCCTCAGGGTGAGCAGGCCGCGGGGACAGCCACCGGGCAGCCATCTCCGCTGGGGGCGGACTGCTGTGGTGTCTGAGGTGAGTGTGTGCTGTTTGCACCAGGGCTGGTGCCTGCCCTCAGCAAGCCGGGGCGCTGGGGACTCTGCTCTCCAGACTGAGGTAGGTAAGAAATATAAAACGTTAAGAGCTGATGTCATCTCTGAAGAATGCCCCCTTTCTGCAGAGCCAGGGGCCCTGTGTTTGTGTTGGAGGGATGGTCAGCCCGGCGTGGCCGGGGCTGCTTGGGGACCGTCTGTCTCCACTGTTCCATTCCTGTTCTCCTTCCATGAGCTCCAAGCCGGGCTCTGGCTGGAGGGACCTGGGTCTCACGGTGGGGTGACCCATCATCTCTCCGCCTCAGTCCAGGGGCTGCTTGGGCCCAATGCGCAGTCTGCAGCAACGAGGGCAGGACCCTTCCTTTGACGAGGGGGTGGGTCTGGAGTCCCTGAGGGGCCAGGCTTGGCTGAAGAGCAGGTATGTTGAGGGACCGGTGGCTTTGGGCCCCTTCGCTCCTCTCCTCTCCCTGCAAGGGGCTGCAGAGGTGGGGGCTCCTCTGCCAGTAGCCCCTGCTGGACCCAGCACTTAACCCAAGCCCTGTGACATTTAGGAGGTGACTTGGTAAAGGCGAAAGGTATGGGGAGCACTGGTGAGTGCTCGGTATTTGGGTGCGGATATGGGAGAGGCATGGCTCAGCCTGCTCTGTGGCTCAGGACCCTTCAGAGCCAACCGAGGGTTTGAAGAAGGACACTTAGGATTCAGGAAAACAGACTCCTGCCTCCAGATAGCCAAGAAGTAGCCATGGGATCCAGTGACAGTGACTTTCTCTCTTTGGGACCGAGACTCCCCATCTGGAAGATGAGAGCAGCTCTCTCAGGGTCCCCTGGCTGGCACTGCAGGGCCCACAATTCTCTGGCCTTAGGAGCTAGTTTGTTTCCCTCCCGGGGCAGGGGAGGGGGGCTGGAGGGGTGTCTCTAGGCTCCATCCACCACTACCCACAGCCCTGCAACCCAACTCGGCCCTGTCCAGACCTGAGCTGAGGGGGACAAGTCCCAGGAGACGAGGTTTCATCCCAGTGTGCTGTGTGACGTTGGGCTACCCATTGCCCCTCTCTGGGCCTTTGTTTCTTCCGCTGTAAAAAATAGGAGGCTGGCTACCGGCTGTCTGGTCCTCCTGAGCTCTGGGGTTCCATGAAAGAGGTGATAGGTTGTCATGGTTTTGAGCAGCACTGAAGATGCTGGGGTGAACGTGGGGGCTTTGCTGGGCTGACAGGAGCTGCATCATGGGAGCTGGTCAGGAGGTTGTGGTGTGTGTGTGTGTGTGTGTGTGTGTGTGTGTGTGTGTGTCTCCTGGGAGTGTTGGGGAAAGGAGCCCATTCCAGGGTGCGGAGCGGTCCTGGGGAACAGGAGCACAAGACCATGAGTGGGGTGCTTGGTTTATAAGGAGCACTCTGGGCTCAAGTCAGACTTTCCCTCTTCTTTTTTTTTTTTTTTTAGTTTCTTTATTTAATTTGAAAGAGAGGGAGCAAGGGAGCAAGTGGGGAAGGGGCAGAGAGAGAGGGAGAGAGAGAATCCCAAGCAGGCTCTGAGCTATCAGTGCAGAGCCTAACATAGGGCTCAATCTCACAAACCATGAGATCATGACCTGAGCTCAACCAAGAGTCGGGCTCTCAACCAAGTGAGCCCCTCAGGCGTCCCCCTTCAGACTTTCTTCTGAGGACGGAGCAGAGACAAGTTTGTGACAGACCTTTGGGAGAGGGAGTGGGGGCAGTGGTGGAAGGGACAGGGTGAGCGGCATGTGGAGCAGAAAAGGGCAGTGGTTGGGATCGAAGACTCTGGAGTCAATTATAACTTTGTACCCCAGCTCAGCGTTGCCAGCTGAGTGTTACATCGATGTTCCTGAGCTGCCTCTCATGTATAAATGTGGCTGACAAGGGGCACCTGGGTGGCTCAGTCAGTGAAGCGTCTGACTTCGGCTCAGGTCATGATCTCGCAGTGTGTGGGTTCGAGCCCTGCACTGGGCTCCGTGCTGACGGCGTGGAGCCTGCCTGGGATTCTCTCTCTCCCTCTCTCTCTGCCCCTCCCCTGCTCACTCTCTCTGTATCTCTCTCAAAATAAACAAATAAACTTAAAAAATTTTTTTAAATAAAAAGAATGGTCAAACACACGGGCAAGTTGAAAGAAATGCACAGACTGGACCATGCGTCCACCGTGTGTCCTCTGAGACTATATTTTACTGGACCTGCTTTATCACGCATCAGTGACTCCCTCTCGTCAGCCAGCTATTCATCTTTTTCCATCCGTTTCGTGCGAATGCCGGTCCCCTGCACTCCTACACACTTCATAGGCGTATCAGTAACTAGATCTGTTGATGGTTCTTTTATTTTCGAGGTAAGATTTGCTCACAGCAAAACACACACATCTCAAGTGCAGTCTCCTGTGAGTTTTGACAAAAGCAGCCCCACGGAACCAAACCACTGCGAAGCTACAGAATATGATCTTGTTCTGTTGCGACTCTCAGTCACACTGCCTCCTTCTGAGAACTTCTGGGGGAAACTCTTGCAGGTCTGAAGAGCAGGAATCCATGTCTCGCTTCCTTGCTTCTGACCACTTGGAAATGGCGAGCTACATCTGTGCCTGTCTCCAGCGTGTGCCCACGACTTGACTTCTCACTCTCCGTTCTCCCTGATTTCCCTGCCTGTTGTTTCCTTTCTTTAATCTTTTAATTTTCTTTCTTTCTCTCTTTCTTCCTTTCTTTCTTTCTTTCTTTCTTTGTTTCTTTCTTTCTTTCTTTCTTTCTCTCTCTCTCTCTCTCTCTCTCTCTCTTTCTTTCTTTCTTTCTCTTTGAGAGAGAGAAAGAGAGAGCATGGAGACGGGCAGAGGGAGAGAGAATCCCAAGCAGGTTCTGAGCTGTCAGCGCAGAGCCCAATGCGGGTATCAATCTCATGAATCGTGAGATTGTGACCTGAGCTGAAATCAAGAGTCAGATGCTTAACCGATGGAGTCGCCCAGGCATCCCCACCTGCCTGTCACTTTTCAATCCTGAAGTATTATACAGCTCTACAAGCTGGTTTCCAGATCCTTTTTTTGGGACAAGACCAAAGGAGTACTGCATAAATAATCATGTTAGAATCTTCAGGATATTTCAATGGTTTCTGGTGTCCAAATATGTGAAATTGGGGCATTTCCAGTAAATTTGGAACTATCCACAGAGCACGGATCTTTGTGCATGGTGTGCGTGTATAGACACACATACACACACACACGAAGAATGCTTTTCTTGGTCTGAACACTGGCACTAGCTGTGAACCCATCAGTGCTAAACCCAAAGAGCCCACTCAGCAGCGACCCTGCTGCCCAGGCCCCTTGCTGGGCAGCAGTCAGGGAGGACATGGTCTTGGATGGCTGGTGGCCAGCGCCTTCAACCAGGCACCAATGATGGTGACTGTCCTGGAATCAGGTGGCCCTGACGGCCAGCGCCTCCCCACTGGAGGTCTTTGGTCCGAGCTCATCTGCCTGCAGCTTCCTGGGCCTAGCCTTGCATTTTCTCCTTCATCTCCATTGGTGGGCAGCCCCCCAGGCCAGCTGTTGAAGACCCCAGCCAAGCAGGGGCCAGTTCACGGAGGGTGGAGAGGGCAAGGACCGGATGGGGAGGGGCGAAGGCTCTCTGTGAAAATGGGAGGAAAGCCTCCCTAACTTTTCTTCCTTCAGAACATTGTCTGGGTCCATCTTCTCAGAGGGTCCATCACAGGCCCCATCTCATGTTTACTTAGGAGGCTATTTGATTAGAGTCTCTCTTCACTGGACTCCAATCTCATCTGTTTTCATTCATGACCGAATACTGTTTGTTTAAGGAGTGAATGCAAGAAGGTTTGGTTTGGTTTGGTTTTTGCCTTCCTCTCTGCACCAGAAGGGGTGAGAGCAAGCTCCAGGGATCACCCCTTGCCGAGGGTAGGCCTGGGAAGGGGTGGTGCTGATGTTCTCATCGGACTGGCCTCAGGGCTACATATAGCACCTCAATACTGGGACGAGGCGCCACCTTGGAGAGGGGAGCCTGGGTCCTTCTGCAGAGAGGATTTCAAGGAACGATGCTGGCAACTCCCTCCTGAGGGGCCGTGAGGCCCAATGATGATCTCAGAAAGTCTCTGAAACAATAGCCAAGGATCCAAAATTTTAAAGATAGTGAAAGATTCTAAGGCATATGTGTGTGTAAATATAGTGTATATATAGTATAAAATATGTATGTATATAAAATATAGTGTATATATAGTATAAATATGTGTATATATAGTATAAAAATTATATGTAAATATATATATTTTTAAGTTTAAAAAATTATACAGGGGCACCTAGGTGGCTCAGTCGGTTTAGCGTCTGACTGTTGATCTCAGCTCATGTCATGATCTCACAGTTCGTGGGTTCAGCCCCACATTGAGCTCTGTGCTGACAGCGTGGAGCCTGCTTGGGATTCTCTCTCTCCTTCTCTCTCTGCTGCTGCCCTACTCATGCTCTCTCTCTTTCTCAAAACAACAAAATAAACTTAAAAAAAATTACACAGAAAATACATGAATATATTCACATTATAAAGGAATGGCAACCGACCCTGTAGTAAATGGAACAAAAAGGGATAGGGTCCCTTCTCCTTGTCCCCTCCTCCCACCTTCCGTCCCCGAGATGGCCGCTTTGGACAATGAGCCACAGCCCTTCCTGCATTTCCTCTGTGTTTTCATACAAATTAGGGACATATACTTATAGGTAGTATTGATTTTTTATGTCAGTGGATGTAGATAGGTAATATTGTTAGGCAACTTCCTTTTTTTCTTTTTGTAGTGTATGTTGGAGATCTTTCTGGATCACTGTACCCAATACCACCTCATTTGTTTTAATGCCCTCCCAGCATTCCCTTGCTTGGATGTTCCATATCTGGTCTAACCAGTCCCCTGTGGACGAGCATGTTTTCCCACAGTGCTTTGCTCTCATGAAGAACTCTGCAGTGACTATGCCTGTGCGTGTAATTTCATCCGTGTGTGTACATCTATTCCTAAAAGTGGAATTGCTGCGTCCATTGTGATTTTGATGGGTGTTGCCTAATCGTCTTTCGTTAGAGGTAACAGGTAACCTCATTCTCTTTAACCGAAGCCTATTCAGTGACAACAGTTAACCAATGTACCTAGAGAGAAATGAGACCGAAGTGTGGCTCGGTACGTGGGAGCCAACAAGGCCTGAGGCTGGTGGCTGGGGAAGGGCTTGGCCTCTGAGGGGATCTCAGAGGCAAGAAGGAGGTATATTTGTTCTAGCTAATCCCTGAAGAAACCATCAGTGGTCCAGAGCTTTACAGTTTACAGAGTATATTCTGTGTATAATCAATCTCACATAACCCTATTGAGTGAGGAAGGGCAATATCATCTATTTTCATCCCATTCTGTGGATGAGGAAACTGAGGCTTGAAAAGATCACACTCAAGTGACCAGCATGCTCAGGGTCTGAGACTCCAACTTTCAGATGCCTTTCCACCATGTCCAACTGCTCTCCCCTTTCTCTCTGGGTCACTTTCTGTGTCCCTCCACTCCTTATCACCCCCTCCACACCAAATCCTCCCCAGATAATCTGCTCTCAGGATGACCCCCAAGCCATCTCCTCAGGCCCCAGTAAACCCAGGGATGTGTAATGAGATTAGAGGTGGTTAGGATTTGCCTGAAATATACCCCCCACCCTGAGGCTGTCCCAATATGGGAATTTATAGATTCTTATTGCTCAGACAAGCTCAAGGACAGATGGTAGCAATGGGATGCCTGATGTGGGGCTCAAACTCACAAAACCGTGAGATCATGACCCAAGCCGAAACCAAGAGTTGGATGCTTAATAGACTGAGCCACCCAGGCACTCCAAGCAAAAGTCCTAATTTATTTATTTAAAAAAAAATTAATGTTTATTTATTTGTGAGAGAGTGTGAGTGGGGGAGGGGCAGAGAGAGAGGGAGACAGAATGTGAAGCGGGCTCCAGGCTCTGAGCTGTCAGCACAGAGCCCAGCACACCACAGGGCTCCAACCCACGAACTGCGAGATAATGGCCTGAGCCAAAGTCGGATGCTTAACCAACTGAGCCACCCAGCTGCTCCAGAAGAGACCTAACTTATAAAGGTACTCTATCATGCAGACCCCATTTGGTTTTTTGGTGTATACAGCTGACCTATGAACAGCGTGGGGGCTAGGGACACCAACCCCCCTCCCCCCCACAGTCAAGTATCCATGTATAACTTTTGACTCACCAAAAACTTAATAGTCTACTGTTGACTGGAAGCCTTACCAATAACATAAATAGTCAATTAACCCATGTCTTGTATGTTACATGTATTATATCTTGTATTCTTACAATAAAGTAAGCTAGAGGGAAAAAAGTTAGTAGGGAAATCATAAGGAAGAAAAAAAATATGTTTAAGTGCTGTACTTACTGATACTGTAAATTAATGTCATCTGTTTACAAGATGAATCGTCTGTGAGTACATACATCAACACTGTCTTCAGGATACGAAACATTGTAGATGTTCTACATAGTATAACACTAGGCATCCAAAGTGAAAAGATAGGGGCACCTGGGTGGCCCAGTTGGTTAAGCGTCTGACTTCGGCTCAGGTCACCATTCGTGAGTTCAAGCCCTGCGTTGGGCTCTGTGCTGACAGCTCTGAGCCTGGAGCCTGCTTCAGATTCTGTGTCTCCCTCTCTGTCTCTCTGCCCTTCCCCCACTCATACTCTGTCTCTTTCTCTCAAAAACAAATAAACATTAAAATTTTTTTAAATTAAGAAAAAATGAAAAGATAATGCCTGATCTATGTTTGTGTGCATAAGTTTTAATAAATTTTAACTTTGTAATAGATTTCTGTGCATTCTCTGGTAGACTAGTATCCACATCTGCTTGATGCATTCAGGACATACCTAATTTTTTCTTAGTTTTTTTGATATTTCTAGGCTATCCGGTTCATCTGAGTTGTTTTTTTTTTTCAAATTGCCACAAACCTCCAAACACTTGCCAATATATTTAATTGAAAAAAAAAGCTGTGTAAAAGTGCACCCATGCAGTTCAAACCCAGGTTGTTCAAGAGTCAGATGTAAATGTGTTTTTAACAAATTTCTACCCATCCTTTTCCCCTGTTGTATTCTCACTCAGATGTGATGGCCTTGTGTATCCGGTTTCGAATTCTGTTGTCTCCATTTCACTTAAGGTCATACACATGTCCCATGTTCTCTGTGGTAGGCAGCTTCTAAGATGGTGACCAGGGATCTCCATGGGGTTCTGGACATGCGAACCCAAAATATGGCACCTTGGCGTATTGAATATTTTAAGCTGAAAAGGTCTGAGAAAATAGGAGAAGCAGGAAGGTCACTCTGATCTTTCCTCTGCCTTTCTCCCCTGAAACAAGTCATAAACCCTCATGAGCGATGTACCCTCCCTCTCCCGGCAGAAAGAACTACCAATTATCTCTGAAGACAGAGCCACCAAGAAGAATCTGAACAAACAGGCTTTGCTAAGTTTCCCCCAGTTTCCTATACTTACTTCATATTCTCAGACCTGTCATATTTTGACACGACTGCCCAGTCTTCATCAAACTTAGCATAGAAATGCTCAGGTCTGTTTTTCCTGGCTTTCATTTCCTTAGGAAGGCTCCCGTGTCACATGAAACTTATATTAAATAAATTCATATGCTTTTTCCCTGTTAATCTGTCTTTGTCAGTTTAATATTCAGACCCAGCCAAGGACCCTGAGAGTTGAGGAAAACTTTTCCCTTTCCTACAGTCCCCACCTCCTGGAATTCACATGCCAGTATAACCCTCTCTCCTTGAAATTGGACTAGACCAAGAGTTTCAGTCTTTTTTTTTTTAATTTTATTTATTTATTTTGAGAGAGAGACATGGGAGGGGGAGAGAGAGAGGGAGAAAGAGAGAGAATCCCAAGCAGGCTCCACATCATCAGCACAGAGCCTGATGTGGGACTTGAACACACAAACTGTGAGATTGTGACCTGAGCCGAAACCAAGAGTTGGACACTTAATCAGCTGAGCCACCCAGGTGCCCTGAAACTCAATTCTAATGAATAGGATACAGCAGAAATGATGGGAGGTCAATTCCAAGATCAGGTTACAGAGAACTGTGCCTTCCAGGTTGCTCACTTGCTGTGAGGGAAGCCAGCCGCCATATTGTGAGCTGTCCTATGAAGGGGCCCATAAATTGAGGCAGTGATGCCTTAAGAGCCAGCAAGGACCTGAGACTGCCCACAGCCATGTGAATGAACTTGGAAGTGGACCCTCCCCTAGTCAAGCTTTGAGATGACTGCTGCCTCCTGAGAGACCCTTACCCAAAGGCCAAGCCATGCCTCGATTTTTGAGCCACAGAAACTGAGATAATAAAACCTTTTTAGTTAAGCCACTAAGTTTGAGGGTAATTTGTTATTCAGAAATAGGTAACTAATACACATTCTACGGCTTACATTTTCCTATTGCTGGATGTCTGGGCTGTGTTTAACTTCTCATTAATACAAAATTCACCTCAGTGAATATTTTCCCATCCAACAAGCCTGTTCTGAATGTAAGATTATTTCCAGAGGGTGACCCCATCAGGGAGATGATGGAGGTCCAGATTAAGACATGTATAATTTTTCACCAACATCCCCACATTGCTGTCCTCCAAGAAAATGGTGACCAAGTGGGGTCATCAGGAGTGTCCAGGTCCCCATTTCCACACAGCCCTGGCCAGCACCTTTCTTAGTCTTCCTGTTGATCAATGTTTCCAATAACAATCAGGTAATGATGGTACCTTCCCTGCCTACCTCTCAGGGTTATTGTCCAACCTGAAATCAAAATCGTGTCAATCAAAAGTCCTCCGAAGGCTGAAAGTGCTCTGTAAGGCTGAGAGAGCTTCTGGTTTTTCTTAGAATTGCAGGACTTCTCAGAGCTCTGCTTTTCCCAGCCTCTTCCATTTTATAGGAGAGGAAGCAGGGGGTCAGAGGTGACCAGGGGTGTGCTGAGGGTCACAGTTAATTCACGGCAGGGCAAGGACAAGATAACCCAGGTCCATGCATAAATCTCCTCCTTCGGACCCAGCATCAGCCGCTCAGCTAGCCTGCACCAAACATGTACACGGAACCATAGGTGTCTCTTGCAGCCCCTCAGGACCCAGAAAATTCACATATTTCAAGAAAGGCTGGCCCCAGATCCTTCCTCCCTTTGCTGACCTGGCTAGCCAGCAAAGCACCCTCATTTGCACTCACTGAGTCCAGTAAACTACCCCATGGAGCTCTGCCCAGCTCACTCCTGCATCTCAAGGCTGGCTGGCCCCTCAGCTCCAGCCTCCTCCCCTCTCCAGGCCCCTCTCTCAGGCCATGAACCCCAGCCTGGTTGTTTCCATCCCCCTGTCACTGTGGCCAGGAAAACAGGAAGCGTCTGAGTCACCCATAGTCCCCTGGGCTTTGGCTGTCTGGGCCCGAGTTCTGGAGTCAGGGAAGGACAAGGAGGGAAGAGGGTGGCTTCACAGAAGCCTACTGTCTCGTAGAGCCCACTTTTCCAGTGCTGCCTTCCTGTTTGGGGGACCCCAAATAGCCAATGTGCCAGGATCCTCCCCAGGTCTCTCGGGATAAGAGAAAGAGCATTACCTCAAGATCTGGAATTTTAGAGTTGGCTCTGCTCCCCACTGGCCGGGGGCCCTTGGGCTTGTCCAGTGGGTCTCAGGCTTGATTATTTATTAAAATCACCTGCAGTGCTTTAAAACCTACTCTCCCCTGGGCTCCCCCCACCCCCACCCCCTTCAGAGATTCAGGTTTAACTTCTAAAAGCGCCTCTGGTGATTCCAAAGTGCAGCCAGGCTTGGGAACCACTCCCTAAGCCTCAGTTTCTCGCCCATCAGGGCTAATGGTGCCTACTTTCCTCAGCTGCTGAGAAACAGGATCTCCTGGGTGCGTTCAGACAGATTGAAAATGTAAACACTGGTGTGATAAGTCTTTATATGACTACCTGTGGGAGGGCTGGGGCAGAGATGAGGTACCCCGAGGGTTCCCTTGGCCTTTAGAACCCAGGTCAAGTTGACAGTGTCAGGACATTGACAAGTGCACTAAAGAGAATGAGCAAGCCTGTCTCCTGTCCCTCTGTGATCGTGCTCCCAGGTGCCAAGCACCTGAACAGAGAAAATTTAAGGGGAAAACAGCAGGTATCGCTCTTGGCGCGGGCCCCAATGAGCTCTTGGTCCAGTGGAGGAGAAAAGCAGGACTGCATCGGCTCAAAATACAAGGCAGAGGGATATAAGGGTTCCAAGAGAGGAAGGTAAAAGCGGAAAAGGAGATATGTTCTCACTGGAGGGAGTAAGGAAGGCTTCCTGTAGGAGATGATGTCTACCCCGCGGGGCTCCAGTAGGGTCTGGGAGCTCCAGACTGAGGGAAAAGCAGGAACAAAGACAGAAAGATAGGAGGGAAAGTGCATCCAAGACTTCCCGTGGCCATCCGGGACCAGAGTGAGCATGGAGGGGACAGGACAGGCAGGAGGTCAGCTCTTCCCCTTTGGGAAGATACAAGTATATGCTGTGGGATTCTGTGTCTGAACAACAGCACCCACATTTATTTTACACGGGGATCTCATCACTCCATATTTCAAGGATCTTTTTTTGACATCTTTTGTTTCAGCTGGCCTGTGACTATGTTGTCACCCGTGTGCCTGGTTATCTATCTATCAATCAA
Organism: Crocuta crocuta; assembly: GCF_008692635.1. Classification (NCBI taxonomy): domain Eukaryota; kingdom Metazoa; phylum Chordata; class Mammalia; order Carnivora; family Hyaenidae; genus Crocuta; species Crocuta crocuta. Next base: position 7,555,490 of record NW_027527920.1, on the reverse strand, counting down.
TCAATTTCTTTACATTTTTGTGTCTGGTTATCTTTGATTGTAGGTTGAACATTTGTTTGGAACATTATCTTTGGAAATTACTTGATGCCTAAAGTGATGTCATCTTCCTGCAGCTGGGATTTTAATTCGCTTCTGCCAGCCATCTGGGGCACTAATAGTCTCGGATCGTGGTAGCTAGGTCTTCAAGCTTAAGACTTTGCGGTTTCCCCGGGGAATTCAAAGCCAGAGTATAGGACTTGCAAGGGCCAGTTTGCTTCTGGGTCGCCGTTACTCTTAGAGTAACAAGCCTCTGGATTTCCCAGTCCTGAATGGGGGCTAGTTCCCAGTTCTCTGCTCTGCATTCTGTTCCTTGATGCCCTCCTGGCTCTCAGAGGTTCTGCCCTGCTTCCTGGCTGCCGCTTCTGGATCCAGACACCACTGTGGCAGAAGTGCCTCCCGAGGCTGAGCTCACCCGCCAGGCGATTTCTTGGTATCTTGCTAGCTCTTTGCTGCTTTTAAGATTATTTCAACTAGGGGTGCCTGGGTGGCTTAGTCAGTTGAATGTCCCACTTCGGCCCAAGTCATGATCTCACTGTCTGTGAGTTTGGGGCCCGCATTGGGCTCTCCACTGTCAGTGCAGAGCCCGCCTCAGATCCTCTGTCTCCCTCTCTCTCTGCCCCTCCCCCTTTGGTGCACGCGTGTGTGCTCTCTCTCAAAAATAAATAAATGTTAAAAAAATTAAAAAGATTATTACAACTATTGGGGCATGTTTTTCTTTTCTTTTCTTTTTTTAGATATAATTTATTATCAAACTGGCTTACAAACAACACCCAGTGCCCATCCCAACAAGTGCCCTCCTCCATGCCCGTCACCTATTTCCCCCCCCCCCC
>NW_027527920.1:7542739-7554524 GCF_008692635.1 Crocuta crocuta | reverse complement strand
CCCCCCGCCCCCATCAACCCTCAGTTTGTTCTCAGTGTTTAAGAGTCTCTTACGGTTTGGGGCCAGTTTTTCTAAGTTGCCTTCAATAACAGGGTTGGTCCAGACATCTAAATCTGCCTTTACTGAAAATAATGGTCCTCTCCAATGTGTTTCTACAATGATAGGGTTCCTATTTGATTTTTAATCCTCTAATTGTACCTCTTTTTCTTTTAAATCGCAAAGATTGGTAGCTAATTAAATATACTTATTTGCTATTTCTGACAGTATGAAAACATGTTCAAGACAATGATACCAATAAGAATGAAAAACATGCAGCAAGTGGCATCCAGCCTCCATCTACCTGATGTGATTTGTCTCGCGTCTATGCAGTTCTTTGGGACCTCACTCCAGTTTTTCCTCAGGCTGCTGGGGCTGCCCGGGGCTGCAGCCTCCTTGTCTAGGATATTGCTTCCAAGGGAAATAAAACTAGGGGCATCCTTCTGGACTTTAAATTTAGCTTGCACATCTTACTACTCTATTCATGAGCATCAACTTTTAACAATCTCCTTTGAGATGTCTTTGAATAATGTTTGGCTCAGTTTATAAGCTTGGTTAATCAAATATCTTGGGGCACCTGGATAGCTCAATCGGTTAAGTGTCTGACTTTGGCAGGTTATGATCTCATGGTTCATAGGTTCGAGCCCCACATGGGACTCTGTACTAACAGCTCAGGGCCTGGAGCCTGCTTCGGATTCTGTGTCTCCCTCTCTCTCTGCTCCTCCCCTACTCCCACTCTGCCTTTCACTCTCTCTCTCTCTTTCAAAAATAAATAAACATTAAAAGATTAAAAACACAAATAAAATATTTTATTTTATTTTAGATTTTTTTTAAAGTAGGCTCCATGCCCACTGTGGGACTTGAACTCCACACCCCTGAGATCAAGAGTCACATGCCCTACCGACTGAGCCAGCCAGGCACCCCTTAAAATATTTTAAACTTTATTTAAAAATTAGACTTCCTATTTTAGTCCTTCAATTTCTGAATGAACCAACAACAGCTTTTTTGCTGAATATTAAATAATCTTTATAAAACTATAAGTTAAACTTATAAAAAATCAAAATTAAATAATAATGAAAATTAAAATATGGTGAATTTAAAGTTCTCTTGCATGTTTTAATATGATGCATAAACTCGGTAAGATTTCAACATAAAGTGCTCAGTTTAAATTATTCAGTTATGAGGCAACTGAGTGGCTCATTTGGTTAAGTATTTGACTTCGGCTCAGGTCAAGATCTGCGGGTTCATGATTTTGAGCCTCGCGTCAGCTCTGTGCTGACAGCTGGAGCCTAGAGCCTGCTTCAGATTCTGTGTCTTCCTGTCTCTCTGCCCCTTCCCTGCTCACATGCTTTCTCTCTCTCTCTCTCAAAAATAAACATTAAAAATTAAAAAAAAAAAACAAGGACAAACACTTGAGAGAAACTAGAGAATAAATTTAAAAATTATTCAGTTATACACATTCAATGAATAGTTATAAGGCTGTTGCTCTAAAAGACCAAATTACCTTGCACATTACAAACGTTAGAGTAACAAATATACCCTGTTCACCTCAACAGAAAAATATCAATGTCATGGTCAAGTAGCCCACATCCTTGGAGCCAAACGTTACACATCCTTCCCAGATCTTTTGGTACAGTTTCCTCCCAGGCTGTCAGGCCTGATTGGATCTTGCATTTGACCTTTAAACTAGGTGTGATAGGCAGAATAAGATCCCTCTTCCCCAAGATGTCCACATCCTTATCCCTGAACCTGTGACTATGTTACCTTACATGGCACATGGGGCTTTGCAGATGTGATTATGTTAAGGATCCTGAGACGGGCAGATTAGCCAGTGTTACCCAGGTGGGTCCAATGTAATCACAAGGGTCCTTATAAGGGAAGACGAGGCAGGAGGATGGGAGAGACAGGTGGTAACCGAGCCAGGAGTGACATGATTGCCGGCTGAAAGGGAGCCAGGAACCAAGAAATGGGAGCGAATTCTAGAAGCTGAAAAAAAGGTGAGGGAAGAGATTCTCAACCTAGAGCCTCCAGCAGGAATACAAGTGCTGCCAGCATCTGAGTTTAGCCCAAGGACACTTCTGATGTCCAGAGCTGTAAGAGAATAGATTTATATATATATATATAATGTTTATTTATTTCTTTTGAGAGAGACACAGAGGGAGTGCATGTGTGCAAGTGGGGCAGGGGCAGAGGGGGGGAGAGAGAGAGAGAGAGAAAGAGAACCCCAAACAGGCACCACACCATCCGTGCAGAGCCCAAAGTGGAGCTCAATCGCAGGAACCGTGAGGTCATGACCTGAGCCGAAATCAAGAGTCAGACGCTTAACCGCCTGAGCCACCTCCGCACCCTAAATCTGTGTTGTGTTAAACCACTAAGTTTATGGTAATTTGTTACAGCAGCAATAGGAAACTAATACACTATTATAAATACAATTTTTCATGTAATCCTAAGATTTCTGAATTCAGTATGATCCTAAGCTATGTAAATATACATTCTATTGAATTTTAAGGACTTTTGAATGGTCGCAGCAATAAAATTACTGGAAAAATGGAAGCTCCAGGTTTTTTACACAATTGTGTTTGCCCAGCAGCCTCCACCGAAGACGTGAAGTTCTGTTCCTCATGACCCGTCATTCGGTGCGGCTGTGTTAGCACTTACTGAATGCGATTGTTTGGGTTTGTTTCTGATCAGACAGGGTTTACATTCTACAGAGGACAGTCCTACCTCTTGGAATGTGGTTCCTGCTGCTACTGGGCTTCTTGATGCTATTCAGACACCTGAGGGCAGTTGTAGGAATCAGTTCTAACAGCAGCTTTAAATTTTTTTTTACTGTTCATGTTTTTATTTTAGAGAGCGAGAGACAGCATGAGCAGGGGAGGGGCAGAGAGAGAGGGAGACAGGATCCATGAAGCAGGCTCCAGGCTCTGAGCTGTCAGCACAGACCCCAACACGGGGCTTGAACCCGTGGCTTGAGCCACAATATCATAACCTGAGCTGAAGTCGGATGCCCAACGGACCGAGCCACCCAGGCCTATCAGTGGCTTTAGGAGACAGGTCCCCAGAACACGGGTGGTGGCAGCCGCAGAGAGCAGTGGTGATGCGGTGTGCTAAGTACAGGGAGAGCCAGTTGTGCAGAACATCTTTCCATCATCAGAGAGGAGGGAGAGTGGGAGGGGGCGGTCAGGGTGACCAGGGACATATGGGCTGAGAAGGGACAGCACTCAGACTGCAATGGCACCGGGCCAGCCTGGGAAACATGAACAAATGGCTGCCATGCCTGGGGGCCCTTTAGGGGGAAGTGAGGAGACCCAGGCCGGAGCTGGGGGTGAGCCCTCTGGAGCCTAGTACTTCCCTCAGCTTGGTTTCAGTCCCAGCCCTGCCTTGCCCCTCGGTTCCTTCATCTGAACAGTGATATTCATGCTAGAACCTTCCTCTCCACAGGGAGGCAGGAGGCCACTGGGAAGGCAAGGAGGACAGCTTCTGTCCAGGAAGGTAAGTCAGGCTGCAGCCGGTGCAGCCACTGGGAACCTGAGCCCACACACCCTGGAGGGAATCCCTTGCTTCCTCCCAGCTCCGTGAAGGCGCACACCTTGTACCGATGACAAAACTGGCAACAGTCCCAGTAAGGGGTGTGTGAGACTCCAGACTAAACCGAATGGACCAGAATCTGGAGGGGGTGGGGGTTGCAGGTCTGGGAATCTGATCACCAGGCGACCTGGAGCTTCACTCGAGTTTAGAACCACTGGGTCCAGGCTCAGGACTCGAGTCTGGGTCCACACAGACTGCTCCGAGCCACTGCTTGTCCCTGACAGGCTCCCGCCTCAGGCCTGGCGCTGCTTATATTATAGTGACATTCTGTTGCTGCCGTGTCTTCGGGGCTTGTGCAGAATGCCCAGTTCAATTTTAATTCCAGATGAGCGACTTATGCTTTTTTAGTGGAAGTGTGTTCCAAGATGTGCATGGGCCATACTGACGCTACAAATATCACTTGCCGTTCACCTGAAGTCTAAATGAACCGGGCATCCTGTAGTTCACTTGCTAACCCTGCTGCCTATGCCCAAGGCATCTTCCTAGTTATTCAGACACACTCGGGCCTCCAGTGGACACACTGATGCTCGGAGCTCTGTGAATTGGGCCTCTCTGCCTCTGCCCAGGAGAGTTCCCACCTGGGCCCACGTCCCTCGCTGAGGTATCCGGGGAAGGCTAGCAGGAGGGGACTGCCTTGAGGAGTGAGTGGTCGGATGAAGCCTGGAAGGTGTCCCCATAAAGGGGACCAGGCTGCGAGAGGTTTGCTTGTACGCTCTGACCCCCTTTGGCACCCCATGGAAGAGGGAGAGGGTAAGCTCCAGCCCNCCCCCCGCCACTTCCCCACCCTCCCACCCAGGTTCCCAGGGTGGTGGGAGGGCTCAGAATTAGTGATGGTGAATCCAGACGGAGTTCTGGAAACAGACATGGCAAGATAAGGATCCCTCCAGATGTCTCTGTCTTCGATTGGATCATCTAATCTGAGGCTTCCTTTGGGCCCATTTCCTGGGGAGAGGGGCTGATGGCCTGCAGAGGGCGCCCTTTCCATACAGGTCTCAGAGCCCACCTTCCCGTTGGTGCTGGTGGTGGTCTGGAGTGATGAGTTTGGGAGATAGGTCAGACCCAGGAGGAGGGCACTCACCCGGGTCAGAGATTCCCAATCTGTCACACCCACCACCTCCTCATATAAAATACTGAGGACGCCCCTTTCACTATCCCGAAATGAAATTCACAGATATCATAGCCCATCCAGAGATACAAATGAACAACAAACGCACTGCTTTAATTGCAATAGAAAGGAGAAATAAAAAAGAAAGCAATTGAGAATAAAATAAAATGTATTTCGGTCTGTAAGCGTTTAAGCACTAGAGAAGGCTTGCAGTGTTTAAGTACTTCTGGCTTTTAGCTTCAACAGAAGCACTGAATGTGACAGTAAAGTGCAGGTAATTACAGGGCACTTGCGCTCATAGGTCAAATACCTGATGTGATTTTTCGGATAAAGGAATATTTTTTTTTAAAGTTTATTTATTTATTTTTATTTGAGAGAGAAGGAGAAAGAGAGGGAGGGAGAGGGAGAGCATGCCAGGCAGAGGGCAGAAGGAAAGAGAGAATCCCAAGCAGGCTCCATGCTCCGTGCAGAGCCCACCTTGGGGCTTGAACCCACCATCCCGGGATCATGACCTGAGCCGAAAGCACGAGTCAGATGCTCAGCCAACTGAGCCACCCTGGTGCCCCTATTTATTTATCTTTAATCTCTACACCCATCATGGGGCTTGAACTCACAGCCCGGAGATCAAGAATCACATGTTCTTCTGACTGAGCCAGCCAGGTACCCCTGAAAAAGGAATATTTCTCAATAAAATTCCGAACTAAACAAAGCACGTGCCTTCCCTTGATTTACATAGTAGTTGTGCTCCTAGAAAATTTGGTGTATGCTTTTAAAGCCATATGACAAAATACTTCGTGTTTATATGTAAAACAGAGTTGGGTTCTAGACTTGGAGATTGATCGAGAAGTTTTTCACTGATATGAGACCTCGGACACCTCTTTGTTGCAGGAGCATCCCCCTGCCCACCGACAGTGCCGCCCCGCCACTGTGACAAGCAACACACAAACCCACAATTCTAGAAAATGTGTCCCGGGGGCCCTGTCTGCATTCTGAGGGTCAGGATGAGGAGGCCACACGGGGAGCCCGGAACTCCCAGCTTTGCCGCCCCGGGCTCACTCCACCTCCGGTTTCCAGGCACCCTCTGAACTCAGCTCGCTCCTGGGGTCTGTGCCAAAGATGGCGGCCTGCAGGGTGTTTGGGGTAGAGGAAGGGGGTACAGGATACAGGTCTGACTCCCCCTGCCTGCCCCCCCCCTTCCAGGGTCTCTGTCTGCGGCAGGTGGGGAAGGTGACAGCCACATGTCCAATTGTGGTGGACAGTGTGACGCAGTCCCCAGGTCCCTCTTCTGGGAAGGACTCGCTGTCCTAGCTGTTGGGACCGCTTTAGGCCTCCCTGAGGGGACGGGCCCCCGCTGCCAAGCTGCCTCACTAAGGTTACCCTCCTCCGGGTGGCCCACATCCCCTGACCTACTGGGCAAGGAATCCGAACGCCTGGCCATCTCAGCCCCGCTTAAGACAGCCCTGAAAGGCACACGTGTTCCAGAGCTCCCGCGGGGTTCGATCTGCACCACGGCTCTGCCTCTCCCTTTCCCACGTGTTGATCCCTGGGGCCTCCTCAATAAACACCTGTACCTTAAACTCCATCTTCGAGTCTTTCCTGGAGAACTCCACCTGTGACACCTGGCAATGGCAGTGTTGGTGAGCCGTGTGACCCAAGTCCTGGAAAGGGGAGCCCAGGAAAGGCGGCATCGGTCCTGCGGGAGCATTGGGGAGGGCCCTGTAGCAGTCGGGGTTCTCCAGAGAAAAGGACCCACTAGGATATGTATATAGATGGATAGAAAGAGACTTAGGGGCGCCTGGGTGGCTCAGTCGGTTGAGCGTCCAACTTCGGCTCAGGTCATGATCTGGTGGTCTGTGAGTTCAAGCCCCGTGTGGGCCTCTGTGTTGACAGCTCTGAGCCTGGAGCCTGCTTCAGATTCTATGTCTCCCTCTCTCTTTGCTGCCCCCCCACAAAAAAAACATTAAACAAAAAGAGACAGATTTAGTATGAGGGCCTGGCTCATGTGCTGTGGAGACTGAGCAGTCCCATGATCTGCTGTCAGCAAGCTGGAGGCCCAGGGAAGCTGGTGGCGGAGTCCCAGTCCGAAGCCAAAGGCCCGAGAAGCAGGGGAGCCAGTGGCCTGAGTCTGAAGGCCCAAGAGCCAGGCGTGCTGAGGTCAGAGGACAGGAGCAGGTGATGTCCCAGCTCAAGCAGAGAGCACATTCGCCTTTCTTCTGCTTTTTTGTTCTATTCAGAGCCTCAGATTGGAGGACACCCACCCACCTTGGTGAGGGTGATCTTCTTCTCTCTGCCCACAGATTCAAATGCCAGTCTTTTCTGGGAGCACCCTCATAGTCACACCCTGAAATACTGTTTCCCCAGCTATCTGGACATCTCTTAGCCCAATCAAGTCCACATGTTAAATTACCGTCTCAGCCCTCCTGGAGAATGTGGGAATTGGGCCATCTTGAAACACAGGTTGGAATTTAAGAATCTGAGATTGGAGGGCCCTTGGGGGGCTCAGGTGGTTAGGTGTCTGACTTTGGCTCCGGTCATGATCTCGCGGTTCGTGAGTTCAAGCCCCGCGTCTGGCTCTGTGCTGACAGCTCAGAGCCTGGAGCCTGCTTCAGATTCTGTGTCTCCCTCTCTCTCTGCCCCTGCCCCTGCTCAAGCTCTGTTTCTCTGCCTCTCTCTCAAAAATAAATATTAAAAAATAAAAAGAATTCTGCCTCCCCCAAGGGCTGGGTCTGAGTGCCTTTGAGCCTAGTTCCCTCCTCTGCAAAGTGCAGATCATTGCATCACATGAGGGTATTGCGAGAATTAAGATTATTAATCTATATGCAGTAACAAACGTTTGCCAAGCACCTTCTCTGTGCTGGCGGCTCTGGGCACCAGGGCTACAGCTGCAAGTGTGACAGGTAAAGGTGACATGTGTGAAGAGCCAGGAGGACCACCGCCGCTCAGCCTGTGCTTGGGTGGTGGTCCCAGAGTTGCTGGCTGTGGGCTGACATTTCGGGCCTTTGTCTCCCTTGGTCTCCAGGCCTCCCCCAGCCCACTGCCCCTGCAGTCTGGACCTTGTGCACTTCCCAGACCCAGGAACAGACATCTCTCTGTCGCTGGGAGGACGAGCCACCTCCTCTGAGCTCAGGGATGGAGACTGGTGGCTGCAGCAGCATCTCTGTCCATCAGCACTGACCACGGATCCAGAGAATCCATCCGCAGATGTCTCCTGGGACATTTAAAGTGATTAAGATAGGGCATCTGGGTGGTTCTGTCGGTTGAGTCTCCAACTCTTGATTTCAGCTCAGGTCATGAAGTCACGGTTCGTGGGTTCGAGCCCCACATCGGGCTCTGTGCTGACAGTGCAGAGCCTACTTGGGATTCTCCCTCTCTGGCCCTTCCTCACTTGTATGCTCTCTCTCTCAAAATAAATAAACAAAAAAAAAGATAATAACAGGATTAAGAGAAGTACCTAGTGACTGCTTCCTCCAGGCCGCCCTCCCGGACTGTCCATAGCAGGGCATGTTCCCTCTTGGGCGACCACAGTCCAGCCTGCTCCTCTCCTGCGGCAGTGCGGCCCACTGTCCCACTCCACTGGGGTCCGCATCTTACCTCCATTCCTGGTCTCTGGCTGGAGGGCTGCCAAAGAAAGTTGCCTGAGAAGACAACTGACTGGAGTCCTGTAAATTCCAGCCTGGGTCCCTGTACCCCCAACTCTAGAGAAAACAGAGGCTGAAATAGAGGCTCTTGCTTTCAAGTGGAGGCTCTGAAGGCCTAAGCTCTTACCTTCCTCTCCCTGCGAGTCCCGATTAAGGGCTTCTTCCTGTACATCTGTCTCCCTCCCCTCAGATCTCCTTCTTGCCTGAATCTTCAATTCCAATCCTATTTCACTGCCTGCTGCTGCAGTCACCCAAACTCAAAGACACTCACCATTTCCCCAGTCCTAAAATGTCCTCCCTCCACCCAGCCTCACAGATGTTTGATGAGTGAATAATTGATGGTGGCTGATGAGCAGAGCGGAAAGAGGGCCACCCTCAATCTTGGCTCTTCCTCAGGGATTTGTTGGGGGGGAGGAACAGTGCTCTGTTCACGTGGTGGGGGCTCCTGAGTGATCTGGTGCTGCGTTGTGGCTCAGACATCCTGGAGTGGAGAGCTTGCGGGGTGGGGGGGTGTCTGGGGGTTACTGGCGTAGGCGTCAGAGAACAGAGAAGCCTCCGGGACAGGAGTCAGGCTGAGAGACGTGGCCCAGGACAAAGCTTGGCTCTCAGAGGGGAGGGTCACTTAGGCACAACGGGGTTGTCACTTGGAAAGGAGATTTCTTGGTTCTGACCGCAAGGGGCCACGGATGGAAGAACATTGCTTAGAAGGGCAGAAAACTCCTGTTTAGTAACTATTCTTTCCTGTGATGTCATGAGCTATGCTTTGGGAGCCTTAAAACATTGGAGAACTTGGCAGATGATTTTACAGGTGGCCTTGGCAGGTGAAGACCACAGCCCGGGAAACAAGGCTGGGTCGGTTATCCACAGATCTGAGCTCTGAATGACACGATGTCCCTGGCGCGGGCCTCCTCCCTTCAGAGCGGGGGCCGCAGCTAGTCTGTGGAGGATACCCACGGTCATAGGCGAAGGGGATGTATGTACCTACGTACTGCACCCGAGGGCTAATCACCCTTCTGGGGACTCTCTGCTGCTTTGCGTTTGGTCCACATAGCAGAGAGCTGGCTCAGTAGAATGGACCACTGAGGAGGAGTGGGTGCCCTGTGATGGCCCCGAGCGAGAGGCTGCTGACCTCAGGGGGGAGGAATGCAGGCTGTCTGAAGCATGGTGATGATGGACAGGAGGGAGAAGGTTGCATTCTTTCCTAGCAGAGATCTGCCAAGCATAAGCACACGTGTGTGTGTGTGTGTGTGTGTGTGTGTGTGTGTGTAGCAGGGACCCAGGAGAATGACATTTCAATGGCTGAGCTCCAAGCCAGCTCCCAGGAAAATTTAAAATTTAAAATTTTAGTCTTGGTTCCTGCTGTGTTCCCAGGGCCTTCAGGAATGGCTGGCTGGCTGGCTGGCTGGCTCTCGGGGACTGATGCTAGGCGGGCAGTGTGGCCGGTGCGCCCAGCCAGGGCTCCTGTTTGAGGTGTCCCTGAAGGGTGCCCTTTATCTGCCCAGAGGCCTCCGGAGGCTCCTACTACTTTGTGGCTCCTCACTGCCAGCTCCATCCCGAGGTCTCAACTGAGTGTTTGCCGTGTCCCAGTGGTTGGAAGGGTGGAGGGGGGTGAAAGGCGTGCTCTGATTCAAAGGCAGATGGAAACCGGATCTGTCGCCACAGCTCACATCCAGGAAGCCAGAGCGCAGTCACAGGGCCCCACTCGCCACAGGCAGGCTGGCAAAGGCGTCCGGCTACAATGCGGGGGCTCTGCTACTAAAGGAAGGAGAGTTGGTATTGGAGAACAGTTAGCATCTTGTCCCCAAAGCAAGAGATATGGAGAGAGTGTGGTGACAGGGAGACCAGGAAAGAGGCTACTGTAGTGATCCGAGTGAGAAGCCATGGTGGCCTGGACTGGTGGCAGCTGGGGTCAGACACGTGGAAGGATTCGAGAAATATTTAGGAGGCAGAAGCAGCAGCATTTGGTATTAATGAAATATGGAGGGTGAAGGGGTGGCAGGAGTCAGGGACAATTTCTGTATATCTGGCATGAAAATCAAGCACATGTATTCGGCAAACATTTATGGACTTGATCCCACATGGCAGGCAGATGCCATGCCTGGAGGTGCATGGCATTATCTTTGTCCTTGTGGGGCACTGGAGGAGACAGAGTAACCCCCTGGGAACAGTGAGGGAGCTGTCAGATGCTTGGAAACCAGTCGGGATGGACGGGAGTGGGCACGATTTCAGGGGAAGCAGAATGTACGTTAAGGCGTCAGGGGTATTTGGTGGGACTGAGTTCTCCTAGAGGAGAGGTAGGCGTTCCAGTGAGTAAGCAGGGGGACCCAAGACTCGGAAGTAGCCCAGATCCTCAGAAAAAACTTTCTAGTGATGGTAGCAATCCCCACGGTGCAGAATGAGCCCTGGCTTAGGAACCATCTGGAAGTGAATTCAAATCCTGCCTCTGTGCTCACGTGTTGCTGGCAGAATGATAAACCAGATCGATCTCTATTGTAGACTCTCTGGCATTATCTATCGAAAATATGAACACACATATCTCTCAACTTAGCAATCTACTTCCAGGAATTTACCCTACAGATATTACCCAAGCATGTGTGAAGCAACACATGTATACAAAGCTATGTATTGCAGCATTATCTTTGTGATTGCAATAGGATTAGAAATAACCCAAATGTCTGTCAATATAGGATTGGGTAAATAAATGATATGTTTATGCCCTGGAATATTCTGGAAAAGGAATGAAGTTACTCTCTGTGGACTAATGTGGAAAGATCTCCAAGGTGTATCGTAAGTGATAAAAACAAAGCACGGGGCACCTGAGTGGCTCAGTGGGTTGAGATTCTGGCTCTTGATTTTGGCTCAGGTCATGATCTCACGGCTCATGAAATTGAGGCCTACATTGGGCTTCAAGCTGACAGAGCAGAGCCTGCTTGGGATTCTCTCTCTCTGTCTCCCTCTTTCTGCCCCTCCCCTGCTCTCTCTATCTCTCTCTCAAAATAAGCATTTTTTGAAAAGCAAGGGACAGATCAGTGTGTATAGTTCACCACCATTTGGGTAAAGAAAAAAGTGGGGATAGAAGGATATCTATCTAAATATATCTGTGTATTTTTAAAATATTTGCTTGTATATACATGGACTATATTTGGAAGGGACACCCAAAGCCACTTCCTTCCAGGACAGAGAACTAAGTGGCTGGGAAGCACAATCGGCAGGCAGGCTTTTTACTGTACTCTTTCGCATGTTTGGAATTTCCATTATGTGAATGTATTATATATATCCCAGCCCTGCCTTTTGATAGCTGTGTGACTTTAGGCAAGTGACCTGGCTTCTCTGAGCCTTAGTTTTCTCTTCTGTAAAATGTAATAACATCATCGGCCTTGTAAGGAACATCAGGGTTGCCTGGCAAAAGGGCAGTGCC
>NW_027527920.1:7525265-7542561 GCF_008692635.1 Crocuta crocuta | reverse complement strand
CCCCCTGCCCTTCATTCATCCTTCTTTCATGATCTAGTAGCTAAGCCTTGTCTGGCTCAACCTCCTGGCAGATATGAGCTGCCCACCCCAGACCTAGCGGTATTTGGGAATCAGGGTGAGCTATGCTTGACAGCTCTTCCTCTGATTGCCCAATCAGCCAAGATGGGGGGCTCAGGATAAGGACCAGGTTTGGGGATGCAAAGCGTGAGTCCACTTCAGGCAGAGCGTGGCATATTCTGATAGAGTTCAACATCCGGGCTAGTGATAGGGATTTGAGGGTCTTCAATCTCTTCCACTTAAAAGGAATAATAATTATAATAACAACAATTGCTAATCTTTATTGGGCATGTACGTGCACCAGCTCACTTAAATCTCTCAGTGACACTTCAAGGTGAAAGCTGTTATTATCTCCAAAGTAACTTAGTTACAAAATGAGGGACTGGATTCCAGCCCAGGTCTGATTAGAACCTGGGATCCAGATCTACAGCAGGTCTTTAAAATCAGTAACTTTGGGGTTGGCAGATTTTTTTGTTTATTTGTTTATTTTGAGAGAGAGAGAGACAGAGAGACAGAAAGAGAGATAGAGTGCACATCAGCAGGGGAGGGGCAGAGAGAAAGGGAGATCGAATCCCAAGCAGGCTCTACACTGATGCAGAGCCCAATGTGGAGTTTGAACTCACATACCATGAGATTACGACCTGAACCAAAGTCAGGAGAGTCGGATGCTTAACTAACTGAGCCACCCAGGCACCCCAGTAGATGTTTTCTATAAAGGGCCAGATAGTAAATATTTTAGGCTTTGAAGGCCACTTGACATCTGTCATATCTGCTCAGCTCTGCTGCTGTATTGTGAAATCAGCCATAGATAATCTGTAAACAAATGCATAAGGCTGTGTCCCAATAAAACTTTATTTGGGGACACTGGAATCTGGATGCGAGATAATTATCACGTGTCATGACATTTCATTCATCTTTTGATTTTTTTCACCCTGATTTAAAAATGTAAAACCATTCTTTTTTCTTTTCATTTTTTAAATGTTTATTTATTTTTGAAAGAGAGACAGAGTGTGAGCAGGGGAGGGTCAGAGAGAGAGGGAGACACAGAATCCAAAGCAGGCTCTAGGCTCTGAGCTGTCAGCACAGAACCCAAGGTGGGGCTTGAACTCATGAACCGCGAGATCATGGCCTGAGCCGAAGTCGGACACTCAACTGACTGAGCCACCCAGGCGCCCCTAAAAATTTTAAACCATTCTTAGCTCATAGGCTGTTCACACACAGGTGGTATGGACCTGGAACTGTAGTTTGCTGACACCCTGTCCACCCCACCCTCCAAATTCTCCAACAACCAGAAAAGGCACCGCTGGCCTTCCTCAGGGTGGGGTTTTGTCCCCCAAGAGATCAACAATGCTGATCCCTGCCCTTCACTGTCTGGTTGCTGTCTCCAGAGTAGAGGAAGAAGAGGCAGGGCCTGGGCCCTTCCCTGATAAGTCCTGGCCCTCTGAAGACCTGATTTATGTTTTGAATGAGAAACAGGCCTTCTGAAAGGCCTGACCTTTCCACGTCTGGCCAGAAACTGGGATCTATCTTGAGGCAGGAAGTGGGAGGAAAGTTTGGTCACCAAGGCTGCCCGTCTTATGCTCTGCTCTCCCGTGGTTCCAAAGCACCTCTGCACCAGTTCTCACAGGGCCAGCTCAGGTGGGGCCAAGCGCTAGGGGAGGAACAGGGAGCCAGCCAGGGCTGTAAGTGTCGCCTGGGGCCTGCCTTCCTCTGGGAGGCAGGGGGCCCGGGAGATTTTCTGAGAACACCTGTCTCACAGTGAGCTGGGCTCAAATGATCAGGATTGTAGTGACTGCTCCCTTCAAAGGAACTTCCTTCAATGAGAGCTACTCTTTCCTCCTCTCTGTTCCCACATTTTGGCTGGTCCCCTCTTCCCAGCCTTCTTTTCTTCCTCTTCTCTGTTTCCTTCTCCCTGGTCGCCTCCCAACATGGCCTAAGTACTGCTGCAGAGCCTGTGGTCACACAGCTCCTTCCTCCAGGGAGTTCCCCTTCCCACCCGGAGGTACTCTCATCAGCTGTGCGGCTGGGAACATATCACCCTGGGTGACGGTGGGCCTTCTGAGACCCACAGCCCAGGTTCAATGCTCCCCAGTGTTCAGAGGGCAACTCCAGACCCCCTAGCTTGGCGTTCAAGGCCTTTCATGACCTGTCTCAGGCTTTGTTCCCACCCCCGCTGCCCTTACAGCCTAGAAGAAGGAATAAACAAACCCAATGCTGGGTAATAGAAATACAGCGTGAGCCACAGGTGTAATTTTAATTATTTTAGTAGCTACATTAAAAAAGTAAAAAGAAACGGGTAGAATTAATAATATGTTTTCTTATCCCATCATATCCAAAATGTTACCATTTCAACATGTAATCAATATAAAAATATTGAGATGCTCTATTGTTTTAAATGTTTATTTATTTGAGAGAGAGAGAAACCCAAGCAGGCTCTGTGCAGAGCCTGATATGGGGCTTGAACCTGCAAAAAGTGAGATCACGACCTGAGCTAAAATTAAGAGTCGATGTTTTAACCGACCGAGCCACCCAGGTGCCCCCAAGATACTTTATATTCTTTTTTGTCTAGGGGGTCTTCGAGTATTCATGTGCACTTAATGCTAACACTGCCTTTCCGCTCAGACCGGCCACCTTTCAGGTTCTCCGTGGCCACATGTGGCAGGTGGTTCCCAGATCGGACAGCTCAGGTCTAACCTAGCCCTGACCTCTAAGCCTTACCCCTAAAAACTGCATGGGAAACTACAACGTAAATATAACACAGAGTCCCATTGGAGACCAAACTTGGGAGTGTCTTTTTGTTTTGATGTCTCAGGAGAAGGTAGTGGGGCCTTTGCAAAGGGGCATCGTGCCTGTTGGAAACTCCATGGGGGACAACGAAGTCTTGTCCGGGAAGTGGGGAATGGGCTGCCCTTTGTGTGTGAGTCAGAAAGGAAACGCTGTGATGTGGAGGAAACCAGGTGGCTGCCCTGGGGGTGCGGGGTGCTTGCTGTGGGCATCGGTACTCAGGAGGACAGGGCAATGGGCTCTGGTCAGTGGTGAACTTTGATCCAAGGTCTGTACACCCCTCCCCCCAGACTGAGGGCAGCCACTTCCTGTTATGGGCAGCAGGGAATGTTGCTACAGGAGGGCTGTATCTCAGCTGAGTCTTTCCTCTTCTCCTTTTAGTAACTCGGTCCATCGTTTTCTCTCTCGTGCCCCCGTCCCCTCCCTGCCCCAGAGCTAATGAGCTGAACGCCCCCACTGGAAAGGCCTGGATCTACTGGTTTCTCCCTTGAATGCCCAGGCTCCAGAGAAGCATCCTGGGAGAGGTGGCCAGCAGGTGCTGGATCCTGGCCACCTGGAGACCTGATCACACCTGCAGGCGGCCCCTCCCCCACTGTGCGGGCAGCCTCGCCCACCTGTCTGTGGCTTCAAACACTAGCCCCTTCCACTCAGGCTCACTCACAAGTTACGAGTGAGTCTCCGAAGGGGACTTGAGACTGGGGGAGGGGTAGGGCTGTCTGGGCACGGGGTTGAGGGCTGGGGTCTCTGGGACTGGTCTGGTATAAAGGGACATTCATTCTTGACAGGTGTGTGCTGGGCCTAAGGCCTGGCCAGGGCCAGCCAGGGCTTTCAGCAGGGTGTAATCAGGGCTGAGACGCGCCCCTCCCTCCCGAGGGCTGGAGTCGCGCTCTGGCAGAAGGTCGTTGTTTCAGGCCGGAACCCTACATGGGGAGCAGAAAGCCAGCCCGAGCCAACTGACCGTAGACCCAGGTCACCTGGGTGACCAGCTGGTGCAGCCCCCTCAGGGTACAGATGGGCAAACTGAGGCCCCAGGTGCAACGAAGGAATGAATACTGATGCACGGCCAGTCTATGTGAATTAGCTCGCTGACATGGGGCTTATATCCCTGTTTTACAGATGGAAAAATCAAGGTTCAGAAGCTTTATGAACCTGGCAGAGGCTCATGGCAGGTAAATGGCAGAGCAGGCATTCCAACCCCAGGACAGTGACACAGCTGTGCTTTCGATGGGGATCCTCTTTCTCTCAGCTTCTCTAGCCTTCCTTCAGCGCTCTGTCTCTGACTGGGCTTCGGGTCAGGAAGGCGGAGGTTGCCTGGGAGGCTCAGTCTGTTGAGCATCTAACTTCAGCTCAGGTCACAATGTCACGATTCATGAGTTCAAGCCTCACATCAGACTCTGTGCTGATAGCTCAGAGCCTGGAGCCTGCTTCCAATTCTATGTCTCCCTCTTTCTCTGTCCCTCACCTGCTCACACTCTGTTTCTCTCAAACATAAATTAAAAAACATTAAAAAAAAAAAAAAAGGAAGGCGGGATTTCAGGGACTGAACTGAGCAGTGTAGCAGGTGTGTCTCGGGCCAGCAATTGAGGGGAGCAAGAAGTAAACATTTATTGTTCTGTTCTATTTACTGCCCATTTCAAGCCACTTTGGGGAGTGGGGGAGCAGAAGGGCGTCGTGGTGTAAATGTAACCTCAGGCAACATGGGTTCTCCCCCTTTTCCCCAACAGGTGGGACCCACAAACCTCTGAGAGTTGCTGAAGAAAACTTTCTGTCTAGACATGCTCCTCTAGAAACTTCTCTTCTTTAAAATAATTTTTCTTTATTTATTTATTTTGAGAGAGAGAGAGAGCAAGCATGTGCTGGGGAGCAGGGGTACAGAGAGAGAGGGGGAGAGAGAGAATCCCAAGCAGGCTCCGCGCTGTCAGCTCAGAGCCTGACATGGGGCTCGAGCTCATGAACCGTGAGATCACAACCTGAACCAAAATCAAGAGTTGGATGCTTAACTGACTGAGCCATCCAGGCGCCCTCCAGGAGTTCCCCTTCTAAGGGGGGGGGGCTCCTCTTCATGCCAGGGCCCTCAGATGTAGATTGGGCCCCGAGCTTCCCGGGATGGCTCAGACTTCATCAGTGTGTTCCACCCTCTCTCTTCCCTGCAGCCCAGGGACTTCATGGGTAGTGAGGGATGTGACTCCTGGGAAATGACCACTAGAGTGCGCTGCTCTGCTGATGGGGGCCAGGTGATGTGTTCTGAAGGTCGCTTCTGGCGGAGGTGGCCTTCCAGTCTCTTTCTTGGGAGCATGTCATGTCATTATTCAACCGTGAGTCCCTAGGGCCCATCTGGGCCATGACAACCCCCACGGCCCTGGGACAAGGGGCAGGCTGGCTTCCCTGAAGGAGAGGGGTGGTCTTGCATTGCCAGAAATTGGGGAGGGGGTGGTTCCCAGGACAAGAGACTTTCAGTTCTAAAACTAGGCTAGTTCTGGGGAAACCGAGATTGGCGGACAGCCTGTCTTTTTCCCTTCTTCTCTTGTTCTCCCTCCTTCAGCCAGGTGTGGCTGGACTGGGGAAGGGAGGGCAGAGTCCAGGGACCTTCATGTCTGTATTCTACGTTTGGGACAGGGCTCCAGGCAGACCAGGAGGGACAGGACTCCTTGCCGAGTCTGGCCCCAGCCCTCCCCACTGTCCCCAGTCCCAGAAAAGGAGTAAGGTTTGTTTCTGGTGCTCTCTGTCCTGTTGAAGGTGGTCCTAGGGACTTATGGATCCTCGGGGCTGGGAAGCCAGGCCCCTGGGCCCATCCTGCCTCACTCTGTGACCCTGGGCGGGTCACTCCACTCCCAGTCTCCTTAGCTGCGAATTGGAGGGCTGGATTTAGATCTGTTGAGCTGCCTCTAGTGTTGATTTGAGCCCACACAGAGGAGAGCCCTGACTCCGCTCCCCGTATTTAGCCCTGGCCAGCAGTTAATGCTGTTAGGCTTTGGGAAGACCAGGCCAAGGACGAAGTCCTGTGGGTCTGGACAAAGGAAGTAAATTAGTCCTGCTCCAAGAGGGCAGTGGTTCGAGCTGGGGCTCCCTAGGGCTTTGACTCGTCTGGTGAGTCCAGCCCTCCTCACTGCTGGCAGCAAGCTGAGGTCCAGAGAGGGAAACCAAATTGCCCAAAGAAACACAGCAAGTGGGTCATCGAGTACGCACTAGATGCCTCGTCTCCTGGCTGCTCCCCAGGGCTGTCTTGGCCCCTTCTGAGGACTACTAATATATTTTTTTAAATTTTTTAATGTTTTATTTATTTCTGAGAGACAGAGCAAGACAGCATGAGCAGGGGAGGGTTAGAGAGAGAGGGAGATACAGAATCTGAAGCAGGCTCGAGGCTCTAAGCTGTCAGCACAGAGCCTGACGCAGGGCTTGAACCCACGAGCTGTAAGATCATGACCTGAGCTGAAGTCGGACATTCAACCAACTGAGCCACCCAGGCGCCCCTGAGGACTACTAATATTAAGAAGCACGCCCCCCATGGAGCATCCCCTCCTGCAGGCACACGCATGGCTCAGCCTCCTAAACCTGAGGCACTTAGACCCTTGGCTCTGGCAGGACCCCACAGCGTGGAGGGTTGATAGGCTGTGGCTCGCCTCTGAGCTAGCTGCTGGAGTCGCTGCCTTAGCACGGGTGCCCCAAAGTGTGGGGAGGTGGGAGATGGGGAGCAGCTGGAGGGCACTGGGGGGGTGCAGAGCTTGGTTCCCTGTTGGCTGTGGGGTTTGAATCTGGGCCGTTCTGTTTAGGGGGGCTCGACCCCAGCAGAGGTTGTCGGACATCAACACCTAACACCTTCAGTAATGACAGCAATGACAGCAGTAATAGTAAAAAAAGATTCTGTTTACTGGGAGCTTCCTCTTTTCCTGGCTCTGTTCTGAGTGCTCTATGTGCATTTAGCCCTCACGACAGCCCTGTGGGACCAGGAGTATTATTATGACCATTTTATAGCTGAGAAAACAGGCAGAGTGAGGTAAATGCTATCCCATGGTCACTTCACCGAAGAATAAGGGGGGAGAGGGACTTCCTATTCCCAGAAGGCTGAGTGGTGCGAAAGGTTTTGTTCTAAAATTTAGAGCAGTGTTTGCGTGGTGATGCCCCTGTGTGACAATTTTAATTTAAAACCGGTGGATGTTTTAAATGACAACTTTTCTTGACCAAACCTTGGCATCAAATTGAACTCCAGTGGGGGGTTGGCTTCGGATTTCCTGAGACACTTGGCTGGGCTGCCCCCAGGGGACACTCACGCCCCGTCCAGGTGGCAGGTCTGGCTGGCGGTCCCTCCCGGACTGCGTGCAGTCTCCTCCCTTAGAGATTCTAGATTCTCAGGAGAGACAGAAGATATTCTGCGGATGTGGGGCACCAAACTTCCAGCTCCACAGTGTGGCTCTTCTCCGCATTAGCAGGGGCTCCCCCAGAGAGGTGTGATGGTGGGCTTCAGGGAATCTGTGGGCACAATGATGTGAGGGGGGACACATAGGGTATTTCTTGGGAGGGAATTCAAGGTTTTCATCAAGTATCACAAAAGGCTGATACCCCTTCATGGTTGGGAACTCTGCTCTGGGTGCTAGCAGCCCAGGACCGGGGCACTAACCCTAGCTGGTCACTTTCATCACCCCAGCAGGGCAGGCAATGTTAACTTTTCTAAGCGCCCCGAGAAAAAGCCAACAGAGCCCCCCACTCTCCTCTCCAAAGTGGGACACTTGCAGAAAACGCCCTACCCATCCTGCCCCAGCTTGAGCAGTGTCTGAGGGCAGGAGGGAGCCTAGTGGGTTCACCTTTTGGGCCTCAGTTTCCTCCCTTGTCAAATGGGGAAATGAATACCTGCTTCGAAGGGTGTTCTCAGAGTCAAAGCTCATTTCTCACGGGGCTGGGGCCTGCTACCCCTGCGGAGCTGGGTCCTGGGGAACTTCTGGGCCATGCTCCTTCTCCAGAATCGAGGCCCTCTGTCCTGAAGAGCAGAGACACGAGCAGAGCGATTTCTTTGCGGGCCAGGCCTTCTCGGTGGCCACACCACAGCATTCACCCCTCTCAACAGGCAGGTGGTGGAATTGAGCTAGAATGTGAGCTCTGGTAGGGTGGGAGCCAGTCTGTTTTGTCCTTTGCTGTGGACTCTGGGCCCAGAACATTACCCAGCATAGCGGGGGGTGCTCAACACGTATGGGTTGATAACAGATGGGGCCATGGGGGAGGGGTAGCCAGGCCTAGCCAAGAAAGTGTGGGGGAGTGCTGTGACATTTTTATATCCAAAGACCCAGGCTCAGCTCTGTCACCAGCTTTCTGAGTGACCGTGGGCATCCTTCTCCTCTCCGGGCCTGTTTTCCCATCTATAAAATGAGGGGATTGTCCCGGGGTGGGGGTGGGGAGTCTCCAGGCTCCATCCAGGCCCTGAGCGTTGGTGGGAAACACGGCCAAACTGTCTTGACAGCATGATTTGACAGAGGGAAGAGAGGGAGGCATGAGAGGCCCAGGAGGTTTGAGGGGACAGGGCAGGTGGGGACTCTGTGGTGAGACCCCGAGTCCGAACTTGGTAGCTGTGGACTGCCAGACTGGCGGCAGGCCACCCACAGGAAGTGCTCCCTCACTGCCCCCAGCCCCTCCCCTGCCCAGTAGGGGGAGCTATGAGGCACAAGCTCCTTGCTTTGCAAATCTAGCAAATGCTGACACCTGTCCTGCGGGGAAGCCCCGAGGCAAAGAGGTCCTGACTCTAGCTGAGACCCCACTCCACCCTTGGACCTGGGTTGAAATGACCCTGGGGAGACGGCATTGATGTGGTAGAACCTTCCATTCGCTTTGTGCTATGTTGTAAGCCCTTAAATACTGAACCCACCACTGCTCTCCTTTCTCTGTCTTCTGAGTTACTTCTGGGACTGAGCAGACTTGTATCCTACACCCTGCTATAAAAGCCCATTTGGGAGGTGTGCTTGGGTGGCTCAGTCTGTTGAGCATCTGATTTTGGCTCAGGTCATGATCTCATGGCTCATGAGTCTGAGCCCTGTGTTGGGCTCTGTGCTGACAGCTCGAAGCCTGGAGCCTCTTCAGATTCTCTCTCTCTCTCTCTCTCTCTCTGACTTTCCCCTGCTCATGCTATGTTTCTCTCTCTCTCTCAAACATAAATAAACATAAAACATTTTTTAAAAGCCTATATGGAATATAATTAGACCTATTTTGCTGCTTAATTTAAACAATGAATTTCATCAGCAATATAGCATGTATTTTATAGTACTGGTGACCCACCACTATTAAAATGAGATTTCCATCTGTCCTTCTGAGAAAGTTCTAGCATGTGGCCTACTCCCCACCCCAACCAGCACTGTCTCTACCAATCACTGAAATAGTAGTAAATACAACCCAGTTGCATTAAAAATTACTCATAACAAAAGTAGTAGGTGCTTTTGGGTGAACATTACAGAATTAGATGAGATTTCTTAAAACCTGAAAACTCTCTCCCCCTCCATCTAATATGAACAGTTTAGTGTATCATGCCAGAAGTTTCCATGCACGTATGAACTATGCACACATGTAATTTTGTACAAATAACATCATCATTTACATATTCTACAATGTATGTACCCTTCAAGTCTGAAAAGGTGAGTCTCCCCTGTTGTGTGTATAACCTCATTAATGGACATTTGGGTTGTTTTCAGTTTTCCATTATTGCAAAAGGTGCTGACGTGACACTTTGTACCTAACCTTTGTGAGCTTGTATGAATTTATCTGCAAGGCAACTTTCTAGAAGAGGAATTACTCAGCCCAAGAACATATAAATTTAAAATATTCATAGAGGGGCGCCTAGCTGCCTCAGTCAGTAGAGCGTATGACTCTTGATCTCAGTTGTGAGTTTGAGCCGCATGTTGAATTGTGAGGATTACTTAAAAATAAAATCTTAACAGTCATAGCTATAACCAAGTTGCCAAAATCAAAGTTTTGTTTACTTATATATTTATAGCGTGCAATTGTCTAATTCACCATGTCATGACCAGATCACCTTTCCAATCTTTATCTGTCTGATGGTTGAAGATTGTATTTGCATTTCTTTCTGTTTTAATTTGTATTTCTGCAACTGAAAGTGAAATGGAACACCTCTTCTTATATTTATGGACATTTATAATTTTCGTTTTAAGTGGTCTGCTTCTTATTGATTATAGAAACTCATTACATATGAAGGACATTGTCGAATTAATCTTTGGCTTGTCACAATTACTGGAAAATATTTTTTCTGAATTTGTTTAGGTTTTATTGATTTATGCTTCATTTCCAAAATCTACGTAGTAACAGCTATCAGAATTCTCTTTACGAAGTCCCGATTTCTTTGCTGAGTTGCATTTTTAATACTACCACCCCTGTGGATGAGATGGTTCTCAATCCACACACTGAGATTTAGGGGAGGAAGTGTTTTGCCATTTGCAGCTGGAGAGTGAGTGGTGCAGAGGGCCCGCAGGTTATCTGGGGCAGCCAGCAGACCGCATGGTGTGGTGGAGAAAATGCTCCTCCCGGCTGCCCTGTCCCCTCTCGGTGCTAGTTTTTCCAAACACAGAATGACGGGGATAAGAGGATTGAACTCCAAGGCCGCTTCCTGTGTTAGCCTTCGATGAGCCTGCCTACACATGGTGTGCCCTGACACAGGTTGCTTCCCCATCTTGGGCATTATTTCTCGTCCTCCATAAAAGGTGGAAGTAGAACTGGGTGAAGGGTCAGGTCCTTTTCAGCTCTGATATGACTCCACAGCGGAGTTTCCCAGCATTCACGCCTCAGAGGCGCCTGGGGAGCAGTCAAGAACAACAGTACCTGGGCCCCCCACCCAGGACAATTAGATTGGCGCCTGTAGAAGTGGGGTCTCAATAGCTCTTATGCTCCCAGCTGACCGACGCTCTGTGTGTCTGGGGATGAGCTGACCAGCAAGCTCCAGCAGATGCCGATGCCATGCTGCAGGTTTAGGACCACACTTGCAGTAGGAGGTTGGCAGCACCAGCATCCCCGGGCAGCTCCTGAGAAATGTCGGCTCACATTGATCCCCCAAGCTGGCTTCCACCGTGCTTCTGTGCTGCTTGGGTAAACATACTTATCTTCAGATGCAGGGCTTTGGAGGTTACACTGTTTTATTTGCTTTCAGATAATTCATCAAGTTGTACACTGATGATCTTGCCAAGGAGAAAGGGACAGATTACCCTAGACCCCGAAAAGGATGGGGAGTCCTAATCCAAGTGCACTTTGCAGTACAGGCGGTATTTGGGAGCCCGGGAGATGGTGACAGTGTGTGCTTTTGCTTTCTTTCTAACACAGTAGGGAGAAGGGAGTGAAGGGGTCCAGCTCAGCTACCAGAGAGTTCCCTGGGCTCATGGATATTCGAAGTGGATCTTGGGTGATCCTCAGTTTCCTCACCTGTACAGTGGGGCTAGTAATGCTTCCTTGTCTAAGCTATTCAGTTTTGGGTCAAATAACATTCAAGCAAAGCAGCTAACCTGGCACATAGTAGGTGCTCACCTCAATCCAGCCCAGCCTTCAGCGGGGGGCTTACCGTGAAATAGGTTATGGACAGATCCTGGAGCTGGGGTCATGCATCATGCCTCGTGAGGTCAGACTGACCTGGCTTGCCCCTCGCCAGCGGTCATTTCATCCCCGGGCACCTCAGGGTGCTTGTCCACTCAGTGCAGAGAGTCAAACCACTTTGGCAGCGTTGTCATAAGGATTAAATGGGGCCGCGTGTGTGAAGTGTGGAGGCCAGCGCCAGGCCCAGAGCCAGCAGCTCTGTCTACCCTGGAGGGAGCCCTGGCTTCGGAGAACAGAGTCCCCTTTGACTCTGCTGGCCACGGCGGTCATTACTGCACAATCACTGAGTGCTGGAGAGCAAATACCCTCGCCCCACCTTTTCCTTGGCGGCAGCCCCTCCGGCCAGCCAGGTTTGGGTTGGCGGGCAGGGCGAGTGGCTCGGCTTTGATGTGAGCTGTGTTGAAGCTGGGAGACGGAGGTGTGGGGTTCCCAGCCTGCCTTGGTGGCTTGGGGCCAGCTCCTACTCTTAACCCCAGAGCATGGTGGGGCCCTGCTGCCTTGGGCCGGTGGAGGGAGGTGACTTGGCCCTGGTATAGATCCTCATACCATCCCTAAGACATGGGCATGGTTGTTATTCCCATTTTATAGATGACGAAACTGGGAGGATTGCTCCCCAGCTCTGGGGACCACCACAGTGCACGGGAAGGCAGACGTGCCTCCTGATTTGCCGTGAGTCTGAAAGTCCAAAGCATTCTCTGCAAGGTGCTTTGTCTCCGGAAATCTGTCACTTAAATGGGCACATCAGACCCCACCCCACAAGGGCTACCACCTGTCCGCACAGGTGTCCCAGGTAACTGGCCCCACACCCATGCCAAGGGAGCAGGGAGGATGAACCAGACATGGCCTCTGCACAGGCATGGGTTCAAATCCCAGCTCTGCCTCTGGCCGGCTACAGGGACAGTTCCTCTGGACCCTCAGTTCCCCCATCTGTCAAATGGGGTGTAGGGAAAGTTAAAGTATTGTGTGCGAAAGTGATTTTTAAAATTGTACTTGGTTTATGCAAGTGAGGCATTATTAACACTCCTAGCTAAAATCCAAGTCTCTGTCACCGAAGCAGAAAAAGCACACGAGAGAGAGCGAGAGGGGCTTTGGCGACTCACACAGGAGCCAGCACGGGATGGGACAGGGATGACGTACTTCTAGTCAGAGGGCTGGTTGTGTGGCCTTTCCTGCTCATTTTTCAGAGGAGGAGAAAGAAGCCCCGAACGGGCTTCTGCCCAAAGATTGGAGAAGCAGGAAGCTGTTCTGGCTCTCCACAGGAGTTCCCAGGGTGGGCTCCTGAACAATCTGGGAAACTGCTTTAACCTCTCTGGGCCTCAGTTTCTCCCTGTCAGTCACATAGAGGGACCTGCCAGAAGTGCCTTATTTCTGAAGCACAAGTACATCTCATGGAATGAATGACCCAAGGGTCCATCAAGGTGGTTCCCCCAGAACCAGGCTTAGACTGAATCAGGCTACCACGGAAGGGGTCAAGTTGGGGAGCCCGTCCCAGTGGAGTCCTAGGAACTTGTAAAGGAGGAGATGGCCTTGAAGAGGACAGTGGCCTGTGTCTTCTGACTCTGCAGTGGACAAGGTGGCCCCGAACCCGTAGGTGAGGAGGGAGGTGAGGATTCCAAGGGACCCACAGGCATTCCAATCCCAGGGTGGGACCTGATTCTAGGACAGAAGTCCGCCCTGGGGGCGGGGGAGGGGGGCATGCCTGGACACCCGACGGGAGGAGGAAGAGGAGGAGGCAGGGGACTGTTGCCAGCCAGGAAATGTCTGCCGGCTGGCATCAGGCGTTCGTGAGCTAGCATACTTCCTGTAAGCCGTGCACGCGAGCCCAGTGACCTCACCCCTCAGACATTCCGGGACAGCCCCCCATTCCAAATAGGCAGTCCCATTGTCCCCTGGGACCACAAAGGGGCGGCGGTGCGGACCTTTCGGCATTTAAACAACATCCATTCATTCAACAATGTTTACCGAGCACCCACTTTGCGCGGGCACCACGCCAGGTACTAGCTCACAGAGAGAAACTTTGGAGCTCAGTGGCTAATGGGTCTACCTTCTTCCAGCCAGTCCCCTGCACCTTGAGCTGGCGCAAATCTTCTTGTGCGCTCTTTTGTTTGGGACAGTGAGGTCATCACTGATAGGGAAGAGTCCCTAGAGTGGGTAAGCCCGGAGAGGCAGGTTTGGGGATGGCCCGTGAACACGGATTTGGACCCACTCATGCCAAGTGCAGCATTGAGGGTCTGCATCTGTCGTCTCGTTTAAGTCCCCAACAACCAACAGGGCATCATCACCCTCATTTATAGAGACACAGTCTCAGGTGAGCGAACTTGCTCTGGGCCACACGGTTCATGTGAGTCTGCTCCAGGACACAGACTTGGGTCTTGCCCGACCATGAAGACCTCAGATACTGTAACCAGTACAACCGAGCCCCTGGCCTCCAACCTACTAGTCTGGTGGATTTAGGCAAGTCACTTAGCCTCTCTGAGCCTCAGTTTTCTCATCTGTCAAATGGGGCTCATGGTTTCTCATTCGTAGGATTGCTGTGAAGGGTGAGTGGGTGTAAAATGGATTAAAAATATGCCTGGCCACTGGCTGAGGTGAGAGGCCTCGGGAGACCTCGTTCGGGGAGTTTCATCTCCCAGAACTCTCTGGCCACACAGGACCTGGAGAAGTCCTGAGCTTGTTTCTCCACCTCCGGGTGCTAACCAGGTTATTGGCAAGATTTGACAGTATACGCCATTTTGCTAGGCATATGGGCAAGGCCAGATGGGAAGGAATGAGGGGAGAGGAAGGCACAGCTTAAGAGCAAGACTCGCCACCCTTCTGCTCCTTCTTCAGGTACTGGACAATGTTGGGGGTGAGGAAGGACCATTCTATGCGAAATAAGGAGGCCAGTGCAGGCCACCGTAATGACCACCTCTTTGTTCAGGCTTTGCTTTCTGAAGATACTGCATGGCTTAAGTCATTTCATCCCAAAGACAGCTTTGTGAATTGGCAACACTATCCCTATTTTGCAGATGAGCAGATGAGGAAAATGACCCTTGGACAGATTTACCTGAGGCCCCTGAGCTAATGAATGTGTGCAATTTAAGTCTTCGACTCCCCTGGGGAGGCTTCTAGAACTAGGCAGTGGAGGGGGCAGGTTCCTACTAGTGAAAAGGAGAAAAGGCTTTGCTATTTACAGCTATGCAGACAGTCTTGCAAAAGCTTCAAGGGGGGTAAACTAGAAGTCATGGCAATAAAACACCCTTCAGATGTTTCCTCTTTCATGTGCCCTCCATTATAAGAAAGTCCTGTATCACGTCTACCCTTGTGGCTACAGTTCCCACAGCCTTGCCTGGGCTGACAGGCTGCCTTTTCCGTCCAGATGGTGCTGGGGACCTGGTCGGGTTTCTGGCTACCATCACAACCTCTTCAAGCTTCAGTGTTGCCATCTGTTAAGTGGGAATATTGGTAAATGCAGTGACGAGCAGCTTGTATGGAGCACAGCCTGAAACAGTTGGCCCACAAGTTTTCAAGCTGACTTCCATTTTCCCCTCCTGCAAGCTCTTGCCCTGCCTGCTTGCAGATGGTTTCAGAGAAGGGGGAGGCTCTTCGACTCTGTGTGAAGAATTTGGGGCATTGACTGCAGACAGGTGAACTCAAAACTTGTACCAGCCTTGATCAAGTGCGTCACTTCTCTGACCTGCAGTTTTCTCACTTCTAAACTAACGCCCACCACTAGAATGGACTTTCTCCATTCAACTGCAAGCGCTGCCCACCAGAAGGGAGATTCATGGTCAGAATGGAGAGGGTCATGTGCAACCCAGAGGAATGCCTCAAAGCTGGTGACATCTCAGAGCACTGGGGAAGATGCTTCAGGGCGAGGTTGTGGGGAAGGTTTCTAGCACCTCCTAAAAATCAAATCACCTACATTAGTTACTTCGACAGAAAACCTGGCTCGGATATTCCTAAAGGCAAACCAAGTTGCCCCAGGGAGGGACATAGCTCCTGGGAGTCAGAATGCCCAGGCAGGATGGAGACAGAGGCCCTGAGTGGGAGTAAGCCAGACCCTGGGCTCCTTCTGTTCGCCTGCTCTAGTTTAATCCAGGCCAATGCAACAAAAACTTTCTGAGCTTTTCTTGTGAGCAGGCACCATGCCAGGCACTTTGTAGGATCAGGTGAATTGTGGATCAGACACTAACTCTACCCTTAAGAAGCTTATGGTTGAGTGAAAAGAATTAATGATAACATGAATAAGATCTCCCTATGCACCCCTGCCTCAAGGCACTTAGCACAGAACCTGGTACATAATAGATGCTCAATATACGTTGACTGAATGTAACGTATGAACTGGAATAGGAAGCAGACACAGGGTGGGTCATTTAGACAGGGCTTTGACGGCTGCTTATGAGCCCCCTGCTCTTCCATTTGCCCACTGATTCTTCGTCGAGGCTGATGAAGACCGTAGCAGGGCAAAACCCCAGCTTCTCCTCACTCTTGCCACCAGCCCTCATCTGAACTCTGAGGAGTCTCCGGATGTGAGGAGGAAGTGGCCAGGCTGAGGAAGGCAGGCTCATTTCCAGTGTGGGGCTGGACCGCCCGCCCCAGGTCCTGTTTACACAGCAAGGCGGACAGGCCGACAGGACTTGGCGGCAAATGTGCTTCTGCCTCTGAGAACAGAAGAGGCTGGCAAAGCCTGGCCAGGCCCGGCGCCTGTGCCAAGGGGAAAGTCAAATGTAAAGAGTGTTTCCTCCCGGCCAGGCGGCCCCAGACTTTTGTCTCCAGTCTGCGGGCAGTTCCTCCCGTGATTCATAATCAGCGGGAACTTATAAATAAACCCCACCTTGGCCTCACACCACAGCCTGGCCTGGGCCTGGGGGGCTTGGGAAACAGGGAGGCTGAGGAGAGGCCCCTGAGGAGGCTTGGGGGCCCCTGGGGGGTGTGGACGGCTGGGGCAGGCGTCGTGGGGCTGTTAGCTAGCCGTCCCCTTTTCCACTAAAGGACTTGGAAATTAGGCTGCTGGTCTGGGACAAGGAACTCTGCAAGGCCTGGGTTCTCATCCGCTCCCCTGGAGTGCGGTGGGTGAAACTAGGTAGAATTTTGAAATAGCCAGACTTTAGGACCTACTTTGGATATAAGTTTGAATTTGTGGAAAAAGGGGCAAGAACAGAGAACCCCTGCATAACCCGTAACCAGATGTATCAATGGTTTACATTCTCTCCTATTTTCCTCCTTCATTTTCTTTCTCTCCAGAACCATCTAGAAGGCCCCTTTGCCTTCAGCATGCGTCTCTTGAAACAGCCAGTGCCTGAATTCCTGACTGACCACTTACTAAGTATATTCCAGGGCAAGCTGTTCAAACCCCACATCCCCCTCTGTGAGGTGGTACTATGAGGGCCCCTCACTGTGGAGAGCAGAAGAAGTAACTGGAAACATCTGCTGGAATAATAATAATAATAATAAGCACAGCTCATTATCATGTGCAGAGCAACTTGCACACATTATGTCATTCGGCCTACACAACACCCCCTCCTTGTCTAATGAAGAAATAGCCTCAGAGACGGTGTGTAATTCATCACACAGCAAGCTAGGCTTTTCTGCCCACCATGAGCACTGAATCCTGGGCCTGTCCAGATATATATATACACATATATATATGTGTATGTATATATATATATACATACACATATATATGTGTATATATATATATACATACACATATATATATGTGTATATATTTATATACATACACATATATATATGTGTATATATATTTGCTGTTTATGGCAGTCGAGGCCTGGGTATCCTAGGGCCTCAGTCTCCCTGATGTGCTATGGGCACAGGGATCTCTGGGGTAGGATGTGAGATGCTTCTGCAACAACCTAGCAGTCCCGGTCCCTGGAGACCAGGT
>NW_027527920.1:7521814-7525103 GCF_008692635.1 Crocuta crocuta | reverse complement strand
ATATATATATACACATATATATATGTGTATGTATATATATATATACATACACATATATATGTGTATATATATATATACATACACATATATATATGTGTATATATATATATACATACACATATATATATGTGTATATATATTTGCTGTTTATGGCAGTCGAGGCCTGGGTATCCTAGGGCCTCAGTCTCCCTGATGTGCTATGGGCACAGGGATCTCTGGGGTAGGATGTGAGATGCTTCTGCAACAACCTAGCAGTCCCGGTCCCTGGAGACCAGGTAGGAAGGAGCCCTTCCTGTGTCGGGGCTGGAGTGGAAGCTTCCTCTGAATTCTTCTGGCCTCCTTGTGATCTGGCCTCAAAACTCTCTTACAGAGTGTCTCCGGAATCTCTGGGAAATCTGACAGAAGACCCTGAGCCTTCTGGCCTCGGCAGAGGGCCTGCAGTGATGAGGCCTGGCCACCAGATGGCCCTACACAGGCCACGGAGCTCTTGAGGAAGAGGAGACCCGTCCTCTGTCCAGTTTAAGAGTGGCCGCTCTCCTCCAAGCACGTTCACACTGCCATCCCATTAGCCTCTGATGCAGCCAAGGAAACTGAGGCCATAAGGGGCAGTGGCTTGCCTTACTTGGCTTCCCAGGGGTTGTTACCTTGGTTGAGCAAGGCCTCAGGGACTGTGACAGAGTTGCTGGATTTCTCTGGGCCTCAGTTTCCACATGTTCAGAAAAGTATAAGTCACCGCTGCCTGGCTTTCTTCAAGGGTCCTGGATGTCAGGTCAAACACCGAGCCTCAGTTTCCTCTTCTGTGAAACCGGTATAGTGGTTGAGGCTGTTATGTGTCGCGGTGGGTACGCATAGCTGCCCACTTCTGAAGTGCTCTGAGGCTTTAAGCCTGCAGATCAGAGTCTAGCCACCTGCAGGTAAGCTCTGCACCTGCTTTCAGCTCCCAGAGCAGCTCATTTATACATTGCAGTACAGGACATTAGTGTCCTAAAGTGTGAGTGTGAGGGCGCCCTGGGACCCGTCTGAGGTGTACCTTCCATCCCTCAGATTGAGGAAAGTCCAGAGAGCACCAGTGATTGGTCCAAGGTCTCACAGGCCCTCCTGACCACAGCACAGCACAGATCCACTAGCCTTGGAGACAGTTGTCATTAACTCTTCCCTCTGCCCAGAGAGACCCAGCAAAGAAGCCCACGTCAGGGAGCGCTGGTATAGCTGGGTCAGGAATGGGCACTTGGCAGGCCACCCGGAGGCCATGCTGCAAATGGGCTCAGCTCAGAGCCCTCCCTCACCCCACGGTCTTCCATGGAAAACCCCCTCGGGGCTCACCTGCCCAGACCCTGGAGGGAATATTTTTAAAAGTTTAAACACTCTCCGGGAACATGTTACATTTCTCTTCATACAGTATATCTATGATTTTATTTATGAAATAAGTCTTCTGTTCTCTATTAATTAGCAGGCTCAGGCAGACCCTCTCCTCTAGCTCAGGATGTGGGGCACTGGGGGAAAACCAATAAAAATATAAAAATATGGAATTCCAGATGTACTGGGCAGGGCCAGCCTTCCTGCCTGGGGATGGGGGAGGGTCATATTACCCCAAATTAGTAGGTGTCCAGAATCCCAGGCTGATAACATGCATATTTGGGAAAGAACATGCTAGTAACTTGAACTCATTCATACTTAATTGTAACTGACTGATGGAGTGGCTTTTCCTTGAGCACGTTTGGGTGGGGGAGGAGAGAGAGAGACAGAGCAGGACCCCGAGAGCCCAGGAGTGGGACGGTGAGGAACAGGCCAGAGGGTTGGGGGTGTGTGCAGAGAATGGAAGCAGAGGGCCCCCCAGACATTGCCAGTATTGCCCACATGTCAGAAGGAAATGGGAGATTTGTTTTCGGGAGAGGCCTGGCTGGGTTGCAGAAGGCATGGATAACTCAGTTTCCAGGAGCCAGAGTTTGTAACCTGAGGGAGAAAGAAGAGGCGTACCTGTGACCTAGAATTTCCCCATCAGGAGGGATTGGCCAATAGGCCCAGCCTGATGCATCTCTCTGCAGAACGCTCCCCCCTCCTCCCCCCAGCTGGCCTGGGAAGGAGGAACTGCCATCCCCACTTGTCTCCCAGCAGGCTGAGGCCCAGAGAAAGAGAGGGATTGGCCCAATAGTGGTCGCACTGAGTTAGTGCCTGCATGCCTCAGAAGAAAATTGAGGTGTCTTACTCAGTGGCTTTTTACTCACATTCTGCCTGAATATGGCATTAGGCCAAACCACTTTCTGGCTCTGTAACCCTGGACAAGTTAATGAACCTCTCCAAGCTCAGTTTTCCTCATCCATACAGTGGGAGTGTTATCTCCTATCTCCCGGTGTTGTTGACAGGATTGGATACCGTATGAAAGGGCCTGGCACACAGCAGACCTGCAATTAACCCACAGTTTTGAAGGCAGCTTAATGCGTCAATCAGTCAATCAATCAATCCCCTTGAAAGTCCTTTACAAAGGTACCATGAAGAGTTAAACCCTTTTGGGGGGTTAGGTGAGGGAGAAGGAGGAAGGCTTTAGGGTTGCGCGGAAGCCAAGAGGGTCATAAGGCATTGGGGCAGGCAAACTGTGTACGGTGGGAGGGGTGCCATGGAGGCCTGGCGGGTCCAGGAGGGTAGTGCCAGGTTGGGCATGGCCTTGAATGCCAGGTAGAGAAGTCAGGCCCGGCCTGCTGTGGTCTGGAGATGTTTGATTTGGGCAACGGGGTGATTAAAGGGAGGTTTCGTGTGTGTGTGTGTGTGTGTGTGTGTGTGAGAATTTCCATCCACTCCCAAAGTTGTTTCTCTATCGAGAGCGGGGCTGGCCCGGTTATGGCTCCTGGCTGCCCCTGTGCGGCCTCTCCCAGCCCTCCTCCTCCCTGGCTGTCTGGCAGCCAGCTGAATTTTCTGTGGGGAATCTGAGGAATTTGAACAGGCAGAATGCAAATGCCCCTGGTGGGGAGTTCCTCGTCAGCCTCCAAGGGGGAAAAGCCCGTTTGCCTGGGCGGTGGAGGACGGCGAGGAGCTCCGGGTCCCGGGCCCTGCGTGGCCCACGCTCGGGTGCCAGGGGCCAGTTTCGCAGGCCCCGTTGGTGAAAGAGGGGCAGTGTTAGCGCGGCTCTTGAGCTGCTGGAGCTGTCGGAGTGCCCTGAGAGCCTGTCCCACGCCCCGTATGACACGTTACTCAGGATTCCTAGTGCCCTCGGTTCACCGGACAGGGAGTGAAGTCCAAGGGTAGAGTTCTGCCTGGGGCCACGGGGGCAGACCGGGGCCGGGGCCAGGATCCC
>NW_027527920.1:7472757-7521723 GCF_008692635.1 Crocuta crocuta | reverse complement strand
ATCCCAGACTTCAGCCGCCCTCCCCTCCCAACGTGCCCCCTCCCCAGGATGCCCCCTTCTTGACAAGTCCCTCCCCTCCGCGACTGGTTCCCTCTGCAGAATGCCCCCTCCCAGACAAGTCCCTTCCCTGACAGGCCCTCCTCCCGGATCAGCCACCTCCCCAAGACGCCCCCTTCCAGGACGCCCCCTCCCCAACAATCCTACCCACGGACGCACCCCCTTCCAGAAGTGCCTCTGCCCCGCCCCTCGCTAACAAGCCTCCCTCCCCAAGACGCCTTCTCTGGGCCAAGCTGCCGGGAGGGCTTTCCCCAAGGGGCGCTGCATCAGAAACGTTGTTTTTTCTTCTTTTCTTTTCTTTTCTTTTCTTTTCTTTCTTTCTTTTTTTTTTTGTCAAATGTGTCCTTTCCTAGAAAAAAGGCAAGCCTGACTATGCTTAATCCCATGTTAGTCACGTTTTCAAGGATTTCACAAAAGAGACAAAGTTATGCAAAACAAAACAAAAAAATACAGCACCCACCCAACTTCTAAACCCACGACACAGGGCTGTCCTAGGAAAGGGGAGTGCTTATCTATCAGGTCTTTCTAAAATGCTTTTACTCAGGGTTCATTGTGTGAAATAGGGCGCCCCTCAGAAGCTGGGTTTGCCCACCTGAATATTTGGTACTGTAGAACCTGAAGCTTCCCATGGTGCTGGTGCGGAGAACAGGGGTGCGGACCTCTGTAAAATTTGGCAGTGTAGATGGAAAGCCATAAAAGTATTCATACCCTTTGACTCATTAATCTCTTTCTGGGAATGTATCCCAAGGAAACAGTTCAACAGCAGCAAAAGTAAAAAAAAAAAAATGCTATGGGTTCATCAATGTGTTATTTGTAAAGCTGGTAAGCAAATCTTTCTAAGTGAAAAATAGGAATATACAAGTCACTTGGAACTGGGTTGGAACCCACCATGGTCACCCACAAACCTTAAGCGAATGTCTTGACCTCACTGCATTTCCCTTTTTGTGTCTGGAAAGTGGATAATCCCACCACTCAGAGGGCTTTTGTCAGAATTCCAGGAGACAACCTGTGAAGCATCTTGTTCAGGGTTTGGGTTGAGGAAGAAAAGAAAACATGTTTATTTTCCTTCTTTCTCCATCCTTAACAGAAGTGAGGGTCGGGGATATTTCAAGTCACATTTGTAAATACGGAAGAGCAGGTATCTGGTGGTTAAGAGCCTGGGATTTTTGAGCACTTCAGTCTTGGATTCAATCAGATTCCCAGCTTCCCCACTTATTTCCTAGCTGTGTGATCTTGACAACAGAATGAGAGACATAACAGAGCATACCTACCCCATAAATGTTGTGACAGTTAAATGAGGCAATATATCAACATGTTTATGTGCCTGGCATGTAATAAGCACTCAATAACTGTTAGCAATTATTATTATTATTAAATAGTCCTTAAAACTGGAAATAACTTCATTACCCTAACATATTATAATAAGCCAGTGAATCATTCAGTGGACTATGACGCAGTTTATTTAAAAAGAGTAAGAGAATCAATATCAACTAATGAGGAAGGATGTACAGGAAAGTGCAGAAAGAACATTGCATCCGTCTGGATAAATGACCTAAATATGAAAAATCAGAAGGAAAAATATGAGGTGAATGTTTCAGGAAAAGCCTTGTATAGTCTTGGGGGTAGGGAGAATCTTCTCAAGAAGCCAGGAACCCTTGAGCATGAAGGAAAAGACAGATTAGACCAGATAAGATGTTTAAATGTGTATATGGTAAGAGACTCCAAAATAAATCTAGAGACAGCAGTAGGCAGGGGGAAATATTTGTTATGTAAAAAAAAGATAAAGGGTTCCTGTCCTTCGTATCCCTTTTGATCCCTCATGTGGAATCCCTGTAAATAAATTGGAAGAAGTCAAACAATAGAAAAATGTATAGCATCGCTTCACAGAAGAGGAAACGCAAACGTGAGAAAGCAAACAGCCCTCCCAGTTGCTGGGGAAATGCAAATAAAAATATAAACTAAATACCACTTTTCACCGAGCACTAACTGTCAAAGTACAAGTGGGCATGTCTTTTGCCCCATCAATCCACTTTCAGAACTTTATCCATAAAACCTATCCATAAAAAAGTATTTCTTACGGTGGTGTTCTTTACAGTGATAGGCTCAGTGTCTGCCCCTAGGGCATCGGTGGATAATTCGCTTATATCCAAACTGGGGAACACTGTGGACTGCGAAGAAGGAGCTTGTTGAAGGAACAAGTGTTGGTGAGGATGTGGAGAAAAAGGCACCCTCCTGCACTGTTGATGGGAATGCAAACTGGTGCAAGAAATGCAAACTGGGGAAGACAGTATGGAGGTTCTCAAAATTAGAAATAAACTTACCATATGGTCCAGTAATTCCACTACTGAGTATTTACCCATAGAATACAAAAACCCTAGGGCACCTCAGTGGCTCAGTCAGTTAAGTGTCTCTCTCTCTCTCTCTCTCTCTCTATTTTTGAAAGAGAGAGAGAGAGAGAGAGAAAGAGACAGAGTATGAGCAGGGGAGGGGCAGAGAGAGAGGGAGACATGGAGAAGCAGACTCCAAGGTTCGAGCTGTCAGCACAGAGCCCAACACAGGGCTTGAACTCATGAGCTGTGAGATCATGACCAGAGCCAAAGTTGGATGCTTAACTGACTGAGCCCCCCAGGCACCCCAAACATCTGACTCTTGATATCAGTGTAGGTCATGATCTCACTGTTCGTGGGTTCAAGCCCCACATCAGGTTCTGTGCTGACAGTGCAGAGCCTGCTTGGCATTCTCTCTCTCTTCTTCTCTCTGCCTCTCCCCCACTCATGCACTCTCTCTCTTTCACACTCAAAATAAATAAACTTCAAAAAAAAAAGAATACAAAACACTTATCCAAAAAGATTAAATGCACCCCTGTGTTTATGGCAGCATTATTTACAAGAGGCAAAATATGGGAGCAACCCAAGTGTTCACTGATAGATAAATGGATAAAGAAGATGTAGTGTATATATACAATGGAATAGTACTCAGTCATAAAAAATGTAATCTACCCATTTGCAACAACATGGATAGATCTAGAGAGTATAATGCTAAGTGAAATCAGTCAGTCAGAGAAAGACAATCACCACATGATTTCACTCATATGTGGAATCTAAGAAGCAAAACAAATGAACAAAGGAAAAGGGAGACAAGCCCCCAAATAGACTTAATTCTCCAGAACAAACTGATGGTTACCAGATAGGAGGCGGGTGGAGGGACAGCTGAAAGAGGTAAAGGAGATTAAGAGTACACTGAACATGATGAACACAGAGTAAGGCAGACAATTGTTGAATCACTATGTTGTACACCTGAAGCTAATAGAACACTATGTGAACTATATTGGAATTTTAAAAAAAGGAATAAGTTCATTGAATCCATATGCAGTGACTTGTGGGGTTGTCTGTGATATTGTTAGGCAAGAAAAGGCAATTGTGCAGTAGTNGGGGGGCGCCCTGGGTGGCTCAGTCAGTAAAGCGTCCGGCTTCAGCTCAGGTCATGATCTCACAGTTCGTGAGTTTGAGCCTTGTGTCCAGCTCTGTGCTGACCACTCGGAGCCTGGAGCCTGCTTCGAATTCTGTGCCTCCCTCTCTCTCTCTCTGCCCCTCCCCTGCTCCTGCTCTGTCTCTCTCTCTCAAAAATAAATAAACTTAAAAAAAAAAAACCCAAAAACCAAGTGTGTGTGTTTGTGTGTGTGTGTGCAAGCTTCCAAGCCTTCGCCAGCGTAAATATTTGGTTATGTCTGAGCCTAAGGAAAAATGTGAAAAAAAAGCAGTAAGTGGTTTTGCCCATTTTTCTTTTCTCCCTCCCCAGTTTTGTTGAGCTATAATTGACATATTGTGTATGTTTCACGTGTACAACATAATGAATTGATACACACACACACACACACACATGATCCCCACAATAAGTTTATAACAGCTGTCACTTCACATAATTACAATTTTTTTTTCTGGTGAGAACTTTTAAGATCTACTCTTTGCCACTTTGAAGTATACAATACAATATTGCTAACTAGATTCACCATGTTGCACATTCGATCCCCAGGACTTATAGCTGGAAGTCTGTGCTTTTTGACCCCCTTCACTCTTCTCCCCCACCTGCCTCTGGTAACTACCGGTCTGTTTGCCCATTTTTCTCTGGTTTGCCATTTCCATTTCACTTGTAGAAACTCTGCATATGAGGGCTATGAACCCTTCCTCCTCTACATATGAGTCTGAAGGAAAGATTCCTGCCAGCCTATTCTGGATTGTTCTGTAAAGATGTGGCATTTCTGTGGTCTCCATCTGTCTGCAACTGTAGGCTTGTGGCAGCAGCATGTGCTATTGCAGTTTGGAAAATTTGCAGTTAAATACATTAGATCGCACACAACTAAAGAAGAGAGGTCACAAGGCAACATGTACCCTGTGGTTTAGTTTTTGTGAAGAGGAACAGCCTGTGTTTGTAAATATGTAGCAGAAGGGCCGGAAAGTGACGTGGCTGACCGTGCAAGATCACTTCTGAGCAGTGGCCTGTACAGAAGGGGATTTTTAGTGTTGCATGTCTATGCAATGAGCATTATTACTTTTGCAGTAATAATAGAGTGTTTCCCCCGCTGAAGCATACAGTGGTATTTGTGTATTGTGATGGCAAGTAGGAAGTGTGGATAAGAACCAGAAATTGGGGGGCACCTGGGTGGCTCAGTCAGGTAAGTGTCCGACTTTAGCTCAGGTCATGATCTTGAGGTCCGCGAATTTGAGCCCTGCATCAGGCTCTGTGCTGACAGCTCAGAGCCTGGAGCCTGCTTAGGATTCTGTGTCTCCCTATCTCTCTGCCCTTCTCCCACTCATGCTCTGTCTCTGTCTCTCTCTCTTGCTCTCAAAAGTAAGTAAATATTTAAAATAATTTAAAAAAGAAAAAAGAACCAGAAATTGGGTTAGGATGGTGGGAACCTCCTGTCCCCCTCTCACACGTATTTTTTTTCAGATTTGTGCTTCTTATTTTTTTATTGTGGTAAGAAATAGAACATAAAACTTACTATCTTAACCATTTTAAATGTTGAATACAGTGGTGTTGACTATATGTGTATTGTTGTGCAACAGATCTCTAGAACTTTTTCATCTTGCATAAGTGAAACTCTATACATGTTGAACAACTCCCTATGGGCCCCTCCCCTCAGCCCCTGGAAACCACATTCTACTTCCTGTTTCTATGAGTTTGATGACTTTAGATACTTCCTATAAATGTAGAATTATGCAAGGGGGCCTGGGTGGTTCAGCCAGTTAAGCATCCAACTCTTCATCTCTGCTCAGGTCATCAGGTCATGATCTCAAGGTTCGTGGGATTGAGCCCCCTGTTGGGCTCTGTGCTGACAGTGTGGAGCCTGCCTAGGATTCTCCCTCTACTTCCCTCTATGCACCTCCTCCTCTCTCTTTTTCTCTCTCTCTCTCTCTCAACATAAATAAGAACATTAAAAACAATTTTTAAAAAAGTAGAATCATGCAGGTTTTGCCTTTTTGATAGGGACTTATTTCACTTTGCATAATGTCCTTAAGGTTTATCCATATTGTAACGTATGACAAGATTGCCTTCTTCTTTTTTGAGGCTGAATAACCTTCCATTGTATGTACGTATTGCAATTTGTTTTGTCCTTCAATAGACACTTCGGTTACTTCCATCTCTTGGCTACTGTGAATAATGCTGCAATAAACATCAATATGCAGGGTGCCTGGGTGGCTCAGTAGGTTAAGCTTCTGACTCTTCGGCTCAGGTCATGATCTCACACTCTGTGAGTTCAAGCTCCAGATGGCCCTGCGCTGACAGTGCAGAGCCTGCTTGAGATTCTCTCTCTCCCTCTCTCTCTCTGCCACTCCCTCATTTGCTCTCTCTTTCTCAAAATAAATTAAAAAATTTTTAAATTAAAAAAACATGAATATGCGACTGTTTCTTTGAGATACTATTTTCAATTCTTTTGGATATATACTGCTATGGACTGAATGTTTGTGTTCTGCCAAATTCGGATGTTGAAACCCTAATCCTAATGTCAAGGTATTTGGAGACGGGGCCTTTGGGGTGGTGATTAGGCCAGGACAGTGGATTGGGATTGGGAGAGCTAGGTCTTCGCTATTGCCCTGTGAGCATACACGTAGTTGCAGTGTGCAACCCAGAAGAGGGCCCTCAGCAGAACCTGACCGTGCTGGCACCCTGATCTTTTTTTTCTTCTGATATTTTATTATTAATCAATTAATTAATTTTTAATATAATTTATTGTCAGGTTGGCTAACATACAGTGTGTACAGTGTGCTCTTGGTTTTGGGGGTGGAGTCCCATGATTCATCGCTTACATGCAACACCCAGTGCTCATCCCAACAAGTGCCCATCACCCATTTCCCCCTCTCCCTTGCCCCCCCCATCAACCCTCAGTTTGTTCTCTGTATTTAAGAGTCTTTTACTGTTTGCCTCCCTCCCTCTCTGTTTTAACTATTTTTCCCCTTCCCTTCCCCCGTGGTCTTCTGTTAAGTTTCTCAGGTTCCACATATGAGTGAAAACAAATGATATCTGTCTTTCTCTAACTTATTTCACTTAGCATAATACCCTCCAGTTCCATCCACATTGCTGCAAATGGCCGGATTTCATTCTTTCTCATTGCCATGTAGTATTCCATTGTATAGATAAACCACATCTTCTTATTCATTCATCACTTGGTGGACATTTAGGCTCTTTCCATGTTTTGGCTGTTGTTGAGACTGCTGCTATGAACATTGGGGTACATGTGCCCCTATGCGTCAGTACTCCTGTATCCCTTGGGTAAATTCCTAGTAGCATTACTGCTGGGTCATAGGGGAGTTCTATTGTTAATTTTTTGAGGAACCTCCACACTGTTTTCCAGAGCGGCTGCACCAGTTTGCATTCCCACCAATAGGCTGGCACCCTGATCTTGAACCCCAGACTCCAGAATCGTGAAGAATAAATCTCTGTTGTTTATAAGTCACATAATCTATGGTATTTTGTGATAGCCGCCCAAATGGACTAAGGCATATACCAAGAGTTGCTGGAACATATAGTAATTCAATTTTTACATTTTTGAGGAATTGCCATATTGTTTTCCAAGTGGCCAAACCATTTTATAGTTCTACCAACAGCGCACAAAAGTTCCAACTTCTCCACATCCTTGCCAGCACTTGTTATTTGCTGGGCTTTTTTTGTTAGTGTGTGTGTGTGGTGGGCGGGGGGGGAGGATAGTGACCATCCTAATGAGCATGAGGTGATATTTCATTGTGGTTTTGATTTGCGTTTCTCTGATGACGAGTGATGTTGAACATCTTTTCATGTGCTCACTGGCCATTTGTATATGGTTTTTTTTTTTGAGAAATGTCTATTCAAATCCTTTGCTCATTTTTAAACTGGGATTTGGTTGTTGTTTTGTTTTGTTTTGCTATGCAGTTACAGGAGTTATTTATATATTCTGGATATTAACCTCTTGTCACATATATGATTTGCAAATATTTTCTTCCATTCCATAGGTTGCCTTTTTGCTCTGTTGATTGTTCCCACTCTAGTTAGGTGTAGTTGCCATGTGTCTGTTTTTGCTTTTGTTGCCTGTGCTTTCATGCCGTATCTAAGAAACATTGCCCACTCCAATGTTATAAAGCTTCTCCCCCATGTTTTCTACTAGTAGTTGTATAGTTTCAGGTCTTATACTTTGGTCTTTAATCCACTTTGAGTTGGTTTTAAAAAAATATTTTTAAATTTATTTTTGAGAGAGACAGAGCATGAGCGAGGGAGGAGCAGAGAGAGAGAAGAGGCACAGAGTTCGAAGCAGGATCCAGGCTCTGAGCTGTCATCACAGAGCCCTGTGCAGGGCTTGAACTCACGGACGGTGAGATCATGACCTGAGCTGAAGTCTGATGCCCAGGCAGGCGACTGAGCTACCCAGGCACCCCAAGTTGAATTTTTTTTTAAATATTTTTATTTATTTCTAGGAGAGANTTTTTTTTTTTTTTGCATGTGGATGTCCAATGTTCCGAGCATCATTTGTTGAAGAGATTAGCCTTTCCCCATTATGTAGCCTTGGCATTCATGTGGAAGATCATTCGGCCATATACAGGAGGATTTGTTCTGGGCTCTCTATTTGGTTCCATTGGGTATATGTCTGTTTTTTATGCCGGTGCCATATTGTTTTGAGTATCATAGCTTCGTAATATGTTTTAAGATCAGGAAGTGTGAGGGGCGCCTGGGTGGCTTAGTCGGTTAAGCGTCCGACTTTCGCTTAGGTCATGATCTCGCAGTTCGTGGGTTCGGGCCCCGCGTCGGGCTCTGTGCTGACTGCCAGCTCAGAGCCTGGAGCCTGTTTCAGTCTGTGACTCCCTCTCTCTCTGACCCTCCCCTGCTCACGCTGTCTCTCTCTCTCTCTGTCCTAGAAATAAATAAAACATTAAAAAAAAAAAAAAAGATCAGGAAGTGTGAGGCTTCCAGTTTTGTTCAACTTTCTCCCCCATATTTTAATGTGGCAGATTTCCATCAAGTAAATTTTGAACTGTTATCCCTGGGAAGGCTAAGAAGATCCAGTGAATTGGATTCCCACCCGGGGAAGCTGCTATTCGTGCCGGCTGTTAGCACGTGACGTTGGGTGCCCACCCCGCCCTCCCCCATTCTCTCTCTTGGTCTGCCCAGCCTGCAATAGTCCCGTGTCAGCTGGCTGGTAGCGGTCATCTTACTTTCTCTTTGTCTTCTTTCATTTCCTCCTTTTCTTTCTGGCTCCCTCCTGCTCCCTCCTCCCATCCTTCCTTCTCTCTTTCCTCTTCCTTCCTTATTTCTTTCCCTCTCTCCTCCCTTCCCCCTCCTAGCCTAGCTGAACGGGGGGACTTGCCTAAAGTAACCTAGGAGTGACGCAAGGCCCAGTCCTCCTGACCGTCCCTCTCCTCAGGGAAGAGAGAAAGGGAAGTAGGGAAATAACATGCCCGTAATGCCCACCATTGTCCAAGCTCCAGGCTGAGTATGTCGCTCTAATTTTAGGTTTTCTGCTTCTCCACTTCCTTACCCAGAGGTCTACAGATGAGGAAACTGACGCTTAGCAGCTAGTGTGAGGTCTGAGGTTACACCAGCTGCAAAGTCCTAGGGAAGTGTCTCATGTGGATTCTCTAACTGTCTCTTCCCGGCGGCACTCTGAGCACAGTGACCGCTCCCCCGTTTTCCAGATGAGGAGCAGGAGGCTCAGAGCCCCAGGTCACACAGTTAGCTAATAAAGGGACTGGGATCCAAACCAGACCATCAGGCTTTGGGCTTCTGCTCCTAATCGCCACACGCTGCCCCAGGCCCCGGTCAGCCCCCTCCTCACCAAACCTCCTGTCAGAAACCACTCAGTCAGATCTCCCAATGGCTGTTTTATTGTGACTGATTAGGTTACACTTCGGTAGTGTTACGTGTCATCCTTTTACAAATGATAGATGGAGGCTATAGCTTCCAAGGGGCAGAGTGTCCCCTGGTCTCAGACACACACGGGCAGGTGTGAGTCCCAGGGGCAGGAAAGCCTTGACGGGTGTTGGATTTGCGGGGAAGGGGACTGCAGGAAGATGGGATAACATAAAAATGAAATAACATCAGGGGCGCCTGGGTGGCTCAGTCGGTTAAGCGTCCCACTTCGTCTCAGGTCATGATCTCACGGTTCGTGGGTTCGAGCCCCACACCGGGCTCTGTGCTGACAGCTAGCTCAGAGCCTGGAGCCTGTTTCCGGTTCTGTGTCTCTCTCTCTCTCTGACCCTCCCCTGCTCACGCTGTCTCTCTCTATCTCAGAAATAAATTAAAAAAAACAAAAAAGAAATAACATCAGCCAACCCTTACCTAGCGATTGCTCTGCATCACTACGATTCTATTAATTCATTGAATCCACAAATAGTTCTGTGAGGTGGGTACTATGATTATCCTCACTCACAGATGAGAAGAGAGGCTCAGGACACACAGCTAGAGGGCCGAGGGGCTGAGCCAGGGCTGACCTTCCTGGACTGCATGTTGAAGGGAGGCTGTGTGCTTAGGAAAGGCTTTTTTCATTTTTAAAGCAAAAGCTGGGTAGGGGGGGAGCGGGTCTTCTCTGTTGAAGGGACAGTTACGCAAAGCTCTTAGACCTACAGAAGCCGGGTCATTAATCTTCTGTAAGCGCCCCTGTAAAATGAGGACCATGATTATTTCTCCCCACATTTCCCTTTCCAAGACTGCAAGAGAAGGCTCAACTTTGCAGCAAAACTCTAGGGCGCCAGGGCTCTGTTCCCAAAAGGCCTCCTACTCCAGCAGCGCAGGGGCTAAAGCAAGCCTGTGTCCCCAGCTGTCCTAAGCACTGCGGGGCTTCTTCCTGCCCTGCTCTGTCGCTGCAGGAGCCCATGCAGGTCGCAAGGGAGACCCAGGAACTGTCGTGTACCTGGAATATCCTGGATAAAGACTCTTGAATCCTGGCTCCACCCCACCTTTGCTGGGTGACCTTGGGCAAGTGTCTTAACATCCTGGAGCTTTCAGTGGGTTGTTGTGAAGATTAGATGAGTTTCTGTGTGGCGGAGGCTCAGAACTCTGCCTGGCACAGAGCGATAGCCATGCAAGCGGTGCTTTTATTTTCATGATGCAGCAAATACTTAGGGAGCTGCTGAGGGCCAGGCACTGGGCGGGGAGACTGAGATGGATCTGGCAGAACCCTCTGGGCCCTCATGGGGCTCGGTGTCTGCTCGGGTGATCAGCTCTTCTGGTTTGCCTGGGATGAGGCTTTCCCAGGATGTAGGCTTATCAGTGCCTAAACTGGGAACATCTGTGGCAAACTGGGATGGGTTGGTCACCTGACTGTCTAGTGGGCTCACGGATCATGAAACAGATCCTCCCAGATAGGCCTGGTAAAGAAGTTTGAATATTGAACAGGGGAGGACTGAAGCCTGGAGATCAGGGAGGGCTTCCAGAGGGAGGGCATTTAAACCGAGGCCTGGAGAATGAAGAAGAATGAGCAAACAAGGGAAGGAGGGTGTGGGGGGAGGGGAATGGCCCGTGGACACAGCTGGGGGCTTGGTG
Organism: Crocuta crocuta; assembly: GCF_008692635.1. Lineage (NCBI taxonomy): Eukaryota > Metazoa > Chordata > Mammalia > Carnivora > Hyaenidae > Crocuta > Crocuta crocuta. The sequence goes on along the minus strand of NW_027527920.1, from coordinate 7,510,659 downwards.
GGAATGTGGCACATATGGACGAAGGTGTGCCCAGAAACACAGGGACCGCGCACCCAGGACACCCCCAGCACCCGGGTGCTGGGGGAAGGGCGCACAGGACACCTTGCACACCCGCACATACTACAATAGCGGCTGCCTCTGGGGACAGTCCTGGGAGGCAGGGCACTGTAGATAAGGACAGACACCCTATGGAGCTTTTGAACTGAGAGAATGTAATACCTACACCAAAATAATTTAAACCAACTACGGTACGTGCCTGTGCTCACCTATACCCAGATCATTCCAGGGGCCTGGAAGTGGTGGCTGTAAGAACCCCCTTCCCCCCGCTCTGGCAAGGGCCTTCTCGGCCTTGGGGACCAAGCTGGCCCAGGAAGGGGAAGAGGCCACAGCCATACTGTCTGCCGCCAGGGCCTCCCCCCAGGCCCGAAGCAGACAGAACTAAACAGGCCGGCTTATCAGCTGTCGCCACTGCGTCCCACCCAGTTGAGCTGGGCTTGCTGCTGGGAAAGTGGCCCCCAGCCTTTCGCCAGGGACAGCACTGGCCCAGGGTGGGGAACCACTGGGGCTGTCGTCCCAGGGGCCAGTCTGGGGTAGGGGTGTCTGATGAGTGTGTAGAGCCAGGCCTGGAGCCTGGGAGTTGGTCTGCTACAGATTCGCCGTGGGGTTTTAAAGAATTGCTCTGGGATATTATTTGAAAATTATACAAGTGACCCAAAAATGTATCCTCCTTATAAAATAGTCAGGTAATTCTTCAGCATGTGAATCAGCTCCCCCTCTCTGGAAGCAGGCCTGTTGGGTGCTGGGTGTCGGCCGTACTTGGTAACATACTCGCTGTCGTTCAGTCCCCACAGCCCACGGGGAGGTAGGCACCGAGCCCCACTAGGGTGAAGGCTGTCCTAGACCCCAGGGCTGGGGGCCAGCCGAGCTGTCTCTGAGACACCGTCCCACTTTCTTCCAGGAGCCCCTCAGCTGCTCCGCACCGAGAGGTGGGGACACATGTGCCAGAGAGGAGCATGGTCAGAAAAGCATCATCTCACCTCTCTGGGCCTCAGTGTTCTCATCTCAGCAATGGGTCAGACATTTCAGCCCTGCTTTCAGGGTAGGCGTGAGGGTGGGCGCTGTGTGTGCCCGTGTGCTCCAGGGATGAAGGGGTGGGAGATCCTCCCATGCCCCCCTCTCTTCTCCGTATCCCCCGGGTCCCAGCCGGGGGCGATGGGGGGTTGCCCCCAACCACTGCCTTTGTCACACAAGGCCTGTCGACCCCCTCCGGGTTTGGTCCCCAGACACAGCACACCCGGCGTCCCCTGGCTGCCCCCTGGCTTCTTGAGCAGGGAGACCGACTGTGGCCTGGCCAGCCTGCCTGGGCCAAACCCACGTCTCTGGGGGTGAGGAGCAGAGCTGGGAGGGGGAAGGAGGGAGACAAGGAGGAGGGATCTTCAAAGGCCCTGTGGCTGTGGGATAGTTTGGACAGACTGATGGGGGTGGAGGTAGGAGATGAGGGGAGAGAGTCAGGGCTGGGGGGGAGGGCTGAGGCTGGGCCCCAACACTGCAGGGGCTCACCCACCTGACTCACCACCAGCCCCAGCTTGTGGGGACTGGAGGGTGTACTGTCTGCCTGGACTCAGGCTACCATCTGGGTGTCCTGGTGGCTCCTTACTCCCCGGGGACAGCCAGTCACCAAGTTCTAGGATATCCCCAGCCTGGGCCTACTCACCATCCCCTGTGGGGCTCAGGCCTTTTCTCCTATCATGACCTTGACCCTGGTTCCCTAGTAGACCTGCTGTGCCTCAGCCTTGCCCATGTCCACCACCCCTACATACACAGTCTCTCGCTCTCTTTCTCTCTCGCACACACACAGTCCACTTCTCTCCAGAGTTCCCCAAGTCCCAGCTCCAAAATGCAAATCTGACCCCTTTACAATCCTGTTTCTAACCCTTTATGGCTCCCCAGTGCCTAGAGAGTTCGTCTAAATGTTGTAGCATGGCTTTGAGGTGCCCTGTCCACCCCACTCCCGTCCGCTGTCAGCCTTACCCCCTCCCCAGGCCTGCCCTCTGACCTCAGGGTGTCCCTTCAGACCCCACACCTTTGCCCTTGCGGTTCCCTTCCTTGGGACCCCTCCTTTCCCCCTTTGTCCCCCTCCCAGGCTCTGGCTGCTCCCCTGTGGTTCTGACACGTAAGCTTATGTCACCAGGCATCGACGAGGGCTCTGACCGAAGAGAACATGTCTGTCTGGGGTGTCGCAGTCTGGTAGAGAAGGCAGGAATATGTTCCTGGAGCAAGTCTCAGGGCAGGCCCGGCCCGTACCTCCTCTACCGGGCAGGGCACTCCTGGCCTGTATTACCGGTCCCTGGGCGGCATCACATTCCCCAGGCTGTTCCCAGTTACTCCCACGGAGTCCCCCCTGCAGGAGCCTGCAGCAAGCGGTCGCTCGCTGTGGCCAGCCCCCCACGCGTCCCCAGGCTGCCGTCTCAGCCCTGGCTTCCTCTCCTCCTGCGCTCACAGCCCTGGCTCTGACCACCAACCCACGGAGGACTGGCTGCTCCCTGGGAACACCCCGCTTCTTCTCAGCCTTCGTTGGTGCCATAAGCTCTGCCTGAGGTTTCTCCCTCTCCTCCTCCCCCGTCACCTTCCAAGCCTTGCCTCCATCCAGGCCCCCAAATGTAACCTCCTCAGGGCCACTTCTGGGATCCTTTTGCTGACCACAGCTCTTAGCTTCCTGTGTCTGATATTGGAGTTAGTTTTCCTGGGCTTATGTCTCCATGAGCCTGGAAGGAGCCCTTTGACCCCAATCTTGGCACTTGAACTTTCTCTGCTTTTTCTGGGGCTGAGGCCATAGCCCCACTCTGCCCAGGTGGTGGCCCCATTACCACTGCAGAAGTCCCCTCCCAGGCTCGGAGTTGGTCAGTGCTGAGTCTGAATGTGCCCCTCTCCTTCCTGGCTGTGAGGCTGTGGACAACCACCTTGGACTCTCTGAGCCTTGATTTCCCCTTCTGGAGATAATGGTTGAATCCAGCTACGGTGGTGCTTTGGATCTGGCACTTCCTCTGGACAAGTCCCTCTTCAATGAGTAGCCCGAAAGGCCGGGAGGAAGTGTCCACCCAGAGCCTGCATGCCCCCTTTCCTCCTGACTACACTCCAGCCCCGGGGTCCGGAACTTGCTCCCAGTTGGCCTGCGCCCTCTCTAGGGGCCACCCTCGTGAGGGCAGTCACGGATGCCAATGCGTGCACCCCTAGGCGGCAGGGGGGGTGATCTAAGGGCACGTGTTTGGAGGTGGTATGGAGCTTGGGGTACAAGAGAGGCAGAAGGCTGGGGTGGGGGCCCCCAGTTCCAGGGAGGGTCTCTGAGGTGTGGAGAAATCTAAGTGGGGAGGGGCCGGCTGGGTGGCTCAGTCGGTTAAAGTGGCTGACTCTTGATTTCAGCTCACGTTGTGATCTCACATTCATGAGTTCGAGCCCCACATCAGGCTCCGCGCTGACTGGGCGGAGCCTGCTTGTGATTCTCTTTCTCTCTCCGCCTCTTCCATGCACTCTCTCAAAATAAATAAATAAACTTACACACAAAAAAAATTAAAAAATAAATCTGAACATGAACTTGTCCTTCCCAGTGATTCTGAAGGTAGCTTTGCTACTGTGTCAAGGCAGGCGGATGGGATATTTAACTGGTTGTTGATTTGACTTATAACTTAAATATTTAGACATAGGGTGAGGGGGCCTGGGGCCCTGCAAGTGGTGGGGGGGCCTGGACATCTGGAAGAGAGTTGTAGGGGCCAAAAGAAATGGTTCCTGCCTGCTGCCAAGCACAGGTAAAGCTGGTTATCATCACCAAGGAGAGTGGGGGCGGGGAGCGTGGCTGCCTCTGGGCCAGGCGCAGTGGGGGGAGGAGCTGGGCGGCCCTGCCTTTGGAGCTCTCTGGCTGAACTCCCTACTGTGTTCAGGGGGCGCACACTGGCTCAGGCTGCTGGTGGCCTCCTGTCTCCTTTCTCTGGGAGCTCTCAGCTCCCCGGGTCATCAGGGAGGGCCTCACTGAGGAGGCGACGTGTCTGCACTGGCTCAGGAGAGACTTCGCCATGTCACAGTGGAGCCCTTCATGGTAAGAAAGACCTTTGTGCCCTGGTGTAAGAATCAAAGCTAGTACTTCCATTGATTTGAGAACTTTGCAGACTTAGTAGTAGTATTTTTTTGCCATACAGCAATATACAGCCAAGTCATTGTCAAAATGGTAGCATGTAGAGAGAAGCGAAACAAACAAAAAGCCTGCCAAACCCAACACTGGCTGTCCCTCCAGTGCGACAAAACCACCATGAACATTTTACTGGGGTTTCCTTACAGCCAAAGGACTGAACCTATACTTCGATTTATTTATTTATTTACTTTTTATTTTAGAGAGAGAGTGTGCCAGTGGGGAAGAGGGGCAGAGGGAGAGCGACAGAGAATCCCAAGCAGGTTCCACCCTCAGCCTGGAGACCGACACGGGGCTTGATCCCAAGACCCCGGGATCATGACCTGAGCCGAAACCAAGAGAGGGACACTCAACCGACTGGGCTGCCCAGGCGCCCCGTGAACCTCTAGTTCTCTGAGGGAGCGGCTCTGTGCTGGGACGGCAAAGCTGAATTCTAGCAAACTGCACCCCTTGGCCTGTCCTCCCCCATCCACCAGGGTCCCCTCGACCCCATGTCCTGGTCTGCTCAGCCCTCCCTGGCCAGCCTCCCCTTTTGCCTGAATCGCCTGGCTTAGTCCAGCACCCAAAAGTTTGCTGAGGAAGTGAGTCAAAGGATCAGCCCGGGCAATCATTGGAGCTGACCTTGTTTTATTTGGGGGGGGGGGTGTGGTTCTTGCCCCAGAACACGCAGCAGCCTGGTGACACTGCCGGACAAGAGCTCAAATCTTCTGACTCTCGATCTGGTGCCTGNTCAAACTTTCTGCTTCCTCCAGGGAGCCTCCCTGACTGCTGCGCAGGAGGCCTTCTCCCTCTCCCTTAGCTTGCTGATAGTAACTAATATAGGGAGCACTTTCTGCATGCTAGGTACGTTCCTAAAAACCACTGAATTACCCTATTATCCCATTTTACAGAAAAGAAGATTGAGACTTTGAGACATGAAGTGAATTGCCCAAGGGAACCAATAGTTAGCAGTGGCAGCCCCAGTCCAGGCTACTGGCTTTAGAGCCCTTGTCCTTGGCCCTCTCTCTTCCTCTGCTCTACCTCTCCTGGGACAGTAAGTCTTTTTTTTTTTTTTTTAAGTTTATTTATTTATGTTGAGATAGAGAGGGAGAGGGAGAGAACATGTGAGCAGGGGAGGGACAGAGAGAGAGGGAGAGAGAATTCCAAGCAGCTTCCACACTGTCAGCACAGAGCCTGGCTTGGGGCTCGAGCTCACAAACCATGAGATCATGACCTGAACTGAAATCAAGAGTCGGACGCTTAGCTGACTGAGCCACCCAGGCGTTCCCTGGGGATGGTAAGTCTTGACTGCAAAGTCCTTCTAGGCAGCTGGGCACAGCAGAAAGAACACCGGACTTGGGGTCTAAGTCAATCGGCTTCAAGTTGCAGCTCTGGGCCCAGCTGTGGCAGCTTGGGGGCCCTACGCCATCCTCTGAAACACGGCCTTGCCATGTCTGTCCTGCCCCCTTCCCAAGCCTGTGTGAGCACCAGGGGGCGGGGCAAGGTTAGACTGACGGAAGAGTTGGTTCCCCAGATGTGAGGCACCCCTGAACTCCCAACGGCACTCCACACACAGCTTTGCACAGAAAAGGGGCTCAGTCCATAGAGGTGGCTTGGGGGGAGGGGTACCGTTCACTGAGGGACCTTTTTGAAGACCAGAAAAAGGGAAAGGGCATCTGTTCTTCCCCCAAAGTGGGGTAGGGAGAGGGCCTGTCCTGCGAGTCAGGAAATCTTGGGCCCCCACCTGGCCCTAAAGAGTATAATGACCTTGGCCTCCATTCTTCTCTCTGGCTTCCAGGTGAGGATGGGTCTCGGTCGTCATTCTGCTCCCACATACTCTGTTCCAGGTTCTGAGCCCAGCCCTTTGAATGGGCCCGTCCCTCCCACTTTTTGGAGGCTGGCCTTGAACGCTGGGGCTTGGGCCCTGTCCCCTGGAGGGGTTTTTTGTGTGGTTTGGGAAGGACAAAGGACGCCTTTTGTCAATAGGGCAGAAATTACATGGTGGGCATTCCTGGCAGCCACCGGGGAGCGTGATTCTAGCCCTAGGTCTGGTGTGGGCACCACCAAGCCATGGAAATGTGCTTCTAATTACAGTGTGCATGTGGCCGGCTGGACCCAAGCATTTTACAGGGTCCTAGTGCGAGGAACACTAACTGGTTCCTCCCGGAGGGAGAGGGGGAGTTGGGGGCACACCGGGAGGGCAGTCTGGGAGAGGAGGGCAAGAGAAACAAGGTGGTGATGTGATGTGATGTGGGGTCAGGAGGGGAGGGAGCCGCCTCAGGGAGAGCCCTGCTGTGGGAGGCAGGTGACTTCTCAGCTGCGTGAACTTGGGCAGGTCACTCAGCCTTGTAGCTTCTCAGTCTCATCTTCCAGATGAAGACGATGGTCTCTTTCTTGCAGGGACATTGTGAAGGCCACAGGTGATGTGTGTAAAAGTGTTTGGCACAGAGCCTTTACACGGGAGGTGTAGAGAAAGAAAACCTTCATGTCTTGGGGGTAAGAATCAAAGCTTGGACTTCCGTGACTTTTATCATTTTGAAAATTATTTTTCATGCTGTGAAGGAATATATATGATCATTGTCAAAATATTAGCGTACAGATGGTTGGATTTAGGATTTTTCAACTTTATGATAGCATGAAAGGGGTAAAAAGTCAGTAGAAACTGTACTTTGAATTATGAATTTTGATCTTTTTCCGGGCTAGTGATGTGCTGTGTGGTCCTTTCTGGTGACACCGGGCAGGGGCCCGCGCCTCCCAGGCAGCTAAGCCATCATGAGGGTGAACAACCAGTACGTTTACAACCATTCTATACTCGGACATCCATTCTAGATCTTTCACTGAGCACACAATTCAGCAAATTACATGAGATTCTCAACATTTTCTTATAAAGCCGGCTTTGTGTTAGAGGATTCTGCCCAAGTGCAGGCTAATGTAAGTGCTCTGATCAAGTGTAAGGCAGGCCAGGCTGAGCTGTGATGCTTGGTAGGTTAGGTGTATTGAATGCATTTTCAACTTATGATATGTATGTATTTTTTTATTAAAAATTTTTTTTAACATTTATTTATTTTTGAGAGACAGAGAGACAGAGCATGAGCAGGGGAGGGGCAGAGAGAGAGATTGGGAGACACAGAATCCGAAGCAGGCTCCAGGCTCTGAGCTGTCAGTGTAGAGCCCCATGTGGGGCTCGAACCCACGAGCTATGAGATCATAACCTGAGCTGAAGTCAGCTGTTTAACCAACGGAGCCACCTAGGAGCCCTCATATGTATTTCTTTAAAGTACGACTCTTTTTCAAACATTTTAAAAAGTGTTTATTTATTTATTTTGAGAGAGAGTGTAAACAGGAGAAGGGCAGAGAGAGAGGGAGAGAGAGAGCATCCCAAGCAGGCTCTGCACCAGCAGCGCAGAGCCTCATACGGGTCTCGAACCCACAACCTGTGAGATCATGACCTGAGCCCAAACCAAAAGTTGAACACTTAACCAACTGAGCCACGCAGGTGCCCCTCAACTTACGATATTTACTAACTCATGAGGAGTTTACTGGGGTGTAACCCAGCTGTAAATTGAGGAAGGTCTGTATATAGGTAAGGAAAAAAGCCATTGGTAATCTCTTCACCAATATTATTGTTATTTATTATTAATTATTAAGTGTTAATGGTGGGATTTAGGGCATAGGAGGTGGACTGATGGCCGAATATTCTCAGAGTGCCTTCAATTATTCTGCTTAGGCTGAATGGATGGGCTACCGCCTTCCTCCAAAGGAGGGCAGCCTTGGGGGGGTAGGGTGACTGACCCTTGATTTGGTGGTGCTGGAGGCTGGCCCCACCCCAGGACACCCAGTCTCAGCCTGTAGCAGCTGCCTGCCCAGCCCACCTCCTGACAGTGTGTCAGTGACATGTGAAGGACAAGGGCAAATAATTAAGGGTTTGGAGCCCCACAGAACTGGGCTCCAACCTGGCTTTGGTCCTAAGATGCTCTATCTAGCAGGCGCCTGGGTGGCTCCATCGGTTAAGCCTCCAACTTTGGCTCAGGTCATGATCTCGCAGTCTGTGGTGGGTTCAAGACCCATGTTGGGCTCTGTGCTGAAGCTCAGAGCCTGGAGCCTGTTTCAGTTTCTGTGTCTCTGGCTCTCTCTGCTCCCCCCACAAGTACTCTGTCTCTCCCTCAAAATAATGTTTATTTTTAATGAAGAAACATTTTTAAAAATTCTGTATTTAAAAATTCTATTATTTTGATAGAAATGATGCAAGTGATTGTAAAAAGAAATCTTTTTTCAAATATAGGAAGGAGGGCACCTGGGTGGCTCAGTCGGTTGAGCATCTGACCCTCCCTGCCCCGCTCCTTTTTTCTGCATCTGACTCTTGATTTTGGCTCAGGCCATGATCTCACAGCTCATGAGATAGAGCCCCACATTGGGCTCTGTACTAACAGAACGGAGCCTGCTTGAGATTCACTCTCCCTCTCTCTCTGCCCCTCCTGTGCTCTCTCTCCCAAAATAAATAAATAAATTTTTTAAAAAGATTAAAAAATATAAAGGAAAGTATAAGGACGGAACTAAAAACCCTGCTACCCAGGGGCAGCCATGGTTAACTCTAGGGAGTGTCCTTCTGTCCTTGTGTTTCCGGGCAGATAGACGTACGCATTTACTCAATTTGCAACATGAGCAATGTGTCGCTGGCCTAATTCAGCCTCACAAAGCCACCTGTAGAAAGGGCAAGTGGAGACAGACAGCATCTCTGCAGCAGGGGACCATTGTGGGGTCAACAGTGGGGAGCTGCTCTGTGTTCCTATGGCGTCTCCTCTCCACCCCGCGACCCTGTCCGTCTGCTGTGTTTCATGCAGTGTCCGCAGGGAGGGAGGGAACAGTGGGAAGCCTCGCGACTGAGACAGGGATTGAAGGTCTCATGTATCCTGGACCCTCTGGGAGCCAGTGCAACTCAGTGGTTAAAGACAGTCAATGCTGGTGCCAGGCTGCCTGGGTTCAAATCCTGGCTCTGCCACTTGCTAGCTCCCTCACCTTGGGCATGTTACTCAGTTTCTTCATTTGCAAACCAGGGGATAGTAATAGAACCTCCCTCTCAGCCTTGCCTGAAGTTTATTTTATTTTTTTAATGTTTATTTATTTATTTTTGAGAGAGAGAGAGAGAGAGAGAGAAAGAGAGAGAGAGAACACGAACACAGGAAGGGCAGAGAGAGAGGGAGACACAAAATCTGAAGCAGGCTCCAGGCTCTGAGCTGTCAGCATAGAGCCCGACATGGGGCTCGAACCCACGAACCGTGGGTGAGATCATGACCTGAGCCAAAGTCAGACGCTTCACCGACTGAGCCACCCAGGCGCCCCCCAGACTTGCCTGAAATTTAAATGCGTTAATTCAAATAAAGCACTGACTGATCCTGGCACAAGGTGAGTAATTCCTAAGTGCTGGGTGTTATTAATGCCATTATTACTATTCAGTAACCGCAGTGCTCAGTCTGTGGAGCCAGGGGTCAGCTCCAAGCTGGACTGCCTCTCCGTCCTTGAAACTGGCCCTCTTTGGATCTGTTCACCAGAAACACCCGCCCTTTAGCAAGATCTGGGGAAGCCGTGGTCACACTGGGTGTTTGGGAATGCGGTATTGTCGGTCAAGTCCTGGGCCCATATCAGCCCGCTGTTATCCTTGGCTACTGCTGGCTTTCTGCCCCCCGACCCCACCCCCGGGCCAGAAGTAGAGCCAAAGGCACTGTTATTTTCGTGGTCGTTGTTTCATAAAACAGGCCATGTGGAGCCCTCTCAGCTGCCCCGCCATTGAACACAGAGGAAACCCAAGGCCCAGAGAAGTAAATGCCATCACCACCTGCTCAGTGGCAAGCTGTGTCTCCGAGTGCAGACCATGAGACCTTTTCCAGACACGGGCAGCCATTTGTGCGAGCCCAGCGCCCGCGTCTGCGGGACAGCCTCACTGCCGCAGGGACGCTCCTGGCTCCCCGTTAGCAAAGTTCTGTGCTCACTTCATGCTCGTTCTTCAAGGACCATAGGGACGTATCCCCACCCTCTTGTTACACAGAGGAGGCAGCTGAGGCCCGGAGAGCTGCCTGGCCGCCCAGGGCCACACATTGAGCCAGGACGTGGGGCCCAGAGCCAAGCCTCCTGTGCCCGGGCCCACACTGGGCCCACTCCTCTGCCTCCATTCCTTCTAGTCGGTGCCCCGGCTCAGTACCTCCATGAAGGAGCCAGGAACCAGAGGGGAGTGTGTGGGACCAAGAAGAGGGCAGGGGGGATGGCACTCAGGTCCAGGGCTGAGGCATAGGACACAGAACCGGATGTGGCTCAGGCCCAGACCACATTCCAGGAGGGAGTCCCTCCATCGGTCAGTTCACTTCAGGAGGGAGGCGTGGAGAGGTAAAGGCCAGCCTTGTTCTCCCTGCAACTGAGGACCTGCTTGTTCTTATGCAGTTGGGGAAACTGAGGCAGAGAGCTTCAGGGCAACATAATGAGTCATATGGGTCCAGAAGGCTTCTGCTCTTAGCCCCTGACTTCCAAAGTTGTGGTGCAGGCACCCTAAGTCTGTGAGGGCACCCCCAGACCCGAGGGATCTGGGGGCAGGGGGGAACCCACTCTGCCTCGCACTCACAGGATGACCCGGACGCGTCACGGCCCTTCTCTGGGCCTCATTTCCTCGTCTGCACAAGGTGTTAAAGGCAGTCACTGGCCTCCCTCATCCCCTGAGCACTGATACAATGAGCACAATTTTTCTTTGAAAATTATAGAACGAAGGGGATGTGTGAGGTTCATGAAGAGAACTCAGAAACACTAGAGGGCTAGACTTGGGGGCGTGTTACAGTCACCCCAGGAGAGAGGCTATTATGGGAGGTGTCCAAACTCTGCATGTGCTTAACATGACTATTTTTCATATTTGCTTATAATTATTTTGTCTTTATTGCTCTCAAAACAGACTTTACCTCAAGCGTAAGGAAACAGAAGCAGAAAAAAAAGAAGGAAGGAAGGAAGGAAGGGAGGAAGGAAGGAAGGAAGGAAGAAGGAAGGAAGGAAGGAAGAAGGAAGGAAGGAAGGAAGGAAGAAGGAAGGAAGGAAGGGACTCCATGATGTCAACTCCCAGGGAAGCCACTGTTAATATTTTGGCTGAGCTCCTTTTTCTTCTTATGCCTGTATATTAAAATATCTCTGTGTATATGTACCTTGAAGATTATAGAATAATATTCTACATACTGTTATGTGAAGTTTCCTCTCTTTACTTGCCAGTGTTTCAATAACATTTCGTCTTGTCAACAAATGCTGATCTACAGCACCCTCTGTCCGTCACGGCTGTGGAGATTCGTGGCTGGGTAACTGTGTTNCTGGGTCACTGTGTTTGGTGAGCCAGCCACTACAGGTCCAAGTGGTTTAAGTGACAGACACTGGAACATCCCGAGGTTCCTACCTCCAGGGCTCTGTCCAGGGCACCCACCTGTGGGTGGGGGGTAAGGCTGGGTGTGGAGTGGGAGGAGGAGGAGGAGGAGGCCTTCCAGAAGGGAAGTCTGTCCGCTGAGGACTCGGGCAGGGTAGGGACTAGGGCAGTGGCTTGGGAGGGAGAAGGAGCCACGCACAGATCTGCCTGCCCCGGAGCCCGTCTCTGCCTGCTTGTGGGGCCTCCTGTAGAGCTGGCGTGGTTTCCCCAAAAGAGACTTTCCTACTTCGCTGAGCTAGCAGGTGCAGTCCCTCCAGCCAGGGCCGCCCCAGTGCGGGCAGAGCAGCAGTGGGACACGCGTGGGGGCAAATGTGGCCCAGGGCTCGCTTTCTTCCTTGCTCCACCCTCCAGACCCCGGGTCCCAGGAAGGCGACTTTGCTCCATGGCAGGCAGTGAGGCCAGAGACTGTTTTGGATCCATGGAAGGCTCTGCAAAGGCCAAGGGAGAAGGGCAGCTCGCCTTGGACTCCAGGGCCATCTGATCCTACCTGTCCTGTGGCAGGTGGAGACACTGAGGTCCAGGGCCCCACCGCAAGTGGTGGAAGTGCCAGGCTGCATTAGGGCTCAGCCCATGGTACTGCACGCTCCTGCCGTCACATGGGTGACAAGGGGCAAGTCACGTCACTTCTCTGTGCCTGTTCCCTCTTTCCTAAAGCGGTGATAAGAATTGTCACAGGGGCACCTGGGTGGCTCAGTCGGTGAGGCGTCCGACTCTCGGTTTCGGCTTGGGTCACGATCTCACAATTCGTGGGGCTGAGCCCCGCGTCGGGCTCTGTGCTCACAGTGAGGAGCCTGCTTAGGATTCTCTCTTCCACTCTCTCTGCCCTTCCCTCGCTTGCACTGTCTTTGTTTCTCACACACACACACACACACACACACAAACTTAAAAATAGAATTGTCACACACATTCATCATAGGACTGCTGTGGGCTTAAGTAGGTTAATACACACCAAGTGTTTTTGAACAGGGCCCCCGCGTGGTGAGTGCTCATGAACGCTGGCTGTTCCCTGGCTGGCGCTCCCAAACCGTGTAAGCTGACTCGCGTCCCCCTTGCTGCCCTCACCGGTGTCTTCAATCCCAAAGATTTCTGAGCCTGCAGGACACAGACATGAGGGTCACCTTTTGGGTGCCCCTGGCTGAGGAACCCGAGATCATCCGCTTTGTACTGTCTGTACTCTGGATTCCAGGAGCCTGGAATTGATGGATGTTTTTCTTGGTTGTATCATCTGGGCTAATCAGCCACCCTCTCTTGAAAAACAGGAATTGGACTTCGGGATGGTTCTAGCTCCTTCCAGTGCCAAAGAGGAGGATTCTGGGTTAAAGCTCTGAAGGGGGCAGCTTGGCAAATGGGGACTTGGTGAGCGTTATGGATTCAAGTTCCCTCCAGAATTTATATGTTGAAGCCCTAACCCCAACTACCTCAGGATGGGACTGTATTTGGAGATCGGGTCTTTAAAGACGTACTTGGGGGGCACCTGAGGTGCTCAGTCAGTTAAGTGTCTGACTTCAACCCAGGTCATGATCTCACGGTTTGTGAGTTCAAGCTGCACGTCCGGCTCTGTGCTGACAGCTGGGAGCCTGGAGCCTGCTTCAGATTCTTTGTCTCTCTTTCTCTCTGCCCCTCTCCTGCTCCCTCTCAGAGTCTCTGTCTCTCTCTCAAAAATAAATAAACCTTAAAAAAAAAAGAAGTACTTAGGTTAAAATGAGGGCATTAAGGTGGGCCCTAATCCAATATGACTGGTGTCCTTCTGAGGACAGGAGATCAGGACAGACTCGCACGTCGGGAAGCCTAGGTGAAGACAGGAAAGGGCCATCTGCGTGCCAAAGAGAGAAGCCTCAGAAGCACCCAACCCTACTGGCCCCTTGGTCCTGGACTCCTAGCTTCCGGAACCGTGAGAACATACATTTCTGCTCTTTAAGTCATGTAGTCTGTGGTTCTTTGTTATGGGAGCTAGCAAAGTGACGGGTTAGAGGTTGTCTTGTCCGGTGAGGACTTCTTCGGTTCACCAGGCTGCCAGAACCCGTTGAGGACAAAGAACCTGTGTGCCCGACGCTTCCAGAAGAGGAGAGAGTCCTCTGTCCTTGGGCCTGTGGACCCTGGGGTCTCTAGGATGGTAAGAATTAGCCCTACAGGCCGGCTCCGGCCATTCCTGTCTCCCTTAGTCATGGATACAGGTCGAGGTAGGCGTTCTTAGTCATGTTTTTCAAAGGAAGGAGGCTCGGCAAGTCACCTGGCCAAGGGTCCCATCCAGCCTTGGTGTGCGGGCCTGCAGCCGTGCTCTTTCCCACATACCCCGGTGCCCTCCAAGAAGAAGGCCTCCCAGAGTGCCCCGGAGGGCCTGTGCCCTGCTGCCGGGTAGCAGAGGGGGCCGCGCCAGCCCAGCACCCTGGGAACAAGGGCGCCTGGGCAGGAGCGCCCTCCCCCAGCTTTCTTCAGCTCCTTTTCTGTTGTTGCTTTGCTCAGCCGGGCCCTGTTATCTTCCGCTGAGTCTGACGCCTAGTTCTTCCTGTTTAACATTCAGACTCTAGACTTTTCCTTTGGAGGCGGTTATGTGTTTGTTTTGTGTTTTGGATCCCCCACCCCCACCCTGCCCCTGCCACAGCCCCTGTCTCTGGCACTGAGGCCCCTCGGGCTCACCGCTGACCCTGTGTTCAGCACTTCAGCGCCCCCGTGAGTGAGGGGTCCTCAGCCCCATGCTCTGCCTGGGGGCCCTCTGCTAGCAGGGGAGCGGGGAGGAGTCTGTCGCTTTGTCCCTGGTGTAATATCCAGACCCCATGAGCCCTGCCCTACTGCCTCCTGGTCACCCCTCGCCCCTCCTCTCCTCCAGCTCAAGCTGAGGGGCTCTAGGCTCCCGGGAGCACTGTGCTTTGAGCCCGGAACACTCCAGGAAGGAGATTCATCCACAGAGCAAGAAAAAATGGTTTGGGAGGAGTCACTTGGTTGAGCTCTGCTTTTGCGAGTGTGGAGACGGGGCTCTAGAGAACCTAGCACGGGCTCCCTGCATGTGAGGGCGCTGGACCCCAAGCCAGGCTCCCCTCTTGGCTTTCCATCCCACGCTGTGTGAGTTTGGGCACATCACACCTTCTCTAGGCCTCCGCTCTGTCACAGGAGGGTGGCGGAGGAGTTGAGCCAGCTGGCTCCCGAGGGCCTTCTAGCCTGATGAGCTGTCATTTAAAATGACCTAAAGGTCTTTCATGAGATGATGCCCCTGGGGACTCCAGGTAGGGTGACTGTGGGAAGACACAGGGCACAGAGCAAGCAGGGGGGTGGGGGAAGCTGTGCGTGGCCGCTGAGATGCAGGCTTAGCCTCCCTTCTCTCAGGCCCTCCACACTCCCCCCCTCCCCCGCCCCCATAACAAACACTGGGAAGGCCTCGGGCTGGAGGTGAGACCTTGGCAAAGTTCTTAACCTCTCTGGGCCCCAGTGTGCTCGCCACCAAACGCGCACGGGAGGTGCTGAGCACACGTGGTTCGGGTTGTCACGATCTCCTAGTGGGAGCATGTCCGTGAGGGCTCCTCACTTGCTAGAGGGCAGGCGTTGGGTCTGACCCACTTTGGGCACCCCTGGGAGCGCTGATTGAGAAGAGGGGCGCCTCATTGGGACATGGTGTCAGGCACCTCTGGACCCCCTACCTCCGAGCCTCGTGGCTCACCTCGTCCCCAGCTCTTATTGAGGCAGTTAGCTGTGCACAGGTGTGAAGCGATGGCCCCTTGCCTCACCACCAGGCTCATGCTTACCTCCTCCCCCAGGCGATCAGAACCAGTGGGTTGTGACCCCTTCCAACCTGCAGGGGACTGGCTCTGAGCCCACTCTACGCAGTTCCTCTGAGGGTGCCAGCAGGATGGACTCCCAGTTGCCCGCAGCCATGACCAGCCCACCCCCTGCCTCTCCTTCCTCCCCTATTCCACTCCTCCCGGTTCCTCACTTCTGACTTTGGGGGGCGTCCGAAGTAAAGGGTCCCCGGGGATTGTGGTCAGTGTGTGAGCTGCAGCCTCAGGCCTGAAAACCTCAGGCTGAGCCCACGGAGAGGCTGGAGGCTCAAGAGGGAGCCCAGCCCTGGGCTCCCTGCTCCTCTCACAGACCCAGGGAGCTGGGGACGCCTTGCCCTGTCTCATGCATGAAGCAGCTGGACGGAAGTGACAGAGCTGGGCATTGAACAGCCGCCTGCCGATTCCCAGTCCACACAGGTGCCATTTGTCCCACTGGGGCCCCAGGGAAGGGCCAGAGCCCAGCCAGGCTTCACTCCTTTCCCCCCTCTGTTTGTAGGGCTTAGAATATCTTTGCTGGTTACAGATATTAGAAAAATAGTCTAATTGTTCTTCCCCATTCCTGGGCCCTTCCCCTTGGATCCCTTAGGGAAGGCCCCATAGTTCAGGGACCGGGGTCCCAAAGCCCCTAGTCAAGGGGAAGCTGGCTGCTCTTGAGGGCCGTGTAGAGGCCCAGCCGTTAGGAGCTATGTTCCGAGTGGTTCTCTGGCTCCTCAGGCTTTGCAGACTTGGTGGGCATGGGGTGGATGGGAGCCTGGAGTGTGGGGCCGGAGACCCAGGTCCTAGCCTGGCTCCACCACTGACTAGCTGGGAGGCTTTGGCCCAGAGGGTCTAAGACACCGCTTGTACACAAGGATAATCGTGAGGAGGCTCCACTGAGAAGGAGGGCTGGTGTGCTGGGGCCTGTCCCGGCTGGCTTGGTCCCAGTCCCCACCCCAGCCAGCTCGGGCATCAGGACAGGCAGGCACCGTGATCGCGGGCAGCCGGCTCCCAGCCTCCTGCCGCCAGCTCCCCAGGCCGCCGTCTGCACGTCCTGCCCTGCCCAGCCCGCCAGGGTGGCTGAGGGCTTGGAGCCGATGGAATCAGCGTGCCCTTCCCTCCTTTGTCTGCTGGTGCTTCCTTCCCTTCTCAGCATGCTTTCTTTTTTCTGGTTTATCAGGCCCTGGGGAAAGCGAGGGGGCCAGCCAGACTCCCAGCCGAGCACCCCCGGGAGGCCGCCAGCCAGCCGGGAGCAGAGCAGACGTCTGTGTCTCTGGGGCCAGAGGCTGAGCATCCCCTCCCTCCACCTGACCCCAGCAGCTCCAGCCTGGCGGCAGGGTTCTCTTCCAGCATGGGGGAGGCCACCCAGTGTCCCTGGGACCCAAAGTCTCCTTTCAGAGGCTCGAAGCCTGGGGGATGCTTACAATACACCGAGGCCCTCTTCCTCACTCTAGGAGAAAAGAAACTGAGGCCCAGAAGCAGCAATTGCCTGGAAGGGTCGGACTCTCAGCTTAGGGCTCCTGCCCTATCAGCGTGTAGCTGCCCGGGTGTCTCCCTCAGAGTGACTGGGAAGTCGAGGGATCTGGGTTCTGAAAGTGCCTCCTGTGCATCCTAGCCCTGTCACCCACCAGCTGGGCAAGTTAACACCCGTGCCTCAGTTTCTAAGTCTGTACAATGGGGACATTGGTGCCTGCCTCATGAGCTGGGTGGAAGGCTAGGGGAGATGATGTGCGTGGCTGTCCACGCCGGAGCAAGCGTTCCCGGGGTGGTGATGGGGGCAATATTGCCTCCCCCCTCCTCCACAGGAGGCAGAAATTGGTTCTGAGAGGAGGTATGAGAAAATCTAGATCTTCAATCATGGATATATATATGGTGCTTAAACAGGTATGCAGTATAGCTGGGGTCTTAGAATGTTGTAGTGGGGAGCGATTAGAAAAAAGTATCTCTAAAGGGTCTTTGGTGGAGGGGATGAAAGAAAGGTTGAAAATTACTGCCATTGAGTTAGAGCTCAGTTCATCCCTCTGCACAGCCGTCTCCTCCCTGCTCAGGCTGGTCCCACCCAGCACAGGCTTTACGGTAAGATCAGGAACCAGGATACCCTCATCTTTTCAAAAACTCATGAGAATGGGCAGGGCCGGGGGGGACTGTTGAAGTTTTGACATTGAAAAATTCATTCATTTGTTCATGCATCCATTTGACATTTGCCCAAGGTCACAAAGCCCAGAGTACTGTGCGAGAGGGGCAAAGACTGGTCCCAGCTCTCAATAAATAGTCAGGATAGATGGTGGCAAAAGGTGATAAGTCTGTACTGGAGATGAGACCAAAGCCCTGTGGGCAGATCCGGTGTGCTGGCAAGCCTGTCCAGCTCAGAGGAGAGGGGACATTTGGGATGGGCTTTGAGGGATGGATAGGAGTTTTTCAGGTGGAAAAGAGTAGAAGGAAGTGCTGGGTAGAGGAAGCAACCTGAGCAAAGATACAAAGGCATGCTTGGGGGCCACGAATGGGACAGGAGGTGGGGTGGGGATGGGGGACCACTGCACCCAGGTAGGCTTTAGGGTGCAGCCTTGTTCATATCCTTTTTGGTCCTCTTTCTCCCATATAATAACATCCTTTTTATATACAGCAGATGTGTGTTTTCTGTAGAAAGGTTGGAAAACCTTGAGGAATAAGTGGGAGCTCCAGTCTTTTGGAGGAGAGTTTTGAAGGAGTTTCTGTCTTTTTTTTAAAGTTAATTTTTATTTATTTTTGAGAGAGAGAGAGAGAGCAAGCAGGGGAGGAGCAGAGAGAGCAGGAGACAGAATCCCAAGCAGGCTCTGCGCTGACAGCACGGAGCCCAATGTGGGGCTTGAACTCACAAACTGTGAGATCATGAACCTGAGCCGAAGTCAAGAGTTGGAAACTTAACCAACTGAGCCGCCCAGGCGCCCCAGGAGTTTCTGTCTTTTTTCTATGTGTCTCTCACTATCTCTGGTGAACCTGCCCTTTAGGGGAGGGAAGGATCCACACACATGTCCTCTGCCTCTCTCTGCCCAGCTCTGGGGCTTTGCAGGCGTTAATCAATTTCCTGCCGCAGCCTGTGGGAAGAGTGGCCTTCCCCTCCTTTGCACAGTGGGGAAACTGGGGCCAGAGCAACTCAAGGTCACACACTGGTGAACAATAGGACCTGTGTCAGAACTTAGGCCTGTCAGTCTTCTGAGCCTCCTGTCACCACGCAGGGTCCACAGACAGCCTCAGGGGCTCCAGGAACTGCCGACGCTGTGCGTGGAGTCTAGACCGGCGGAGAGTTTTTCTGGGGCAGGTTCAAGTCTTTATAAGAACCCCAGACGGCTCTGTGTCCCAGACCAGAACCACTGTGGGCTTCGCCCCCAGAGCTTAGGGCCCTTCTCATGAGAGTCAAGGACACACAGGTCCTTTGGGGTTACTGGGTGGGCACCACTGTGGGATGGGAGAGGGAGCTCAGAGCAGAGAGAGAACTAGGTCCAGTGGTGTCTTAGTTTGGCCTTAGTTCCTACGCCTGACTTGGTCCACCCTCAGAAAGTTCTTTCTCACATCTACCCTAATGCTCTCCTGCAGAAGCTCAGGCAGAGTTTTTCCTGCCTTTTGTGCTACCTAAAAGTAGGAAATAGCTCCAGAGAGTAGAACAAGCTCCAAGTTCTGAGTGCCCATAATAGTAAAGTTAAATAACCAAATAAAGGTGAGCCATGAATACCCACCCACATCTGCAAGCCCCCACCTCCCCTCCTTTAGATGGCTAAGTCTGGTGACTCATATCATCTGTAGCAAAGTTTTCAGGTCCTTCCTCCTACAGAGCAATGCCAACCGCATGTGGGTTCTGCCCAGGCCCCCATCTCCCCGTCTGTAACGTGAGGAGGTGGGACAGGTTGATCTGCTGGGCTTTTCCAGGACTCACTCTGTGATTTCCATGATCGGTCACCAGTCACAGCCTTTGCACGTGCTGTACTCTCTGCCAGGGATGTCTTACCTCTCTTTTCTGTCTGACCTGCTCCTACTCACTCTTCAAGGCCTGCTTCAAGGGCCACTACCTCCGGGAAGTCTTCCCTAATTTTGCAGACAGGAAGTGGCTCATGTTCTATTCAGGATCTCACTTCTCAGTGCTTGTCGCTTGGCAGCACCCCTGGGAATTATGTCACCGCCAGGCCAGGAACAGCCTGAAATCTGGGGCTGTTTTGTTCAATCGGATTCTCCAGCCCTAGCACAATGCCTGACGCAGAGACAATGCTCTATGAATTTATCGAATGAATGAACCAATGAATGGGTTGAGTGAGTGGGTAAATGAGTGGATGAATCTCAGTGTACCTCCTTCCCCCTCCCCTCAGGGTCAGGGGCCTGGAAAACCTCCTCACTGCCTAGGTCTCAGCATTTTGGTACAATTGGTCTGTAGTTGGTATTTCATGTGGCTCAGCTGGGAAGGCTGGGTGAAGTGTATGCACCCATTTGTTTGCCTTGGCTGGTTTTTTATGGTGCACGATGCCTGCCTTAGTCTGTAGAGGCTCACAGGGGCCCCGGCGAAGTGGGATCGGAAAGCCTTGCAGTGGTCTAGAGATTCTGAGTGCACCCAGCTGCCCAGGTCACCAGCGCCTTGGGCCAGCCTCCTGGCTATCTGGCACATCTCCAGGAGTGAGGGTGCAGAAATGGTTTGGCTGGTGCTGGAGCCCACCAGGCCTGGTCAGCAGCCAGAAATAACTCCTGAGGGCAACTGCTCCAAGTCCGGGCCAAGAATACAGTCAGGGAAACTGAGGCCCAAAGGCAAGACGGTTGATGCCCCAGAACCCATCATCAATGTGCTAGAACCATAGAAACCAAGTGGGGTGAGAACTAAAGGTTACTTGGTCCAATACTATGAATTCTTTTTCTCTACATTGGTCTTAAAAAATAGGGGATGGTGTCTGGAAGGCCACACCCCATTTGGTAAATATCACCAAAACTGCCTTCTGTCTTGTGGCTGTTGCATGTCAGACAGGAGGCTAAGGGCTTCATCCACTTCTAGAAGAGTGTCCATTTATAAATGAGAAAACTGTCTCAGAGAAGTTGAGCAACTTGCTGAAGGTCACACCGCTGCTAGGTCATACAAGCAGGACTGAGCTCAGGTCTCAGCAGGTACTTGGGCTTGCACTCCTGCCACTTGGTAGGAATGCCCCTTTGTCAGTTGTGGTGGACTGCAGATGGATTCGACTGCTTGGTTTTTGTTTATCTGTATCCTCTTATTTTTCATCAATGACCATGGAATACTTGTATTATAAAATCAGCTAAATGGAAACAGCAGTTGTATATGAGTTTGTGTGTATAAGTGTCTGTTTTAGTGATTTTAAACTAGGAAAGGGGAATCTGTGCAGCTCTAAGAGTCTTTAGTCCATCTCTGCACTCCCACCTCCAAGCTGTGTCATTCTTTTTTTATTTTAATTATTTTTTAATGTTTATCTATTTTTGAGAGAGAGAGAGAGAGAGAGAGAATGAGCAGGGGAGGGGCAGAGAGAACTGTGAGATCATGACCTGAGCCAAAGTCGGATGCTTACCCGACTGAGCCACCCAGGTGCCCCAGCTGTTATTCTTTAAACAGCAGCCCACCACACCCCCCAAATTATTAAAGAGAGGCCCCTCAATCTACCCTCCCCACAACTTAACCAACTGCAAAGTCACTGGTGCCTTTTGAAAACGCAGTCCCTACTTAATTTGCAATGTTTCCATGCCCAGATGCCAAGGCAACGGGGAGACCACACTGGCCTGGGAATCCGGGGGCCTGAGGTCGGACCTAGTGCCCTGCTCTGTGGCCCTGTGCAAACCCCTGCCCCAAATCTAGGCCTCAGTCTCCCCATCTGTTAATGAGAGGTTGTACCGGGTGAGTTCTGAGGAGCCTTCCTGCCCTCACCGTCCTGTCTGTGGAGTGTTCTGTCAACGGCAGAGCGGGGGATAGAGTGAAGGTGCCTCGGATTATCTCAGGTCTCTGTGACAGTCTGAATATCAAACGACTTTACCCACCAGGCTATCAGCAGGGCGAAGGAAGCAGGCCACCCCTCTGGGTAATCCCTCCAGTGTGTGTGTGTGTGAACACAGAGTTCATGGGGTCCTGCTCTGTGTACACAGAGTACTGAGATGTAAATACCCGCCTGCAATACAGCCCTAGGCTTATCAGGCTTCGGTGCTACATGTTGGGGGTTGATGTCTAAGGGGGAGTAGCAAGAAGGGGCTGTTCAACATCTATATCCCTTCTTGGAGAGTTTGCAGTGGATCAGGGAAGATGGGGAAACTGCTTATCAGAAAGGAGTAGGCATCTACGAAGATTTTCAGGATGGGGGATGGGCAGCGTGAGAGGTCTTCCGGAGGCCTCCGGCAGCACCTCCACGTAAGCCAGTCCAGCTGGCATGAATGGTTCTGGGCCAGTGGGGATGTCCCCATTTTTAAACAGGCTTCCCCCCCCGCAATCACCCTGCTGGTCCAACCTGGAGCCTAGCGACTTACTCTCACCATCCCCAATGCCTTGTCTTTCTGTGGCCATGAGACTCCCTAGAGCCAGACCTGAGCAGGGGGAGCCAGGGGTCTGGGGAGGCTTGCTGGAGCAAGGTATCTCTGAGCAGAGTCTGTAGATCACCAGGCAGAAGAACCAGTTGGTGCAAAATTGTGTCTAGAGAATGGCAGTGTGAGGGGGAAGGGCTGGCAGGGGATGAGTGTAAATCTTGGGCTGCGGGAGGTCATGGACGCTGTGCCAGGGAACTTGGGCTTAGGTTCTGAGGCTGACATGGAACCAGTGACCAGCATGGAGAGGGGAACTGGGGGCGGGTCTATGCTTTAGAAGGGTAGTTTCTATGGGGAGGGAGAGAAGCTGATGAGTTTGAGATATGAGAGACAATGGGGTGGGGGGCTGCAGGGGGAGTCAGATGCGGGTGAGAGAGAGTGGGAGGGGTCAAGGAGGACTCAAGGTTTCTGGCTGGGAAATGCAAGGGAATCTAAATGTGCTTTGCAGCAGGAAGCTTTGAGGGACTTCCCCAAGGAAAGCCAGGTGGGATGTCCGGGGTGCAGTTGGACAAAGGCATCTCGAGTGTGTCTGGGGTAGGGGCAGGTGTTTGAGAGTCATCTGTGTCCAGGCAATAGTTGAACCTGGAAGCATGGGTGAGGCTATCTTGAGAGAGTAGGGAGAGGGAGGTGAGCCTGAAGCCGGTGTGTCCCAACAGTAGGAGGGGGATGGAGGGACAGGATCCCCTTAAGAAGGCTGAGCAGAAGCAGTTAGAAGGAGCAGAGGCGGAGGAGTGGAGGGCACAGGCCCTAAAATGCCACAGACAGGGGTGATTCTGGGAGGGAGCAGCCAGCAGGTTCCAAAGCACAAAAAGTCACGTGAGTCACCAGTGCACCTGTCAAAAGCTGTTCAGTGGAGGGGTGAGGCAGGAGCCAGATGGACTACTGAGGCCAAGCCCCTGGTATCCATCCTTTCTTGGGCACCTGCCACCACCTCCTGCCTGTCTCTCTGCTCTGTCCTCCTCCCTTGAGTCCATTCACCACACAGTGGCAGAGATCTCTTAAAATTATCCCCAGGTAAAGCTGCTCCCTGGTTCCTAACGCTCTCTGCCTTCCCGCCACCACCCTTACCGTGGACCACCTTGACCAGTCTTGAAGATTTCTGCCTCTGCCTCCTCCCCGTTTGTATTTTGGAGCTCCTCTCTGAAGGAGGGGCCTGCCTTAAGCTTCAGCCTGCCGGGCTCCCCACCCACATCAGCATCTCCACACCGGAGACCCCCCACCGAGGCCCACACCCTTGCTGCCCTTCCCCTGGGTCTACCCAGCAGTCCGATCTCCGCCTTCCTTCTAAAGGAAGCATCCCTGAACCGCCCTCCGCACTCCAAAGTCAAGAGCTTCTCCTGTTTTGTACACACTGTACCGCTTGTGAAATACTCCTCAGGCTGTAATTAAGCTTGTAACTGTGTTCCTTACTTGTTTTTCTCTTTAGAATGTGAGGTGCTGTGAGGGGCAGGGACCCGTTTGGATGTGCCCTCCACCCGTTGCAACAGCAGGCTGGGTGCCTGGCCGGCAGTTAAGTGCCTAGTAGATTTGAATGAATAAGTATTAATGAATGAAAACACAGATACAAAAGGCTTAAAGGAAAACACAAATACAGAAGGATAAAAGGAAGTAGATTGAGCGAGTGCAGGCTACGGAGAAGTTTGAGACGTCGTAGGAGGGAGTGAGNGGGCCAAGTCGGGTCAGTCTACCTGTCTTTCCATTTCTAAAGGGCAGTAATGATCCTAACTGCTGGGCACACACAGTATGCGGTGGGTAAGTGCCAGTAACCAGGCCAGCATTGTCACTTCGGGATGACAANCAGGCCTGGCCAAAGCCCCCCCCACCCCCGACCCCACCCAGATCTTGCAATCATCCTGGGTCTAGAAAGGCTTTCCTTTCCCTGTGCCTGGGTGCCAGGCGCAGAGGGGCAGGGCCAGCGGAGCCCCAGAATGTGCCAACTTCCAGCGAGGCCTGTGGGGGCCCAGGCTGTGACCCAGCAAAATTGGCGGGGTTCCTTCAGCAGTGGGGATGGAGAGGGACGGACTGATGGCTGAGTCCCCTTTCCTAGCAGGGTCTCTCTGTTCTCCCACATGGGCCCCTTTGCCCGGTTTGCTCCCTCTGCTTAGAATGCCCTCTTCTCGGGGCGCCTGGGTGGCTTAGTCGGTTAAGCGTCCGACTTTCGCTCGGGTCATGATCTCGCGGTTCGTGGGTTCGAGCCCCGCGTCGGGCTCTGTGCTGACTGCCAGCTCAGAGCCTGGAGCCTGTTTCAGTCTGTGACTCCCTCTCTCTCTGACCCTCCCCTGCTCACGCTGTCTCTCTCTCTCTCTCTCTCCTAGAAATAAATAAAACGTTAAAAAAAAAAAAAAAAGAATGCCCTCTTCTCAGCTTGAAGGAATCTTCCCCTCTGAAGTGCCACCCAAATACCACCTTCAGCCCCTGGGTGAAGGGGGGGCGGGGCTAGAACCTCGCGCAGGCGCAAGGGAAGGGAAGGCACCTGTCTGCCCCCCCGCCCCCCCCATCCCTCTGATGCCGGCAGTCTGAACTTCACCAGGTCTTTGCAGGTGAACACACTTGGCATGGGGGGGTGGTATAACCCGCTCTCCGAGACTCTGAGGGAGGTCGGCCCTGCAGGGGATACCTGCCCAGCCCTCACACAGCCACTCAACAACCCCCTTGCCCGCTGGCAGAGCCACGTGTCAGCTAGAGGGAATGTTGAGCTGAGGGGCAGTGAGGAGCTGGGGCAGGGAAGAGGCAGGCATTGTGGAGGCCTGGCGAGAAGCCAGGGAACGCCGGGTAGGGATGTTTGAGCAGGTCTGGGGTAGTGAAAGGGAAGGTTGAGAGGAGGAAGGCAGAGAGCCCAGTACAGGCGAAGGCCTAGAGGCCGACGTGAGGAAGCTGGGAAGAGGGCAGAGAGGTGTAGGGGTGGCTGGGGAGGTGGAGATGAAGGGTAAGTGGGGGCCAGATGAAGAAGGCTCTTACACCCCAAGGCAAGAATAAAAGAGCAGATTTCGTGTTACATGACTGTAACTTTACCGCATTATTAAATTGATAAATAATTATAATAGGCTAACGTTATACCCATCTTACAGACAAGCAAACCTTGGCTCGGGCAGAGGTCGTGGCCAAAGTACTGGAATTTGAACCCAGATCATGCTGAGCAAAAACTCGGGCTACTGCCTCCCTGTCACAGCCTCCAGGGAATGAAATTGTGGAGAGGCCATAGGTTCCATTTGCCCCACTTTCTTCCTATGCTGTTTTGTTTTGTTTTGTCTTGAGAGAGAGAGAGAGAGAGAGAGAGAGAGAAAGAGAGAGAGAGAGAGAGAAAGAGAGAGAGAGAGAGAGCAGGAGCAGGGGAGGGGCAGAGAAAGAGAGAAGAAGCCTGAGCAGGCTCCACACCCAGCACAGAGCCTGATGCAGGGCTCCATCTCACATCCCCTGAGATCATGACCTGAGCCAAGATCAAGAGTCAGACGCTTAACAGACTGAGCCACCGGGCGCCCTGTCTTCCCGCCCTATTTTTAGAGATGAAGATACCCAGGGCCCCAAAAGGGCCAGGCAGCCATGCCTTGCTTCCTTCTTCCCAGTTGGACATCCCTGAAATCCTCCTGATGTTCCCAGGCCAAAAGCTCATTAACAACACAGATTTTCTTCCCCTTGGTCAGCCTCCCGCCCTCCACTTATCGAGTTCCGGGCAGGGCCTGGGAATCTGTATTTTTGGCAAGCATTTTGGTGATTCTGGGTCTGCTGCTTGTCCTCGGGCATTTGGGACCCATAAACTTTTCCTGCAAGCCTCTCACGGAACCTCGTCTCCAGCTCCGCTGGCTTCCTCCTTCCCCTTCAGCTTGCCCCCCAAGGGCACACATTCTCCCCATTCCCCTCCACTCGCGTGCACCCCAGGCCCTTTCTCTTCAGGCTCCCCTCTCTCAGAAAAGTGAAAACACATGTTTCCTAGGCAACCGCATCCCTCCTTCCAGCTTGCCCTGAGACCTCCCAGCGTCTTCAGCCGTTCAGAAGAATATTTCAAATACCAGCCTCACCAGGCGGGGCCTGACAAAGGCGGAGTTCTCCTCCAAGCCTTCTCTTTGAGGGGCAAGAGCTCTGCTCCCCTCCAACCTGGAGGCCTGGGGTCTCAGGGGCAAGTTCTGGGCCATCGCCTTGGTTACCACCTAGGCCCACTCTGCTCACCACTCTCAGCCAAGAGCTATTTGGCCTTGGAGATCCCTTGAAAGGGGAGACCAAGTCTACAGAGGGAAGAGACTTAACCCAGGTCACCCATCAAAACTGTGATCTCAGGAAGGGACTGGAGGGATGGGAGGAAGTAGCAGTGGGTGAGTACTTGCTACCTGCCAGGCACAGTGCTTGATGCTCCAGAGACATTAACACGTTGCCCCTCCCCACAACCCTGTGAGGTCAGTTTCATTTCCATTTTACAGGTGAGAAGACTGAGGCTCAGAGAAATGAAGTCACACAGAAAGTGAATGGCGGAGACACGTTTCAGGAAGCCTCATCTGTATTCCCAATAAGGCCATGGTCTTTGCACTTAGACTGTGCTGTTCTCAAGGCTGGGCGGTGGTTGGGGGAATTATGGGGCTCTGTGAATGCCTTCCTGATTATTATTTTTACATTTCCTCATTAGAAGATTTGGCTGAAGTTCTTTGGGGGCTGGGCGCCAGATGAGTTCCTCTTTCTCGCTTTGTTTCAGCTCTGACCCCCTGGTCAATATTTCCCATCCCAAGATGCTGTTAATTGGGTGAGTAGGGGAACAGAGCTGCCCATCTGTGCAGTTCACACTGTCTGCCTGGGCCTCAGTTTCCCCACCGGTATTGCCAGAGTGTTGGAGTTGAAGACCGTGAAGATCTGTCCTAGCTCAGATATCCTTGAATTCTCACATCAAGTATATGTGTGTGTGAT
Source organism: Crocuta crocuta (assembly GCF_008692635.1). NCBI lineage: Eukaryota > Metazoa > Chordata > Mammalia > Carnivora > Hyaenidae > Crocuta > Crocuta crocuta. Next base: position 7,483,889 of record NW_027527920.1, on the reverse strand, counting down.
TGTGTGTGCAACTGAAGGCAGTTTGGTGTGTGTGTGTGAATGGGTGTGTGAGTATATGTGGGCTGCTAAGTATGTGATGTAATTGTGTATGTGGGAGCCCATGCATGCAAACTATGTGGGGGGGATTGTATATGTGTGTGTGCGTGATCGAGTGTGTGTGTGATTGTATATGTGTATGGAAAAGGGGGACTGTGCATGTATCTATGTGAGTTTGGGTGAGTGTGAGTATGTGTGCAATTGTGTTTGGGGGGGTTGTGTTATGTGGGTCTTGTGCAGTGTGGGCTGTCTGTGTGTATGTTATTGTGAGAGATTATGTGTGTGTGTGGACGTGTGTGTAACTGTGGGCAATTTGGAGTGACTGTGTGTACGTGTGCCATTGTGTGTCAGAGGGCCGTGAAGCCCCTTCTCAGCCTGGTTGATGGGGACCTGGCGTGGGCAGGCCAGGCAGGGGAGGGGTCCCTGGGCACCCATGATGCCAGGCAGGGCAGCGGAGCATATCCCTTCGGTAATCAGCTCCAGAGGCAGCCACATAGCCTCCCTCTGACAGGACGATGCTAGAAACGCGTTCTGGCCCCAGCCAGGTCTCTTTGGGGGGAAAAATTAAAGGGGGAGGAAAAATTCCCAAGGGGGAGATCTTTATTGAAGCATTTCGTGACACGCACACCAACTAATTGATTTCCTTATTAGTAGCAGATTTTTCTCCCGGCCTTTTCTCCTGCCCGAACTTATAAAAATGAAGGGTGGAGAGCCAGCTCCATACAGACCCTGGGCCAAGTCTCCCCGGGATCCTGCCAGGGCTGGGAAGTCAGCAAAGGCGCGATGTTTGTTTGCTTTTCCAGATCTGACTACAGGTAGAGAGGGCCTGAGCACGTGTGGGATCAGGTCTCAAAAGCCTGGGGAAGCCCCTTGCCATCCCTTGGTTTTTCCTTCCACCCCTTTGGCCTGAAATCCCATTCACTGGGCTTCCTTTGGGTCAAAATGCAAATGTGCATGAGCAGGAGCTCTAGGGACCCTTAATCATTTCTACATAGTTCATGCTGTGGGACTCTTGGAGCCTCCGTTTTCTCATCTGTGCAATGGGAGGCTCCTGTTGCTGGGGTGACAGGGTGCTTGTGAAAATTAAGATCAGTCTCGTGACTCCCAAAGCCCTTTGTAAATGTAAGTTGTTCCTGTTATGACAGTGAATGAGGCCTGGGCTTTCACAAGGGTGGCTGGGCCTTCCATTTAACAGAGCAGGGACGTGTTGTGCAGCGGCCAAGTTCAGGTGCGGTCTCTCAGGAGGTCCTTCACTCTACAGCCAGAAAGCCAAGGCTACCTATGTGTCTGGGTCTGTGGCAGGAGTGGGTCAAGCTTTATCCATGGGTTAGTGAAAAGAGAGGGAAAGACACTTCACCCACATGGTGCAACTGATGCTTCAGGCAGCCATCCTTAACCCCATTTGTGGGAGGAGGAAACTGAGGCACAAGGCAATTTACAAACATCCCAAAGAGCATATAGCTATGAGAGGAGAAACAGGGATTTGAATCCGGGCCTGAGTGGTTCTGGGCCTACGTGATGTTTTTTATTCATTAAAAAAAATGTGGCCCGTTCCATGGAGGTAGACGTGGAAAAGACAGCCTGAGCCTTTCTCCCCAGAAGACGTCAAAGGACAGACATATAAGGGAATGAGTATTGGGGATCACGGTGTGACAAGTGCTATGATGGGGGTAAGCATGGCCACTGAGTGGGAGGATCAGGGAGGGCTTCCTGGAAGGGGTGGTACTTGAGTGGGCAGAGGGGCCTGAACCTGCCTGGCTGGCTGACCTCCAGCTGGCACACATGGGCATATCTGTACCGGTGGTTATGTGCTGTGAGTAACCGATGCCAACGTCCCCTCCCAGCTCTAATGCTCCGGCTGCCTGGCCCCTCCCCCAGGCCCCTGGACCTCTTCATATCCAGAACCCTCAGTGACACATCCAGGTCACTGCAAGAATAGTGAGTGAACATTCTGACTTATGAGGGTGCAGAAGGGGCCCCAAGGCCATGCTATGTGTTATCACCCCTGCGTAGGGAGCCAGGGGCTGTGGCTGGAAGCTGGAATCTAGCTTGGCAGATAGGCCCGCCGCTTGACATGTCCCCTTCCATCCCACGTGGACTTCCTAGGAATGGCTGGGGGCCTCTGTGCAGTTCCTGTTCCCAGCGGCTCACCGTCGCCAGGCCTGGGGAGACAAAATGTCCCTGAATGTGGTGGGGCAGGGAACAATATGGGGCGGGTGGAGGAGGGCCACAGGAAGCACGGCGGGGACAGCCTGGGAGCTGGCCGCGGGGGCTGGGGGTGACTCAGGAACTTGTGACTTGATAAGGTAAGATGACTCCGAAGGAAAACAGCCAGAGTCCAGGGGGCGGTGAAATGCCTGACGGGACGAGGTTTCTGGCACCTGTTCAGACATTAATCCTTAGGTCGTCACGTGCCTCCAACGCGGCAAAGGACCTTCCACACCGTCCCGCCAAGTGTGTCCCAGTCATTGACCGTGTCGGGTAGGTGGTGCGACCACCCCAGCTTCACAGAAGAAGAAAGTGAGGTGCAGGGAGCAGAGACGGCGTGCCCAAGGTCACGCGGGAATGGCCGGGAGCCGGAGCACACACAGACAGCTTGACTCCAGGGCTTACGTGTCAAGCCAGGCTTCGCGACAGCACTGCCCCGGGAACTAGGCACGTTTGTCTTTGAGCGCAGCGCCTCTGATGGGGTCTTCGCTTCCAGCCTGCAAAGCCAGTACCCTCAACACATCCTGAAAAGATCCCCAATAGGGCCACTTTGCCGTAGAACTCAGAGCTTAAAAAATATTTGGGACTGGGAAAAAGGACACGTCTGGGCCCCCAGGACAGTAAGAACACTGCAAGTGAAATGCATCAACCCAGTGAAAATCATATCCGTTGTAAGATCTGTGGGCTTAATACTCCTCAGAGTGAGGGGGGCGGGATCTCCAAAGTAAGAGTGCCCAGGGCTGACAAGAGGCTAACACGGTCCTGCTCACGGGTGTGAGCAACACCCCCGGAGGCGGTGGCTAGCGGTGCCATCCTCCACGACCCTTGGGACAGCCATGTCACCTTGCTGAGTTGTCACTAGTCAGATGGGACCATGGTAGCGGCTTGCTCCAGCGGGAGAAAAGAGGGTTAAATGCAGTCCCGGGTGCCAAGCGCCTGGCCCCAGGGTCGGGGCCCCGCTGTGCCTCTTACCTCCTCCCCGGCCCAATTTCAGGAAGTCTTTTTTGGCTGGAAACTTCTTAGGATGAAAGAACGTTGGGGAGAGAAGGATGCTAGAGATAAGGCCGAGCCAGCCTCTCCCGTGGGAGGGTAGCTTGAAGAACTCCAAGGCTCAGGCCTCCAGCCCTGTTCCCACCCTCGCTCGGGGCCTAAACGCTGCCCCTCCAGCTTCTCCCATCCGGGCTCAGGCTTGGAGTAGGTTGTAATGCACAATNACCTCTTCTGTCTCCCCATGAAATCTTCAGTAAAATCTACAGGAGGCATCAGGGAGGATATAGGATGGAAATACAATGAAGTATGAAGTCTGGCCTCAAGAAGCCTCAGATACACACAATCCTCCTCCTCCTCCTCCTCCTCCTCCTCCTCCTCCCTGCGAGGGTTCTAGAAGCAGATCCTGCTCAGACTGATCTCTGAGTTTCTTTCTCTGGGGTTTACAAACAGCTCTGTCGAGACGCGGCTGACATACGCTAAATTGCACATGCTTATAGTGTACAATGTGATAAGTTTTGACATATGTTTACACTCATGAAACCATCACCATAATCGAGAAAATGAACATGTCCATCACTGCCAGAAGTTTCCTCATGCCACTTTATAATCTTTCCCTCTCTCCTTCTCTCGCCCCCCCCCCCCCCCCCCGCTCATCCCCTCAGTCCTCAGGCAACCACTGAGCTGCATAGGTCACCATACATTAGTTCACATTTTCAAGAACTTTATCTAAATGGAGTCAGACAGTATATATATTCTTGTGTGTAAGGCTTCTTTCACTCTGCACAATTGTTTTGAGACCCATCCATACTGTGTATGTATCTCAATTTTTTTTTTAAGTTTATTTATCTTCAGAGAAAGAGAGACAGAGAGAGAGAGAGAGAGAGCATGAGCAGGGGGTAGGCAAGGAGACAGGGAAAGAAGAGAGAATTTCAAGCAGGCTGTCAGTGAGAAGCCTGACACAGGGCTTGAACTCACAAGACTTGAGATCTTGACCTGAGCTGAAATCAGGAGTCGGGGGTGCTCAAGCGACTGAGCCACCCAGGCGCCCTTATACATCAACTTTTATTCCTTTTTATTGTTGAGAGGCATGCTGTTGAATGGATATCCCATAATTTGTTTATCCATTCACCTGTTGATGGGCATCTAGGGATGTCTCCAGTTTCTTCCTATTGTAAACAAAGCTGCTATGAAAAGTCACATATAGGGGCGCCTGGGTGGCTCAGTCGGTTGAATGTCTGACTCTTACTTTCAGTTTAGGTCATGATCTGACCAGGGTGGTGGGATCCAGCTCCGTGCTGAGTATGGAGTCTGTTTGGATTATCTCTCTCTCTTTCTCTCTCTCTCTTGCTCTCGCTCTCTCTCTCATTCAAACAAAAATAAAAAAAAAAGAAAATTCACATATAATATTTGTATGAACGTAAGCTTTCATTACTCTTGGGTAAGTAACTAGCTAGGAATGGGACACTAAGTCACATGGTAGATGTATGTTTAACTTTTTCAAGAAACTGCTAAACTGTATTCCAACATGATTGGATCATTTCATTTCAACCATCAATAGAAAAAAAATCCCGGTTGTTCCTTATCAATACTTGATATAACTGGGGCTCCTGGGTGGCTCAGCTGGTTAAGCATCTATCTTCGGCCCAGGTCGTGATCTCGTGGTCTGTGAGTTTGAGCCCTGCATCGCACTCTGTGCTGACAGCTCAGAGCCTGGAGCCTGCTTCGGATTCTGTGTCTCCCTCTCTCTCTGCCCCTCCCCTGCTCATGCTCTGTCTCTCTCACTCTCAAAAATGAATAAATGTTAAGAAAAAAAACTTGATGTAATTAGGTTTTTTTGGTTTTGTTTTATTTTTTACAGATGTTTATTTTATTCTTTTTGAGAGAGGGAGAGGGCACAAATGAGTGAGGGACAGAGAGAAAGAGAGAGGAGAGAGAGAGAGAAGAAGGGCTCACCCAAAGTGGGCTGGTGTTCACCTGAAGTGGGGCACAGTTCACCCGATGTGGGACTCAGAGCTCATGATCTGAGCTGAAGTCAGATGCTTAACAACTGAGCCACCAAGGCGCCCCAGTCTTTTTGATTGTAGACATTCTAACAGGTGTGTAGTGCTATCTTATTGTGGTTTAATTTACATTTCTCTAATGACTAATGACATTGAGCGTTTTTTTTTTTTTTCATTTGCTTAGTTGCCATCCATATATCTTCTTTGGTGACATGTCTGTTCAAGTCATTTGCCTGTTATTATTATTATTTTAATTTGCTCAGTTTTAAATGGGTCATTTATTTCCTCATTGTTGAGTTTTCAGAATTCTGTATGTATCCTGGATACAAATCCTTTATCAGATCTCTGATTTGCAAGTGTTTTCTTCCAGTCTGTGGCTTATCTTTTTATTCTCTTACCACTGCCTTTCAAAAAGCAGAAGTTCTTATGTTGCTCAAGTCCAATTTGCCATTTTTTTTTTCCTATCAATCACGTTTGGTGCATATCTAAGAAATCTTTGCCTAATCTGAGGTCACAATGATTTTTCTCCTATGTTTTCTTCTAAGGCTTTATAATATTAGGTTTTACACTTAAGTCTATGATTCATTTTGAGTTAATTTTTATATTTGGTACAAAGTTTAGATAAAAGGTTTTGTTTTGTGTTTTGTTTGGTTTGGTTTGGCACGTAGATATCCAATTGTCCCAGCACCACTTGTTGAAAAGACTCTTGTTTCTCCACTGAATTATCTTGGAACATTTATCAAAAATCAATTGGTTGTTTACATGTGGCTCTACTTCTGGACTGTCTTCTGTTTTGCTGGGCTATTGGCCTGTCTGGAGGGTGATGCCAAACAGTCCTGGTTACCGTAGCTTTATAGCAGGTCTTGTGGGCAGGAGGTGGTGTGAGTCGCCCAGCTTTTTGTTTCGTTTTGTTTTCAAACTTGTTTTGGTATTTTAGGTCCTTTGGACTTCCCTGTAGATTTCAGAATCAACTTGTCAATTTCAACCAAAAATTCCCTCCTGGGATTTCATCTGGGATCATATTGGATCCATGTATCAATTGGGACAGAAGTGACATCTTAGTAATATTGAGTCTTCTGATACATGGAGATAGTATATCTTTCCATCTGTTTATGTATGCTTTAATTTCCTCTTGGCACTATTTTGTAGTTTTCACTGTATATCTCTTGCATATCTTTTGTCAGATTTATCTGTATTTAATATTTTTTAAAGACTTAACATTTTTTTCTTATTATTTATTTTTGTATGTAATCTCTACACCCAACATGGGCCTTGAACTCATGACCTTGGGATCAAGAGCCACATGCTCTTCCAACTGAGCCAGCCAGCCAGGCACCCATGTATCTGATATTTTTAAATGCTATTTTAACTAGTACTTTTAAAAAAGTTTATTTATTTACTTATTGAGAGAGAGAAAGAGAGAATGAGTGGGGGAGAGGCAGAGAGGGAGAAAGAGCATCCCAAGCAGGCTAGCAGCACAGAGCCCGAGGTGGGTCTCAGACTCATGAACCACGAGATCAATACCCTGAGCTGAAATCAAGAGTTGGCCGCTTAATCGACTGAGCCACCCAGGCACCCCTGTTTTTGTTTTCAATGTCAAATTCTGATTGATGACACTTTCACTTTCAAGGGGGCAGAAGCTGGCTCTGCCTTGCCTCCTGAAAACAAGGGAACAATCAGGCAAGATATAAGAAACAATGTCAAGATATTGGATATCAAACAGTGGAGGACAGTACAGCAAACAAATGAGATGAGCTATGATTGCCCCAGATTGCTGCCTAGAGAGCATTTCCAGGCCACAGCAAAGGGACAGCGACCCAGGCAGAGCCCAGCAGTCACCTTGAGTTCAGAAGATGGACCTGGGAGTCTAAGGAAGCCAAGGTAGCTAGAATTCACCGGGAAGGGTACCAGAGAGGAGGGAGCCACACAAGGAAAGTCAGAGTTCCCTCTCGTGTTTAACTGAATATTGATCAGCACACATGTGTGAGAAAACTGCCCAAGGCTGGGAAAGAGACCCTAAAGACTAGAAAGAACAGTACCTGGAGCTCTACAGGGCTCAAAATAGTGCCCATGCCCAAAAACCGGGGTATAGAACATCGTATCTCATGGCACATATGAAAGCTCTCATCTCAGTAGCAGTAAACTTACCCTTCACCAATGTCACTTTTGTCCTGCGTAATGAAGCTTAAAATCAAGACCTCAAACAATCAAACTCTTTCCTAGTAACTTAACCATGTCCCAGAACTAATCTCAAGAATAATTTTAGGAATCCAAAAGGATTTTACCCAACAAGTCACAATGCTTAGCATCCAAGCAAAATGAGCAGGCATGCACAGAAGGGAAATGCAACACACGGTGAGGAGAGAGTGCATACTGAAGGAAGGGTATTAAGACACCTATTATATTGCATTGGATTCCATAAGTATCTAAAGGAAATGTTGAACATGTTAAGTAGAGACATAAAACATAAAAAAGATCCAAATCAAACTAAGGATGAAAACCACAGTGTCTGAGGGGGTGCCTGGGTGGCTCAGTCGTTTGAGCATCCAATTCTTTTTTTTTTAATTTTTTTTAAAATATTTTTTAAATTTATTTCTGGGATAGAGAGAGACAGCGTGAACAGGGGAGGGTCAGAGAGAGAGGGAGATCCAGACTCTGAAACAGGCTCCAGGCTCTGAGCTGGCAGTCAGCACAGAGCCCGACGCGGGGCTTGAACCCAAGAACCGTGAGATCATGACCTAAGCAAAAGTCGGACACTTAACCGACTAAGCCACCCAGGCGCCCCATTGAGCATCCAATTCTTGATTTCACCTCAGGTCAAGATCTCAGTTTGGTGGGATTGAGCCCCGCGTCGGGTTCTGTGCTGACAGCATGGATCCTGCCTGGGATTCGCGTCACTCCCTCTCTGCTCCTTTCCTGCTTGTGTGTATGCGCGTATATGTGCTTTCTGTCTCTGTCTCTCTCTAAATGAACTTTAAAAATATCAATATAATTCACCATATTCACACCCTAAAAGCAAAAAGCCATATGATCATTTCAGTAAGTGCAAAAAGAATTTTGACAAAATCTGACATCCACTCCTAATGAAAATGGTCAGTGAATTAGGAATAGAAAGGAACTTCTCAACCTGATTAAGGACATCTATAAAAATTCCACAGCTGGGGCGCCTGGTTGGCTCAGTTGCTTGAACATTTGACACTTGGTTTCAGCTTGGGTCATGATCTCACGGTTCCTGAGTTTGAGCCCCACATTTGGCCCTGTGCTGACCACACAGAGCCTGCTCGGGATTCCCTGTCTCCCTCTCTCTCTGCCCCTCCCTTGCTTTCTGTCTCTGTCTTCCTCTCTTTCAAAATAAATCAATAAACTTAAAAAAATTCCATAGCTAACATCTTAATGGCGAAAGACTGAATGCTTTCCTCCTAAGATCCGGGACAGGACAAGGCTGTCCATGCTCCCCATTTCTATTCAACCTTGCGCTTGAGTTTGTGGCTAGTGCAGTGAGGCAAGAAAAGGAAATGAAAACATCCAGCCTGGAAAGGAAGAGTCCAGTCGGCTACACCAAGACCATATGCTTTTCTGGGCCTCTAGGGAGAATGGCACTATGTGTGTGCATGCACACACATGTGCATAAATGTGCATGCAGTCTTGTGTTGGTGCATGTGAGTCCTTGCTCCTTGGAGATGTCCCTCAAAATTGGGGAATGGAAAAATGTACCTTTAAGATTTGGCAGACATGGCCCACGCAACCCCTATGGTTTCTCGTAGGTCTCACGGTTTCTCTTAAACTTTCAGATGGTTTTTGAACTTCATACTACTCGTGCTATTTTATTTATTTTTATTATTATTATTATTATTTAATGTTTTATTTATTTCTAGGAGAGAGAGAGAGAGACAGCATGAGCAGGGGATGGTCAAAGAGAGAGGGAGTCACAGACTGAAACAGCCTCCAGGCTCTGAGCTGGCAGTCAGCACAGAGCCTGACACGGGGCTCGAACCCACGAACCGCGAGATCATGACCTAAGCGAAAGTCGGATGCTTAACCGACTAAGCCACCCAGGCGCCCCTTCATGCTATTTTAATAAGGACGCAGTATTTTAGGGAGCTTATGTCCAACCAAACATTACAGTGGGGGCAAGGAGGGTCACGTTTATCTGAATCCCAGGACCCTGGCCACCTGGGTGGTGCAAATACCTTATTGGGGGACGCAAGGTTGCAGGACAATGAACCCCACAATTCAGAGCACGTGCACATACGAGCAAGCATGCCTGACATTGGGCACGTGACCTCATTCCTCCAGGCCTCACTTCCTGCCCTTTACAATAGGGATAAGAATCTCTTCAAGGCCTCCAGCTCGGGCTTGGTGAGCTATTGATAACAGGTGAAAATGCTCTGAGGGGCCCTCTCTTCTTGCCCAGAGGTCGACTGCGAGTGCTTGGCCGGCCCCATGTGTTCTAATTCTTGCAGGTTGTCAGGGGCTTCTCTGCGGGGGGCCCATGCCTCCTGCCTGCTCCAGCACCGGAGGCCTCAAGGGCACTGAGGCCCGGGCTGTCCCGCGGTCAGGTCTTTGGGGATACTCCAGTGATTTCACAGATATTTAGGGATGGGGAGGTTTGAGGAACAATCTGAACAACACCTGTGCGGCAGGCAGAACCAAGCCGCACCCCCGCCCCGCCCCCTCCCCCAAAACATCCGTGTCCTAATCCCCGGAACCTGTGAACTGTTAGCTTACATGGAGGTGGCAAAGTCAAGTTGCAGATGGAATCAAGGTAACGACTCGCTGATCTTAAGATGGAAAGATTATTTTCAGTTATCTGGATGGGCCCAATGGGATCATAAGATTCCTTAAACATGGAAGAGGGAGGTCTGAGGAAGGAAGCAGAGTCGGGGCGGTGCAGTGTAAGAAGAAGGACTCGATCTGGGGCGCCTGGGTGGCTCAGTCAGTTCAGCGTCCGACTTCGGCTCAGGTCATGATCACACGGTTCGTGGGTTCGAGCCTCACGTCGGGCTCTGTGCTGACAGCCAGCTCAGAGCCAGGAGCCTGTTTCAGATTCTGTGTCTCCCTCTCTCTCTGACCCTCCCCTGCTCACGCTGTCTCTCTCTCTCAGAAATAAATAAAACATTAAAAAAATTAAAAAAAAAAAAGAAGGACTTGATCTGCTGTAGACTTTGGAGATGGAGGGGGAGGCCCCGAGCCAGGGAGTGCTAGAAAAGGCGGGGAAATGAATTCTCCCCTGGCTGCCCAGAAGGAATGTCGCCTTGCTGACACCTTGAGCTTAGAGCCCCCCGTCAGACTTCCGACCTCTGAAACTGCAGGTAGGACATTTGTGTTACCAAGTGTGTGGCCATGTGCTACAGCAGCAGTAGGAAAATGAATATATTCCAGAAGCTACTGCCCTGCCAGCCCCCTGCCTGTACCGGAAACCCCAGCAGATTCAGGGGCACAGACTTCAGCTGTTGGGACTCAAGTGCATCGATGCACTTGAGAGTGGCCCTGAGGGCCTGCAGGCCTGTGGGTAATCAGGGAAGGGTGCTGGCCAGCCTGTGGGGAGCCCAGAGCTCTGGCCGGGTCCCAGACTCCCCCAGAACCCCCGCGGGGAGCTTCTACCAGCAGCTTGGGGAAAAGGGCACTGACTGGACAGCCTGCATCTAACCCCTGGATCTGCCCTTTGTTAGGTGAATGACTGTGGGCCAGCTACTTCACTTCGCTCTGCCTCAGTTTCCTTACCTGTGAAATGGGGATAGCAGTACATACCTTACAAATGTCAGAAAGATTGAGTACATGCAGAAAGCTTGGAATGGTGCTTGACACATAAAGCTGAAAAAAATGTTTATGACTAGTATTACTTGTATTAAGATGACATGAAAGAGTTGATATCTTTAGATGATGCACAGTTTAGCG
>NW_027527920.1:7469194-7472715 GCF_008692635.1 Crocuta crocuta | reverse complement strand
TCTAGCTGGGGGTGGGGTGCGGGGGCTGGGGTGGGGAGCACAAAGCAGGAGGGAGGGATTCTTTCTCTTGGGGTTTGGAGGCTCAGGAAAGGAGGGATAGAGGTCCACTGCAGCTCAAGCTGAGCTTCTCTATTGCACATAAACATTTCTGTACCTTTAGTCATTCGACAAACCTTGATTGAGTCCCTCCTTTGTACCAGGCACTGCATTGGGAGCTGGGAATACAGTTGTGAACCAGACAAAGTCCTGCCTGCATGGAGCTTACAGTGTGATGGACAGCTCTGGCGACAGGGACCAATAAAGAAACGTGAAAGATCAAGGGACACCGGTGCTCTGATGGAAACCACAGTGGGTAAGAGGGGTGAGGTGTGTATGGGGGCACTTTATACTGCATGGTGAAGGGAGCCGTGAGCCATTCTAATGGGGTAAGAGTGAATCCCAGAGTTTCACATCCCAGCACTGTCACCGCTGTGAGGCTTTGAACAAGTCACTTGTCTCTGTGCCTCAGTTTACTCATCTGCACCCTCAGGATCATAATAGTATCTACCTGCTACAACCATAGGGTTGTGGAGTGGAGTAAATGAGTTAATATGCCTGAAGGGCTTAGACACTGTCTGGCACATGAGTAAGTGCTGGAAGTGTCTGCTTCTACTGCTTCTAGTTTTCTAGCAAAGAGAACAGCATGGGGGAAGGTCACGGGGTGGGAAAGGGCTTAGAATGTTGTAGGAGGAACAAGAAGGTCAGGAGTGGATGAGGGGAGTGTGGCAAAGGATGAAGTTAGGAAGGCAGGGGTCTGGGTAGCTACCTCTCCATGGCCCGTCATTATCCAGGGTCAGCTTGGCCCCCTTACTGCTCAGAAGCCTACCATGACTCTCCACTACCTCTTTGTGAAATTTCCACCCCCTGGAGTGCTTTTTGAGGATCTCCATATTTTAGCCTCTTCTCTCTCCTCCAGCCTGACTTGCCTGCCTCTCACTCCACCATCTGCTCTGCTCCCTTGGAGCCTCGTATCTCCTCCCAGAAGTGCTTGGTGTCTGCTCACCCAGGCTCTTCCTTTCCCCGGGGAGCCTGGAGCCCAGAGAGGGGTGTGACTAATCTAAGGCCACGCAGCAGAGTAGGGGCCAAGTCTGGAGCCCAGGTTTTGCTAACGGAACCACAGTTTATAGTTTCCTGGGTGGGTCATTTTAACAGATGGTGTGTGTGTCACAATGTGATCTGAGATGAGGAAAGGGCAAGAGGTAGGGAATGAGGAAGGTGGAATCCACTAATGGAAATTCTCTCCCAAAATATTGTGTCTGGGCCCCTTTCATGCTCAGCACACTGTTCCTCAGAAATGGAAGCCATTTGTGAGGCTGGGACACAGGGAGTAGACCGCACTGTCTGCCTTTGCTTGTGTCTATCTAGTCCTTCCCTGGGAGAGCCGGGCATCCCCATCTGCTCTCTGGCTATTGTCCAGGCTCCCGGGTTATGCTAGGGAGCAATGGCAGAGCCCGCCACAGTGGCCTGAAGCAGAGTGCGACTTAGAAACGGGAGACCCCTCACGAAAAATGCCATTAACCACTTGAAAAATCCGTATTGGTCTATTGGGGCTGCCATAACAAAATGCCACAGACTAGGGTCTTAAACAATAGAAATGAATCTTCTCACCATTTGGGAGGCTGAAAGTCCAAGATCAAGGTGCCACGGGGTAGGGGCTCCTCTGTGGCACCTCTCCTGTGGTTTATAGATGGCCTCCCGCTTGCTGCCTCTCACGTGGTCTTTTCTCTGTGGGCACACGTCCCCTGTGTCTCTTGGTGTGTTCAAATTTCCTCTTTTATAAGGATACCAATCAGATCAGATTAGGGACCACAGTGACAGCCTCATTTTAACACAATCACTTATTTATTTTTTCTAAAAAATTTTTTTAATGTTTATTTATTAAAAAAAATTTTTTTTCTGAGAGACAGAGAGAGAGAGAGAGCGTGAGCAAGGGAGGGCCAGAGAGAGAGGGAGACACAGAATCCGAAGACAGACTCCAGGCTCTGTGCTAGCTATCAGCACAGAGCCTGATGTGGGGCTCGAACCCATGAATCGTGAGATCATGACCTGAGCCGAAGTTGGACACTCAACCAACTGAGGCACCCAGGCGCCCCGAATGTTTATTTTTGAGAGAGAGAGAGAGACAGAGAGACAGAGCACGAGCTAGCACAAGAAGGGGAGGGGCAGCGAGAGAGGGAGACATAGAAATCTGAAGCTGGCTCCAGGCTCTGAGCCGTCAGCACAGAACCTAACGCAGGGCTCAAACCCACAAACTGTGAGATCATGACCTGAGCTGAAGTCAGACACTCAACCGACTGAGCCGACCAGGTGCCCCAACACAATCACTTATTTAAAAGCCCTATCTTCAGAGTACCTGGCTGGCTCAGTCAGTAGAGCATGAGACTCTTGATCTCAGCGTCATAAGTTTGAGCCCCATGTGGGGCATGGAGCCTACTTTAAAAAAAAAAAAAAGCGCTATTTTTAAATAGAATGACTTTCTGAGGTGCTGGGGGGGGGGAGGTGTTTGGGATTCAACATATAAGTTTGGGGGGACACAATTTAGCCCATAACGAAACTGAACACCAATCAATGCTTAACCCTGGGCAGGACTGAAAAGACTGAGGACTCCCAGGAGGGAGGCATCAAGACTCGGGCATTCTGGGAAAGTTTCCTGGAAGAGAGACACTTGAAGTTTTGGCCAAAGGACAGAAGTCATTAACAAGGGCCTGGAAACATGCATGATGTGTCCTGGGGAAGACAAGTTATTTCATTGTCTACAGGGATCCTAGGGGCTGGTGGTTGTCCCAGGCGGTGAGAGCAAGAGGGAGTTAAGCTGTGAAAGGCCTGGGAGGGCAGGAGAAGGGCTTGGGTTTGATTCTGTGGAGCCACTGATGGTATTTTGAGCACAAGGGAGCTGGTGGCTGTGCTTTAGGCCAGAATCAGGAACGGACAGATTCATGGTTCTCAAATCTGAGCACGCTTCAGAGTCACCTGGAGGGCTGGTTCAACCAGATTGCTGGACTCAAGTCTTCAGAGTTCCTAATTTAGTGGGTCTGGGGTGGGGCTTGAGAATTTGCATTGCTGACAAGTTCTCAGGGGATCCTGCTAATGCTGTCTGTGTGTCATCATGTGAGAACCCCTGGGAGCTTTGCTAGAGGACCAGAGTGGCGGTGTGGAGTGGGCAGGGAGGGGTATGTTTCATCTCCCAAAGTTTCAGGGACACAAGCAGCGGAAAGTCACGCCCCCACCAACTGCCATACTTTACTGACAGGAAAACTGACCCCATGAAGCTGATGGCTTTAGTAGTGGGTATTCCTGGGCCCTGAGCCTAGAAACTTGGGCGCCTTGAACCTGGCATCTGGCACCTCATGCAGGAAGGCTCCTGGGGCACCTGCTACTGGGTACACCGAGCTAGGGAAAACAGATCTCAAAGAGCTGGGTTTCTCTGAATGTGCTATAGACAGCCAGGCAGCCGGCGGGGAAGCTGGCTAGGGACACCAAGC
>NW_027527920.1:7442960-7469137 GCF_008692635.1 Crocuta crocuta | reverse complement strand
GCTGGGTAGTGTCCTCTCCCCGGTGCGTCGAACGTGGCCGCCTGCCTGGCTCCGCTGGTCTGGCTGAGTCAGGCTCCGGCTGCCAGCATAGTGACCCCGGGACAGCTGGGAATGGAGACTGGCGACAGACAGGAGGGAGAGGAAGGGGTGTGGCCAGGTTGGGGAAGGAGTGCTGGACCGACCAGTCCCATGGGGGTCTCATCTTGAAGAACCGCATGACCTAAAAGAACTTGCCGAATCTCTCTGGGCTGCATTCATTTGACGAAAACTTAGAGTAGACTTGGCGTGCCAGGTGCTGGGATGTGGTGGTGAACAGGACCCACGTGGTTTACAAGTCCTGGTTAAGGGCGTGACCACGGAATCCCAGCTCTCCACCCTACTGACTGGGTGACCTTGGGCAAGATAATCAACTTCTCTGTACTTCATTATCCCCTCATCTATAATTTGGGAGTAATACCTACCTCCTAGGGCTATGAGGGTTAAATAAATGTACACTCGTAAAATCCTAGAAATAGTGCCTATTAAGCCCTATTATTAAGTGCATAAGAATCTTCATTATTAGCTAAAGCTATCTTCACACTCCTGGAGCTTGTATTCATTGACTTTAAAATTTCTGGGGCACCTGGGTGGCTCAGTTTCTGAATGTCTGACTTCAGCTCGGGTCACGATCTCACGGTTCATGACTTTGAGCCCCGCATCGGGCTTGTTGCTGTCATCCTGTCAGCGCAGAGCCCACTTCGGATCCTCTGTCCTCCTCTCTCTCAAAAAATAAATAAAACATTAACATTTCTAAAGGTGCCTTGGTGGCTCAGTGAGTTAAGCATCCGACTCTTGATTTTGGCTCAGGTCATGATCTCACAGTTAGTGACCCAGATAGGAACCAAATCGGACCCTGCCATGACTCTCCTGGAAAAAGTTTCACCTGTAAGATAGAAAAACCACCTTGACATCCAGACCCTTCACTTTCATCCTTACTGATTCTTCCTGTTCTGTCTTTGCCACCGAAAACCAAGTTCCTCTTAACATTTCTTTCTTTTTTTTTTTTAACTGTATATTTATTTTTGAGAGAGAGAGAGAGCAAGAGAGCGAGCAGGGGAGACGTAGAGAGAGAGGGAGACACAGAATCCAAAGCAGGCTCCAAGCTCTGAGCTGTCAGCACAGAGCCTGACATGGGGCTCGAACTTACAAAACCACAAGATCATGACCTGAGATGAAGTCAGACACTCAACTGACTGAGCCACCCAGGTGCCCCTCCTCTTACCATTTCTTAAACATTCCTGTTCATTATATGTGTTGGCCCCTCTGCCTGGGGTCCTGTGCATTCCTTCTCTCTCTCTCTCTCACTCATTCCAGGAAGAACACCATCTTTTGATTTCCTCCAGGCTCCTGAGTACTGTCCCATTGGTGTGGGCGTGTGTCTGTGCATCCATCCTCCCCTGGACTACAAGCTCCTGGCAGCAGGCCGTCTGCTGACTCATTTTCATCTGCTCTTAGTAAAGGAAAGGCATGCACTACACTACATAGCTGTAGTTGACTGTGTCTGGGGCACCGTGCGAGGGTATGGTGGGGCAGTCAGGCAGTGACTCCAACGCCACGCATTTCTTGGGGAATTACAGTCCATCAGCAGTAAAACCACCATGAAAGAATGCAGAAGTCATTAAATGGGGTCCCCGTTTTCAAGACATTCTCACCATGCCCAGTTCCCCCCCAACCCATCCCTGTCTCCTCTCTCTGAGGACACGGAGTTCCTCATGATGAGTGGATATTCCCCAGGGACTAAGATATAGGACACACAGTGACTATGTCGTGGCTGTAGTTTTGTGGAAACCAAGTGGATGCCAAGCCTGGCCCCGAATAGCCTAGGTTCTAGGAGCAAAGAAGAGATGCTTCCAGAGCAAGGGCTCCCAGCCTATGTCCATCCTGTCAGATATATTTGCGAAGCCGAGTCTCTTCACAGAAAGAGGGGGCCCTCAGTCCCCATTTAAGTACACTCGGGGAGAAGAGGGACACTTCTGTGTCTCTATGAACATTCTGAGTTTTGTGCTACATTCGCATCTGACCTATTTTTTTTCAAATGAAATCATACGTTGGATGGTAATCAGATGAGCCAGGTTCTAGTACTGCAAATACCAATTACCAGTCTGCTCACCTTGGTCTCTCTGAGCCTCGCTTTAATAACCACCCAGTTCTCGGCTCAAAGAGTAGGCACAAGGGAGACCTTTGTAAACTCAGTGGGGCTGGGCACATTTAATTATTATTTACTCTTCACGCAGTTCATCCCAGCAGACAATAACCGAGCCCTTCTTTATGGCCACAGTGTATGGGTCTCTCCGTAGAAGCGTGGGTGTGCCTGTCTGGGCCTGTGGGTGTGGGTTGTGTGCTTCCGGACATGTCAGGGGGGTGTGGGGCATGACTGTGACATTGGCCATTACGGGGTCCCTGCCCCAATGAGCTCCTGAGGCAGCAGGACAGGTGACCAAGTGAATCACTTCCTCGAACACTCTTCACCTATGTCAAATCCCACTAGAGGGATGAAAAATGTGGGTGCACCGAGGCGGGGGCATACATTCAAACAGGGGACTTTGCATTGGCTATTCCCCCTGCTTGGAACACTCTTCCCCAGGACCCTCAAGGCCCATCCCCTTGCCTCCTTCAACTTGAGCAAATGTTACCTTCTTAAGGAGGCCCACCTGGCCACCCCGTTTATTTTTTTATTTTATTTTATTTTATTTTTTTAAAATGTTTTATTTATTTCTAGGAGAGAGAGAGAGAGAGAGAGACAGCGTGAGCAGGGGAGGGTCAGAGAGAGAGGGAGTCACAGACTGAAACAGGCTGCAGGCTCTGAGCTGGCAGTCAGCACAGAGCCCGACGCGGGGCTCGAACCCACAAACCGCGAGATCATGACCCAAGCGAAAGTCAGACGCTTAACCGACTAAGCCACCCAGGCGCCCCCTGGCCACCCCGTTTAATTAGCAACTCCATCCAGCACTCCCCAAACTCATCCCTGCTTTACGTTTAGCCAAAGCCCTTACTTCCAATAGCAAAGTTACCTATAATAAAACTAACTTAAAATACTATATATTTTACTCATTTTAATTATGTTTCCCTCATTAGAATGAAAGCTCCATGAGGGGAGGGATAATATCTGCTTTGCTCACTGCTGTGTAGCACCCCATTCCCCCTGGGCCTAGAATAGTACGTGGTATAGAGTAAGACAGTCCATACATATTTGGGAATACGGTGGTGACAGCGTGGTACTCAGGGGCTGATGGCAGAGGCCGTGGCCATGCCTGGGGACATAGCCGCAGGTCTGAGGCTGCAGCTGGGGAGTAAAGGAGCACCCTGTGATGTGGGGATCTCATGGAGATGTGGATGGTGGAGGTGGGAACATTCCAGCAGACTCGGGGACGAACACACGGCCTGGAGTGGGGCGCCTGGTGGTTCAGTCTGTTAAGCACCTGACTCTTGATTTCAGCTCAGGCTATGATCTCCCGGTTTGTGGGATCAGGCCCTGCGTTGGGCTCTGAGATGGCAGCTCAGAGCCAGCCGGGGATTCTCTCTTCCCTTCTCTCTTTCCCTCCTCCAGCTTGCTCTCTCTCTCTCTCAACAAAATAAACGTTAAAAAAAAAAAAAAAAAGACATAGCCTGGAGAAAACCTGAGATATTGTGGGGACCATTCTCCAAATTCTAGCTCAGTGCCCATCCATTCCCTCTGCTACCATGAGAATCTGAAACTGTTAATATGGGGGAGGAGAGATTCAGAGGCCCTGCTGGTTTGTTGGAGGAAGTGATGGTGGACACATTTGCAAAGACCAAAAGCCACCAGCAGGTCCCTTGCCTACGAGACAGTACCTGTGGGGGAGGGGGAGTAGATAAGATGTGTTTAGGAGGGAGGAGGCAACAGAAGTCTCTATGATGTCGGCGTCTGGATTATAGACTTGGTAAGCGCAGAGATGTTTCTGTGAGTCTCAAGAGCAGAGAGCAAGGCCCAGGTAGAGGGTGGCAGAAGAGGGGCAGAGTAGCCATTTCATTTTCGTGGCCCATTCATTTACTTTATCACACACTTAATGTGTCTGGACTCTGTGCTGGGGGCTGGGGGTGCCATGAGGAATCAGTACTGAACTTTGGCCCCATGCAAGGGAGAGGGTACCCTGGGAGAGATGTGACACCTCCAAAGAGGCTGCGGTTACACCCAGCTGGGCAACCAGGGAGGGCTGCCTGGATAGGAGGCATCTGAGCTGGGCTCTGAATGATGGTCAGGGGTTCGAAAGTCAGCTGATCCGTAAGCGAGGTCATCTGACTCAGGAGCTCCAAAGCAGGGGATTTTGATGTGTGCTATTTCATACAATTCACCAAACAGCCCTCAGAAGAGGTTGATCTTGGGACCAAATCCAGAGACGGTAAGTGCCCGCCCCTGGGTCACCAGCCTGAAAATAGCAGTTGGTTGGAACCCAGGGCTGTTGGACTCCCAGCCGAGGGCTCACCCTGTGGGTCCACAGCCTCCAATGGTTATTTGGAGTTCTTTTCACTGCTGCTTTCCAAGCGGCTATGGAGGAGTTGTCAGCTAATCCCCACCCCCCAGGATCTGGATCTGCTTCTGCCTGACCCTGGAGAGGATCCGGAACACAGACCAGTGACCCAGTCTCAGCTCCTCAGTTGCTGGCCAGGGGCAGGCGGTGGCCAGGATGGAAAAAGTTCATCAGACTTTGAGTCCGAGGGCTTGTGGCTGGTTCCCACTATGTCATTGATGTCCTGGCTGTATGGCCTTCGAAGCACTTCACCGATCTGGGCCCTTCAAGTCTCCTTCGCTGCCGGATGGGGACACGGTTCACCCCGGTATTCCCCCCCTTCAGGGAGTCAAGGAACTGAGGACACAGTGGGCATGACCATCCCAGAGAATAGCTCCCTGTTACTGTTTGGAGGGACTGGGGCTTGCCTGCGCCACCAGAATGATTGAGAGAATGTTACCGGACTGCCTCCCGCAAGCTGACTTCCTCTGAGCCCTCACCAGGCCCGGAGCTGAGTGCTTTCTGCACAGTAATTCACTGAGTGGCGCGTGGATTGGAAAACACTGGAAGGAGCACTATCGTCAATGGGTGTAGTCTGGGAAGATGATGGTGATGAAGCAGTCTGGCAAAGCATTGTGATTAGCAGACTCAGAAGTCTTTGAGAGCAACGGAGAGCTTTGGAGCCTGTGTGCCCCGGCCCCTTGGCACAGCTCTGGTCCTTCCCTTCCTTCATCTGAGTGACTGATGTTCTCAGTGTTCGGGCGGTCGGCTCCCTGCCCTCGGCCCCCCACCCCTGGATGAGGTATTTAGGCCCCAAGCCAGGCCAGCCCTGAGATTCCTCCTCCCGGGCAGCTCGGCTACAGACCCAGGAGGACAGCCAACAAGGGGCCAGGCGGCTTATCGCTCTGCGGAGCCGTTCAGCGGGCAGACTGTCTCACTGCTGCTGAGCCAGGCTGATAATGAGGACAGACCCTTGTGTTTACTGTGGCTGCGAGAGTGGGGCCTCCTGGGGGCGGCCCCGGCTCCTCTGGGAACAGCCTGTCTGTTTGCTGAGATACCATCACATTCCTGCAGCCTTGGCCACCCCAGGATGGATGGGGGTGGGGTGGGGTGTGGAGATGGGAGAGGAGGAGGAAATATGACAGCTGCTGGCCCTCTGTCCCCCTGGGGCCCCACTGGGGAGGCTGCCGCACTGGATCCTCCGGGGGTCAATAGTTGTCTGGCCCCATCGTTAAGCCCTTCCTATGGGTCATGAAGAGCCAGCACGGGCCCACTTTGGGCCCACTTTACTCTGTAGTTGACAAAGTATTTTCTCCACAATTATCTATTTTTGTTCTTCCAGATAACCTTCCATGTAGGCAGTCTGGGGTGATGAAGTGTCACATGAGAGAGATGCCCCAGCAAGGCCGGAGCAGAGGCCAAGGGCACGGCCGGACACTGGGATAGGAGCTGAGTGAGCCCCGGCTGACCAGACAAACCCACAATAACGCCAACACGAAGAATGCTTTCTGCGTGGTAGTAGTCACTGTCAAGAGCATTTTAGGTAGGTTAGACTGTTTAACCCTCACAGCGAATCGGGTGAGGTATGTGCTATTACTGAACCCGTCTTACAGTTGAGGACATTGAGGCAGACCCAGGCAGAAACCAGGAGTGCTGGGATTGGAAGTCGAGAGTCTCCCAGTTAACCACTGGGCTACACATCCAGCTTGAGGCCGGCTAACGATACATAGGGTTCTCCCTGGCTTACGAAGGCAGTTGGCATTTACAGCTGCACAAGTGGCCTAGCAGAGGTGAGAACGGGCTTTGGAGTTAGGCCTGGATTCAACTCCCAGCACTGACACCAACGAACCCTGAGGCTGGCCCTCCCCTGAGCCTCCGTTTCCTTCACTGAGAAGTGGAAGTAACACCTGCCTTCGCAGTGGGTGTGAGAAATGTTGGGCGAGAAGGTTCCAGCTCACGGCAGATTTTCATTAAATACTTTTATTACATTGACAGCTGAGTTGGGGGAGGTGGCGTGCTCCAAACTGAGACTTGAGAAGAATCTCTCTGAAAAGATAGGCCGTCTTCCTTGGCTAGGGAGGCACAGAGCAGGAGTGACATCAAGCTGAAGGGATCTGGTGGCTTCAGAGCACACAGCATGATCAAGTGATTGGGACTCTGGCTTCAGAGCTTGGGAGATTCGAGTTCAAGTTCCATTGTCCATCCAGCACGTGCTCTCTGGGTCTCCTTGGGGAATCGCTTAACTTCTTGGAGTCTGTAAAATAAGAACACTAAGAGTACCTTCCTCATAGGGACGTGGAGAATGGGTGGAGTCATTCAGGGAAAGGAGCACTGGGCACCCTGGCCGGCACATAGTAAGTGCTCAACAAAATGCTGCCATCAGTGTGGGTGGGGGTGGGGTCGTAGACAGAGGAATGGCCCCAGCAAAGGTGTCCATGTGCTAGAACCTGGAACCTGAGAATATGTTAGATTACATGGGAAGGGGGATTGTGGATGCTGGTGGGCTTGAGGTTGCTTATCTGCTGACCTTGAGCTGGGGAGATTATCCTGGCTTGTCAATGTGGACCCACTATAATCACCAGGGTCCTTACAAGTGGAAGAAGGAAGGAGAGAGAGAGAATTAGTGTCAGAGGGCTAGGAGGAGAAAGACTCCCCCAGCCATTCTTGGTGCTGAAGATGGTGAAGGGGACGTGAGCCAAGCCTCTAGAATCTGGAAAAGTGCCCTCGAGCCCTGGAAAGGTATGCAGCCCTGCCAATGCTCTGATTTCAGCCCCGTGACACCTGTTTTGGACTTCAGACTTCCAGAACTGTAAGGCAATAAAATTTGAGTTGTTTCAAGCCACTGTGTTTGCAATCATCTGTTATAGCAGTGAAAGGAAACAAATATAAGCTGTGAGTTGATCCTTTAAGACCGACAGGATGAAAACAGGCAGAGGTGAGCCTCAGACACACAAGAAGAAACTGTACCCCATGGCCTTTAGGCTAGAAAGCCCAAAACACTTTTGAGGACCGATGGGAAGTCTGTTTGGTTCTTTGCAAAAATGGCCACAATTCTCCATCCTTGCCCACAGCCTCTCTGCAGTGTAACTAGGCAGCTCTCCTCATCAAGAGATGGGGTCTGCTTCCCCCACACCTTGAATCTGCAATTGGTTCTATGGCTCGCTTTGGCTCACCATAGATGAGTTCCGAGCCTGGGCTTCAAGAGGTTTTACGCACTTCTGCATGTACTCTTGCAGTCTTTGAAACCCTGCCCCCAGTGTATGACCAAGTTCAGGGGTGACAGGCAGCCTCTAAAATGGCTCCCAATAATCCCCACCTCCTGAGATGAATGCTCTGTGTAATCTGCTCCTATTGAGTGTTGGCTGGACCTGGTGCCTCGCTTCTAAGAAATAGAATGACACAAAAGACATGAGTTGGCACTTCTGAGATCAGCTCATGCAAAGACAGGCTGACTTCCATGTTGCTTTCCCTTTCTTGTTCTCTTGCTGGCTTGCTTTGAGGGACTCTGGCTTCTCTATGGAAGACCCCTATGGAAGACCACACATGGCAAGGAAATGATGCTTCTGGCCAAGGGCTAGCAAGGACCTGAGACCTGCCAAAATCCAAGTGAGTAAGCTTAAAAGCAGACCCATCACCATTGGAGCCTTGAGATGATTGAAGCCCCAGTCGATATCTTGACTGTAGCCCTGTGAGAGTCTTCGAGCCAAAGACACCCACCTAGGGGCACTAGGCTTCCTGACCCCCAGAGACCGTGACAAAATGGCAGTTTGTGGTTTTTAGCTGTGTAACTTGTTATGCAGCTATAGATAACTAATACAGCACCAGACAAGTCTGCCGTGTTGTGAGTGACATGTGGCCCATTCACTTCCTTTCACCCAGCTAGACAACCAATAGACATGAGAGGGAGGCCTTCTCAGACCAGCTAACCCTTAGTCAACCTGTCAGCTGCTTGCAGAAGTGGGATTGGGCCAAGCCAGGATCAGCTGTGCCTGGCTCAGAGCAGCAGAAGCTCTGCCTGAACTTGGACTCGGTAGCAATAATGTACATTGTTGTTTTAAGCTACAAAGCCTTGGGATGATTTTGTACTCAGCAGTGGCTGACTGATAGAGCCTGTGTATTCAGGGGGCTGTGCGTGCAGTGGGAAATGGGGTAGGGAAGCTGGGCAGGGGCCTAATGTGGAGGGTTTTGTTGCCAGGTTAAAGCATCTGGAGTTTAATTTGCAGACAGTTGGAACAGGTTTTGAGCAGTAGGAGAAGATCATGATCAGAGCTCTGTTGAAGAGATTTCTTGTGGTAGTGGCATGAATCAGAGGCAGGGGGATCATTTAGGGGGCTGCCGTCATGAAGCAGATGGGCAGTGACAGAGACTTGAAACTGGGAAAAGGTGAGGAATGGGAGAGAACAGTAGAGGTGGAATCAATGAAAACCATTCTGGATTGGGTGGGGGCAGGGCATTGGGAGAATGGAAGTTGGCACCTGGTTCTGTTCCTGGGAGCCTGAATGGTTGGTGCTGCTGTCAACAAAGACGGGGAGGTCGGCATGGTGGATAGGGAGATGGGATGGATAGTTTGGCTTGGACTGAGAGTCTAGTGCTAAAGAGGCCTGGGAAGAGGCTCAGGAGACAGTGACTGAAGACTGCTGGGGTGCCTGGGTGGCTCAGTCAGTTAAGTGTCCGACTTTGGCTCAGGTCATGATCTCACGGTTCGTGGGTTCGAGCCCCGCGTCAGGCTCTGTGCCGACAGCTAGCTCAGAGCCTGGAGCCTGCTTAAGATTCTGTGTCTCCCTCTCTCTCTGACCCTCCCCTGCTCTCGCTGTCTCTCTCTCTCAGAAATAAATAAAACATTAAAAAAAAATTTAAAGACTGCAAAGGGAGCTTTATCCCCTGCCTAGTGTACTGTCAGGTCTCAGATTGCCCAAATTCAGGGTTTGGGAATAGCACACGGTGGTGAGTTAGCCTGGGCTACCAAAGGTGAGTTAGCCTGGGGATACCAAGGGGCTCCCAACAACAGCTATTATCACCCCCTTGGACTGAGAAGTCCCTGAGGACAGGAGAGAATGTGGTATGGAGGAGCGCTGCCTTTCAGGGGCTGTGGTCTTTGGTAGAAGATGCAGGTGACCCATGGTAGCCCAGCAAGGAGAACACTGGGGAGTAAGTACTCCAACCACTCCTTCTTCCTGCCCGGGAGCACTTTCTGGTGACCCTCAGTGGCTGAGTCCACCCTGAAGGCAGAGGGTAAGGTGGCCCGTTGATGGAGCCCTTGCACAGCAGCCTTGCAGGACGCAGAGGGGCCAGGGTAGAAGAGGGTGCGTGGAAGATACCTGGCCACCTCATAGATGAAATTTCTGCAGCTTAAGTCAATTGGTGACCCCATTCTGGCAAAGGAGATTTGAGGGGATCTCTGCTTGGAGTGTCTGGGAAAAGGTTCTTGACGGTTAGGAAGGAGACGGCAGGAGAGCTGTTCTTCGTTGTGTCTGATGTGATGGCCAGAACTGCGACAGCCGTGTTGTCGCTGTGGGGGAAGCTGGCCAAAGTCAGAACCAACCCCACTGAGGATGGAGAAGCAAAGAGATGGAAAGATGGGTCCTTGATGACCTTGATGACCTGCTCTGAGACCCTGCTCTACCTTTGAGCTTCTTTTTTTTTCCCCCACAGGATAACAAATGTTCTTATTATTAGAGCCATCTTGAGCTGGATTTCCCATTACTTGCAGCTCTAAGTTTCATAATAGGTAGAGCTGCCACCCACCATCTCCAGGCCTAAGTGCGACCCTCACACCTCCCACAGACTGCAGGCCAAGCTGCCTGCGGGGGCTGCACTGACTGCAGCAGATTCAATGCAGAATCACAAATGCTTTTCTCGTCTGTGACAGAAGAAAGAGTCAGAAGTGGACACAGGCTCTTCCCTGCAAATGCTGCGCTGTTGCTACAGATGACTTGTGCTGTAGCACTGACCACAGCAGACAGGCGTCCACGGAGGCGGGTGATATAGGGTGGTTGGGGCATAAGTCTTGTAGGCTGTTGTGACCCGCTTCAAGTCTACCTCTGCTGCTTTCTAACTGTGTGACCTTGGACAAGTTAGTTAATGCCTCGGGGCCTTGGTTTTCTCCCCAGAGGCGGTGAGGGTTGCATCAGAAGAAAAAGGCAAAGAGCTCTGACAGGAATCCCAGACCTGAGAAGTTGCCCTCAAAAGACTTTCTCCCCTCTGTTTTCCTATTTCTTTCTGTGGCTGGGTTGAATGCGAGGGAGGTTGGGAAGGGTCCAGAGGGATATGGGCAAGAGAAACCACTGAGACAAAGGAAGGAGATGAGCTCCCAGAGAGCAGCAACTTGACTTAGCACACAAAAGGGCCCCTGTGTGTTTGATGTATGAATGTACGATTGAGTGAAAGAATCAATGGGAAAAAAAAAAAAGAATAAGAGGTTAGAAAGATGGGGAATTTCACCCACAGAGAGAAAGGCTGATGGAGGGCTTTGTCAAATTCCAATGAGCAATACCCAGGGTGCATTTGGCAGATCAGTCAGGAGAGGCTAGGTAACGCAGTGGTAACAAAAATCTCCAATCCCAGTGGCTTTATAACAATTATGTTTGTTTATTGTTGAGGTACTACATGCCTCAAAGTTATTCAAAGTCACTCAGAGATTTAGCTGAGGGAAGCTCCATGCTGACTTGCTTCTATAATGACAGCGGGAGGGTACATAGGAAATGGTAAACTCCACACGGGCTCTCAAATCACCTGCCCAGAAGTGTTTCACATCACACCTACTCATATTTCATTGGCCAAAGCCAATCACGTGGCCATACTTGAGTCACAGAAGCTCGATCCTACATTCCCAGAAAAGAGGACTGACAGTTCGTCAGCAATCCTAACCCCCACCATCCAGGGTATCAGTCAGAGGGGCGCTTGGGCTGAATGAAGCACAAACATGGCTTGTTTGGCCTGTTTGGTACTTTAATTTTTTTTTTTTAATATTTTTATTTATTTTTATGAGAAAGAGAGACAGCGTGAGCAGGGGAGGGTCAGAGAGAGAGGGAGTCACAGACTGAAACAGGCTCCAGGCTCTGAGCTGGCAGTCAGCACAGAGCCCGAAGCGGGGCCCGAACCCACGAACCGCGAGATCATGACCTAAGTGAAAGTCGGACGCTTAACCGACTAAGCCACCCAGGTGCTCCAGGTACTTTAATTTTTTTATAAACCTTTTAAAAATAATTTAATTAGAATTTTTTTCATGTTTGTTTATTTTTATTTTTGAGAGAGAGAGAGAGTGTGAGGGGAGGGGCAGAGAGAGAGGGGAAGACACAGAATCCCAAGCCGGCTCCAAGCTCTGAGCTGTCAGCACAGAGCCCGATGTGAGGCTTGAACCCACGAACTGTGAGATCGTGACCTGATCTTAACCGACTAGCCACCCAGGTATCCCTACACTTTAATATTTTTAATAGGGTTTCCAACGTATATGACATCAAGATATGCCATATACAAATCTGTATAAACCTGGCTAACTGTGAAAATTTGGACTCTGGTAATAGTCCAGTTGTGTTAATTAGGATTAAGTTGGACAGATTATAACAGAAAAACTCAAAATAACAGAAGCTTAAATAAGATAGCTATCTCTTACAGGAAAGAAGCCTGGAGAGAAATAGACAGCCCAGGACTGGGGCTGTAGATTCAAGAATCATCAGGGTCTTAGGCTCCTTTTTCTGTCTGTTCTGTTATCCTCCGCATATAGTTCCCATTTGCAAAGATTGCTTCATGGTCCATGATGGGATGTAGGGCTCCAGCCAGCACACTCGTACTCCAGGCCAGAGAAGAAAAGGTTGAGGGCAAAAAGGGTGCCTCCCAGTTGAGTTGACTTTGGACCACCTTCCCAGAATTCCTGCACAAAGTTTCTACTCACATCTTATTGGCCAGGAATAGTCATATGATCATATCAAGTGCAAGGGAGGTTAGAGATAGTCATGTGACTATGCTCAGGCCAAGCTAGTTTCTTTCCCCAGGATAAAATTTGCCCAGCTGAGAATAAATCCTTAGTCTGCTATTCAAGAGGAAGAGGGAGAACCGAGATTGCCAGAGGTACCTAATAGTCTCCGTCAGGGGTTTGCAGTCCTGATTGTCTGAAGCGGAATAACAGATGCTTCACTTACACTGGGCCTGAGCTTACCAATTTGCCACAGGCTCCACCACTCCCTAGTGCCTCCTCTCCCCACCACTCAATGTTAGTTACGATTTATTGTTGGGTTTATGCCGGCTTTGGCTTTCTTCGTGGAATTAATAGGAAAGAGAAATATTTCCCATGTCTCTGTTAAAAATCAAAAGAGTAATAGGTATACCAACAGAGACATGTGTTTCCACAAAGATGAGCATAGAAGCATATTTGGGGCAGAGAAAAATATTCCTAGCTGTGTATCTTGCAAACAAGGTATATGGAAAAAAAAATGCAATTGAACACACTGTTATGAAACAGCCGAGTTGCTTTTACTCACCGCTCGGGCCTGGCAGGCATCTTACTGGTTGCGCAGCTCCCTGGGAAGACAGTGGGGCTCAGATCTTCCTGGTTCTACTGGCTCACCCCTCTCCCTGGGAGGAGAACAGCCCCATTTTGTCCAACCCCTCTCACCCCTCATTTGGAATGATGTCGCCCTTCTTTGTATTCAGGGCTTATTTTGAGCAAGTTCAAAACCGTCTTGCAAAGTTCAAGATCATTATGGCAGGCAAAAATGCAGTGAAATAGCACACCACTGTCAGTTAATTACTAAAAATCCTTTAATAGCTGACATTATTATAAATTATATACCCATTATGACAGGGACAATTGGGCTCTCTGTTTTTCTTGCCCTGCATTGGAACCCCAAACAATGCCGTCTTGTTGGGGAGAATGACCTGGGTGCACTTGGAGGCAAGTTGGGAGTTTACACGGACTACCTATGCTGACCACAGCAGCCTGTGGGCCTCTGAGGACACCCTGTCCCTGGGTGGGGGTGAGGCAGCTGCCTGACAAGGCCTCGGGACCAGCCCTGTCTCCATTCCCACCTGTCTGCCCCACTGCTGTGGTTACAGGGTCTCTTCCCATGGGCTTCCCAACTCCCTCTGCCTTGTTCCCTTCTCTTTCCATGTCTACTCCTAGCTTAAAGAACCCCTCCTCCAGGCAGCTTCCTCTGATTCTCCTTCCAAAGCTCAAGACACGTGGTAGGTTGGGTTTCTTTTGCTTTTATGTTTGAGTCAGGTGCACAATAAGAGTCAATCTCGATGATTATTTTACAAATGTGTATGCTATGTAGCCCCCTCCCAAATCAAGATGTAGAAGTAACTCAAAAATGTTCATGTGCATGGAAATTCCCTCCGGAGCATGTAAAAAATGCAGCTTCTAACCTCCCCCCGAGATGCTGATTCAGTGGCCGGGGACGCTGGTTACTTGCACCAGGTCTTCGGGTGGGAGGGGGCCCACAGCCGACCCTTAGAGAAACCCACCCAGTGCTTGCTGGTGAAGTCCCTATTTCTTAGTTATTTCCCCGTTAGCCGGGAGGCGTGCTCTGGCCCCTTCATGTCAGTGTGTCTGTCCAGTAAGGTTCTGGGCCAGGAGTGGCATCCACGGGGTGAATCCAGGATGGGTGCAGTTTGAAGCTACACGATTTGGGGAGGCTGTCCTTTTACTTTTAAGTGTTTATTATTATTACTATTTTTTTAATGTTCATTTATTTTTGAGAGAGAGAAAGAGAGACAGAGCAGGAGCAGGGGAGGTGCATGGAGAGAGGGAGACACAGAATCTGAAGCAGGCTCCAGGCTCTGAGCTGTCAGCACAGAGCCTGACATGAGGCTTGAACTCACAGACCAAAAGGTCATGACCTGACCCAAAGCTGGATGCTTAACCGACTGAGCCACCCAGGCACCCCAAGTGTTTATTATTTTTGAGAGAGAGAAAGTGCATGTGTGCACACACTTGCAAGCAGGGGAGGGGCAGAGAGAGGTGGAAACAGATCTGCGATGACAGCAGAGAGCCCGACATGGGGCTTGAACTCATGAACTGTGAGATCATGACCTGAGCTGAAGTCGCATGCTTAGCTGACTGAGCCACCCAGGAACCCTGGAGAGGTTATCTTTAGGAAAAGTGTAGGGCCTTGGGAGGGTCCCCTACAAGGGATGTGTATACTATGAATCTACCTCTGGGATCCACTAAGGGTCCGTGGTCTTAGATGTGGTCAGGGTGAGATGTCATCTACTGGGCAAATCAGAGCAGTACCCCTCCCCCACTCCTTCCATCCGCAGGAAGATCTGTATGATGCTCAGCCCTGCCCCCTGTTAGAGTCGCCTGGGGGAGCTTGAAACAAAAACCAAGCCCTGGCCCCACATCAGATATTTTGATTTAATTGGTCGGGGGTGGGACCCCGGGGTCTAGCAGTTTTTAAAGCTCACAGGTGATTCTAATGTGTCTTCCATGCTGAGAGCCCCTGAGCGCAAGGCCTGACTTTGCATTCGGAACTGTTTTCACCTGCTCCAGATGCCTACAAAGAGATCAGGTGACTATACCTCCTGCCACCCTCTTCCTGTTGGCTCTCCCTCCAAAAGGGCCAGGCCTCCTGGCTGTGGTCAGTGTCCTCCATGCCCACCTCCAGAGGTCTCCCTCTGCTGGGGATAAATCAACCAATCATATTAGGCGAATATCAAGCACCTCCTTCTCAGGGCAGCACTGTATGTTAGCAGGGAGGAACCGAACTCAGGAAGACAGAGAGAATCCCAAGCAGGCTCTGCACTATCAGCACAGAGCCCCACTTGGGGCTTGATCTCATGAACTGTGAGGTGATGACCTGAGCCTAAATCAAGACTTGGGCACAAGGGAGCCTGGGTGGCTCAGATGGCAAAGCGTCTGACACTTGGTTTCAGCTCAGGTCATGATCTCACAGTTCGTGAGTCCCAGCTCCATGTCAGGCTCTGCAACTGGCAACATGGAGCCTGCTTGGGATTCTCTCTGTCTCCATCTCTCTGTCTCTCCCCCTCCCCAACTCTGTCTCTATCACAATAAATAAATAAACTTAAAAAATTAAAAAAAAAAAGAGTTGGACACTTAACTGATTGAGTCCCCAAGTGCCCCAGTCATTTAATATCTTGATCTTTTCATACTAAAGGCCACCTCACTCTTTTTCTTAAAAAAATTTTTTTAAACGTTTTTTTATTTTTATTTTTATTTTTTATCTTTATTTTATTTCTGAGAGAGAGAGAGACAGCATGAGCAGGGGAGGGTCAGAGAGAGAGGGAGACACAGACTCTGAAATAGGCTCCAGGCTCTGAGCTGGCAGTCAGCACAGAGCCCAACGCGGGGCTCGAACCCACGAACCGCGAGATCATGACCTAAGCGAAAGTCGGACACTTAACCGACTAAGCCACCCAGGTGCCCCTTAAAAATTTTTTTTTAACGTTTACTTACTTTTGAGAGGGAGAGAGGGACAGAGCATGAGCAAGGGAGGGTCAGAGAGAGAGGGAGACACAGAATCTGAAGCAGGCTCCAGGCTCTGAGCTATTAGCACAGAGCCCAACACGGGGATCGAACTCACGACTGTGAGATCATGACCCGAGCCAAAGTCTGATGCTTAACCAAGGCGCCCCATGCCTCAGTCTTTTTCAACCACAGGATGATATTCCATCATTTGTTTAATGAGACCCTCTATTGATAAAGTTAAGATTGTTTACAATCTCTTTAGTATAAAGTGACTTTATAGAGCATAACCCATAACCCATAACTATATGTGTACATCCTTTCACTCGTGTGCAAGCACATCTGGATGGTGTCTGTATAAAGTGGAATCGTACTGTCAACAGGCATCGTACTGCTACAGGGAGGGGAAGAGGGACAGCTTCTAAGGGGGAGACCAATTTGGCCGTATCAATCAAAAATGAAATCCCTAGGGGCACCTGGGTGGCTCAGTCCATTAAGCATCTGACTTCAGCTCAGGTCATGATCTCACGGTTCATGAATTTGAACCCTGTGTCAGGCCCTGTGCCGACAGCTCAGAGCCTGGAGCCTGCTTCCAATTCTGTGTCTCCCTCTCTCTCTGCCCCTCCTCTGCTCACACTCTGTCTCTCTCTCTCTCTCTCTCTCTCTTTCTCTGTCAAAAATAAAATAAACATTAAAAGATATTTTTAAAAATGAAATCCCCACTCTTCAATTCCTAGCACCTCCTGGTTCTAGGCTAAGGGTAGAAAGATGCACTCAGGCTGAGCTCTTAAGGGGCTCTCAGATGGGGACAAATCCTTTCCAGCCCTGAGAAAGGAGGGATGTAAGAATGTCAGGACAGTGCATGGAAAATGGCCTTGGACCTGTCACTGGGGCGAGAGAGAAAACGTTTGTTCAGAGGAAGAGAAGGAAGGGCATTCCAAGCAGAATGGTCAGCATGCGTGAAGACTAGATGTCAGAGAGCGGGACACAGGGGAGCTTTGGGGCATTCCGAGGGGCAGGCCCTCTCCTGTTCAGGGCCCATGTGGTCGTAGGGACAGGAGGTAGGACCTTTCCCTAGGGGTGTTGGGAAGCTACTTTTTTTTTTTTTTAATATTTTTATTTATTTCTAGGAGAGAGAGACAGAGTGAGCAGGGGAGGGTCAGAGAGAGAGGGAGTCACAGACTGAAACAGGCTCCAGGCTCTGAGCTGGCAGTCAGCACAGAGTCCGACGCGGGGCTCGAACCCACGAACCGCGAGATCATGACCCAAGCGAAAGTCGGACGCTTAACCGACTAAGCCACCCAGGCGCCCCATCAAGGGAAGCTACTTTTGAACGCACTGGCCATGGGGACCCATTGAAGGTTCTGTGTGGGAGCCTCAGGGTCAGAGAGAAATGCTAGAAGGTTCTTTCTGGCCACCATGGTATAGAAGAATGATTGAATACAGACATTTATTCAAATTAACTCCCAGTCCCTGAGGGAGGGCTCCTTGTACAAGGGCCTTTGGCTTCTAGCTAGAGCCTAGCAGAAACCTGATGTTGAAGTATAAAGGAGCCATATGCCTGGACATTGTCTCTTCAGAGAGGGTCTCTGTATTCCCCTGAAGGCTGAGGGAGTGAGCCTCCCAGGAGGCCCAGGGGTCGGTCTGGGGCGGTGGTCTCATGCCGCTCACGCTGCCGTTCTTTGCAAGTGTCCCTTCTCTGTCAGAAGCTCATGAGAACCTTGTATACACCATCTGGGTTAGTTTTATTTACTTATTTTTTAAGTTTATTTAAGAGAGAGAAAGTGCAAGTAGGGCAGGAGCAGAGAGAGAGAGAGAGAGAACCAGAGAACCCCAGGCAGTCTCCACATGCTCAGTGCAGAGCTCAATGCAGGTCTTGAACCCAAGAACCATGAGGTCACGACCTGAGCTTAAGTCAGACCCAACCAACTGAGCCTCTCAGGTGCCCCTGGCTTAGCTTTCATATTAAACATGGAATATATTGTGATATAAAAATAAATTTCTCCACCATCCTTGAGTCAAATGAACTCTCTAGAAAAATTCTTTGACTTCAAGAGCCCTCCCCTTTTGTTCCTCCCTCCCCTGCCCAGTTGCCCAGCCTGAGAAGGATGAGAGTTACCTACGGGGTGCAGGTAACCCAGCTGCACTGCGGCAAATCCACAGTCCTTGCCCTGACCTGTGTGCAACTGCCTCCAGTCCCCTTAACAACCTTGTCTTGCAGCACTGCACTCATTGAAGCCTTCATTCATTCATTCATTCATTCATTCATTCATTCATCCATTCATCTTGTATTTCTGAAAGCTGGCAAGGCGCTGCCCTCCCCTGTGGCATCCACACAGAGCGGAATAAGGATAGCAGCTTTAAATGCTTTGCATAATAATCTCAGTCTGTATTCACAGTGACCCCAGTGAGGTAGGTACTATTATTACTAAGCCCATTTTCTGGAGGGAAGCTGACATTTAGCGAGGTTAGGCAAAGTGATCAAGGCCACTCTGTTAAGGAGCAGAATCAGAATTAGAACTCAAGCGGTCTGACCCCAGGGCCTGGCTTCCTACTTCCTGCACTACATCCTCAGCACACTTGGGGAGAGACGCCCTAAGCACTGGGAAAAGGGGCAAGGAGCCCTGTGTGTCAGAAAAACGTCCATTTGGCATGCCTGTGTGGCTCAGTTGGTTAAGCGTCTGACTTCGGCTCAGGTCATGATTTCGTGGTTTGCGAGTTCGAGCCCCAAGTCGGGCTCAGAGCCTGGAGCCTGCTTCGGATTCTGTGTCTCCCTCTCTCTGCCCCTCCCCTGCTCATGCTCTGTCTCTCTCTCAAAAATAAATATTAAAAAAAAAAAGAAAAAAGAAAAATGTCCACTTGCTTCCTGGCTCTCTGCAATTGGCCTTGTGATCTTAGGCAAGTAACCCTCCTTACCTGGTACCTCAGGCACCCCCATCCTGCCCCCTTCTGCTCTGCACTTATGAAAGACTGCTTAGAGGGTGGAAACTAGGTACAGCCCAAGGGGTGTGATCGGAAACACTGGTAGGGGAAGTTTCTTTTGGTCCCTTCCATAGCCAACCTTCGGTCTCCAGGCTACTTGTCACGGTGAGGCACCGAGTCCTACTGTGGGGAGGAACCTGAATCATCCCACTCCCACCTTGGGCAGGTAGGTCCAGAGATAAGGAAACTGAGGCTCCCAGAGGTTAGTTTTGACAATCCTGTTTACCCAGGCTTAACGTGGCAAAGACTGACTCCACACTCATTTCACTAATAGCCGCTATTTACTGAGCACGTATTAGGTGCCAGGTATGGCACTAAGCATTTTATTTTTATTTTTTATTAAAAAATTTTTAATGTTTATTTTTGTGAGAGAGGGAGATAGTGTGAGCAGGAGAGGGGCAGAGAGAGAGGGGGACAAAGAATCCGAAGCAGGCTCCAGGCTCCAAGATGTCAGCATAGAGCCCGATGTGGGGCTCGAACTCACAAACCACGAGATCATGACCTGGGTGGAAGTCGGACACTTGACTGACTGAGCCACCCAGGAGCCTCTGTGCTAAGCATTTAATCTTCAAACGATCTCCCAATATTATTATTAGAAGTTAAGTCTCGGGCTCCCCATCTGGAATCTCTAACCTACAAGTAAGAGTAACACCTGGTTTAGGGATTATCCTAGGAGGTAAAGGAAGCTGCCCCAGGCCACACAGCTCAGGGGTAGTGGAACAGCACTTGAACCCAGGTCTGTTGGATTTAAAAAGTAACGGGTAAGAACCACTGTCTGTACTGCGCAAGCAGAGGTTGCCTGGAGTGCCAAGAGTGAAAGCAGCATTCACTTCCTAGGGGCTGTGGTAATGGGTCCCCTAATTATAGACAGGGCCAGGAAGAAAAAAAGTCATTCTTTCTGGGAGAAAGTAATAAGAAAACAATCAAATTAAACTAACCCAAAAGCCTGAAAGTAGGTGAAATTAGCAACTGGTTAAATTACTGTTTCCGCAGTGCATGTGTCCAGGTGGTCCTGGGGCTAACTTTATTTGGTGATGTGTAAAACTATTTTATGTATTTGCTTTAAACTGATAAATATGACTAGCACATTTGTGACTCTGTGGATATTGTTGCTTATGACAAGGCTAAATAAGACTTAACTGATTTTTTTTTTTAGGCTCTACACCCCATGTGGGCTTGAAAATCACAACCTTGAGCTTAAGAGTCGCTTGCTCCACCGACTGAGCCAGCCAGGTGCCGCAAGAGTGAATTGATTTTAAAAATTAAGCAAGTAACTGTCAATAACATGTGTACACTGTTCAGATGTTTTTTGCACACTCCCAGATATGTAACAGCAAATCATGCTCTTTCTGTCTTCAAATATGTCCGGGATTCAACCGCCTGTCCCCAAGCTAGCAGGGTCATGCCTGGGCCACTGCAACCTTCTCCCTCCCCTCCAGACCTTTGCTCCCAGCTCTGTCCCCTGAGGTCTATTATCCACATGGCCGCTAGAGGGAGCCAGTTAAAACAAGGCAGAACTTAACCCTCCTCTTCTCAGAACCTCCAGGGGTGCTCAGCTCACTCAGAGGACAAGCCAAAGACCCCACAATGGCCTGTGTGACCCTTCAGTCTGTCCCCCAGCATTTCTCACATAGTATCACCTCTTGGATGGTCCTGATACGTGCCAGACACGTTCCTACCTCCAGAACCTGGTACTTGCTCTTCTCAATGCCCAGAACATACTTTCGCCACTATAAGTGCTTTCCTTACCACCATTAAGACTTTGTTCCAGGTGCCTGGGTGGCTCAGTCTGTTAAGGGTCTGATTTTGGCTCCGGTCATGATTTCATGGCTCATGAGTTCGAGCCCTGCATTGGGCTCTGTGCTGTCAGCGCAGAGCCTGCTTCGGATCCTGTCTCCTCTCTCTGCCCCTCCCCTGGTCATTCTCTCACTCTCTCTCTCTCTCAAAAATAAAATATTTTTTAAAAAAGAATATGTTTAAAAAAAGACTTTATTCAAATGTCACCTTCCCAGGGAGGTTTCCTGCCAGTTTCTTGGAACCATACCTACCCTCCCCTGGCATTTCTCTCTCCTCTTTGTTGCTCTGTTTTTGACCTCTGCACCTTTACCTTCCAATATGCTATATACCAGATTATTTTGTTTATGGTCTGTCCTCCCACTAGACTCGTTGAGCTTAGGAATTTTTGTGTTTTGTTTCCTGCAGGTTCCCTAGTACTTATAACATGGCCCGGCATCCCACAGAAACTCAGTAGGTATGTGTTGAATGAATGAACACAAAGTTCCACTTACGCACATGTGTGTTTTTCAAGAGACAGGGAGTCCATAGCATTCACCAAAAGCTCAGAAGTGTTGTCTACCACCTATGGGTGCCCCGTCTCCCCTATTCGGGGCCAAGTAGATTTACCTTCCAAAAGGGCAGATGATACTACTTAGCCAGTTAGGGCTATAGTTATTCTCTATGAGAGTAAGATGTAGGGCCTTGGTTTATCCATCAGTCTCCTGTGAAGTGGGTTAGGATGAATCGTTCACCCTCCCAGTCCATCTGACTCCAGCAAGATGTTGCCCTGACTTCCTCTGTGGTGCTACTGTTATAAACAGTGGCCCCTAGAGCTTGCTGCTCTCCACCACCAAGAAGCAAGTGCTCCCTTGTATGAATTCTGCTGTTTCATGCCTGTGTCTTCCCAGCTGATATGGAAACTCCTCAAGGGCAACGGACCACGTTTTCTTTTCCAGGACCAGGCACTAAGAAGTTAACACTCACATCCAGCAGCCTGGGGTTCAAGTCCCAACCCTGCCACCTATTGCCTAGGTGACCAGAGACAAATTACTTATGCTCTCTGTTTCCTTCTCTAAAAAACAGGTCTAGTAAGAATGTTGACTTCTTCATTCTGTTGATTTGGGGCAGGGGTGGGGGTGAGGATCTGATGAGACAGTGTGTATAAATGTTTGATACAGGATGATGATGAGCACGAAGCTCGGTGAAGGGAGTGATTTGAATTCAACCACCTCACAGATCCTGAGTGCCCACTATGTGACAGACGTCATGCCAGGGACTGGAGAGAGGAACGGAGCAAGCGCGGTCTTGCGCCTATTAACCTTCNGGCGGGGGGGGGGGGGGGGTCTCAGATGGCCTGTTTCTGACTCCACTCCCTCAGCACTGCTACAGGGTGGCGGGGGCCTGAGAGCTTCACCGTTTCTGCCCATGTGGGGCTTACGTTCCACAGATAGGACAGTGGACATGGAATCCGACGGCTATGAACCATGAGAAGCAGGGTAAAGAGAAAGCACGGGGTGCTTTGGGAAAATACTGGAATAACGGGGAGGGAGCGGTTTTGAATCTGAGGGGTTAGGATCACTTCTCTGTGAGTTACTTTGTGAGTAATACGGCCGCAGGGACCTGTGGATCAGCAGCTGGCATTGCACCTACCTCCTCTTCTACACCCCCAGGGAACTGGAGCTTGTTTCCAGAGGGCGGTGCAGGAGGGTGCCCTTAGGCTTTGGCTCCCCTAGGCCCTGTCCTGCTGGGCGCTCACACACCCTCTAGTGGTCGCAGTGCAGGGTGGTGGCTAGGCTGGATGGGCCCTGAGAATCCAAGGACAGTGGAACTATCAGTGCCCTTCCCTTCCCGATACTATCTCCACTCAGAGGCATCTTCCTGTAATGAGGGAGGCCTCTGGGTCCTCATGTCATTTAACTTTGGTAACCGCCTGGAGCATGATTCCGAGTCCCATTTTACAGATGAGAACCCAGAGGCTGATAACGCTGAGGGAGGCTTAGGAAGGTCACTGCTGAACTCAGGCCTACCAGACTCTGGTTTCAGTGCTCCTCGGAGGGCATCCAGCAGGCACCTGATGGCACCTCGACCCCTAATGTTGCGTCTCTGCATGAGCAAGAGCAGAAGCTCAACCGTGAGTTACTGCCCAGGGAAGGAGGGAACCCATCTAGAGCCTGCTGCCCCATTAGACACCTACACACCTGCACCCACCCCGCTCAGCTGGCTGGGTTCACATCCCACCTCTGAGACTAACCGAAAGCTTATGCAAGTTAAAGCTTCTGTGCCTCAGTGTTCTTATCTGTAAAATGAAATAGTGGTAACAACCATACCTACCCCCAAGTATTTGGGGCCTCACCCCATAATACTTTCATTCAGCAGGTCCAATGGACCACATTTGGAAAATCACTGCCCTGGAAGCCTGTGCTCCGGCAACACAGACCCACACACTGTTCGTTAGCTTGTGGGGTGAGCGCGCACACTGGTTTATGTCCATCTGGTCTTGGCATTTTAGCACTCTCAACACTATCTGGTCACTGGTGAATTAAACGGCAAGTTCCTGTGCCTCCGTTTCCTCATCTGGAAAATGGAAAGAATAATATTACCTAGCAGGGTGGGCGGGAGAATTCAGCGACTGAATCGTTATAACGCCTGGACCATGGCCCTGCCCCCAGTAAGGAGTCAATAGGCGCCAATTTATTATTATTGCAATCCACGGGCAAACCAGCGAATACCCTGATGAAAGAAAACTACTTGACCCTGAATTATTCTTTGTATTTTCCCCCCAGGGGCGAGAAATAACCGAAAGGACCACGAGATGGGCTTCTGGGTGCTGGTTACATAAGCGATGTATTCACTTGAGAAAATTCATCTCGCTGGTCACTTGCGGTTCCAGCGCTTTAAATGCACTCTCTCCTAGGATCTTCAGGTCCTGTGAGGAACGCCGGGTAGGCACCCCGTTTTCCAAACAAGAAACTGACAGCTATCTTGATCTGGCCGAAGCAGTAGGGGATGCGGGTGAGGAAGCTTCTCGGCCCGGTCTTGCTTTCGAAAGAACAAGCACGTCCCCGGGCGAGCGCGGCGCGAACAGTACCTGGCTCCAGGTACAGCTCAGCAAATGGTTCCGAGTCCTTCCGGAATACCCCGCCCTTCCCCCCGCGCGCACACAGACTCCGGGCCCCGCGGGGTACTCGCACCGCCGCGCACTCAAAGGGCCAGCCCCACACGTGGGCACCCCCGGGGGAGACCCGCGCGCCGGCGCCCCCGCGGCCCCCGCGGGGGAATGGCGCCCAGCCCGGGGCCAATGAGAGTAGCGGAATTTCTTTCATTCAGTGCGGGGCCGGGCTCCTGCCCGGANGGAGGCCCCCCGCCGCGCCGGCTCCAGGGGCAGGAGCGGCCTTAACCCTTCCCGCGCCGGGCGGCCCGCTGCTGCCGCCGCGCCCCCCCAGCCAGCCCCGGACCTTGTGGGCTGGGACCCTGCCCCCAACCCACCCCCATTCCCTTGGCGAAACGTCGCAGGGGAAAGCAAGACCCCGAACCCACACGCTTCTCGGTGGTGCAGAGAATCAGTTGGGGAAAGGGGAGGAGGAAGCACCCGGCCTCGAGGGGGCCCGGGACTGCTGGCCGTCCGCCTAGCTCCGAGGGAGAGCCGTGGCGACCGCGAGGAGTCGGAGAGAAGACGCTCCCCGCCTCTACCCCACCCCCTGCAACTCCCTACATCGGGCAAGCCTGGAGACCCCTTGCGCCAAGCGTCCCAGGTCCCTCATTCGGCCCAGCAGAGCGACCCCTGACTACGGCAGGGGGTGTGGAGACCATGTGCCACCACGGAAGATCCCCCTACCCTAACAGATCGGCCGCCCCCGCTCCCAAGAGACTCAGGCCAGGAAGGCACACACGCACACCCATTTTTATTAGCCTTGCCTGGGATGGGGGTTTGGACCAACTCTAAAGTGCAATGTGTGTTTGTAAGTTTGTGCACAAGCCAGGGAGAGGCAAAGCGCCCCGTTTGCATCCAAGTCTCAGCGGGTCCACTGAGCCTTCGCGCCGCTCGCCCGTGGTTTGTGTAACTCGCGTGTGCGTGTGTGCGCGCGCGGGTGTGTGTGTGTGTGTGCTCGCTCGTCTCCGTGCCCGCGGCGCAACACGGGCTAGAAAAGCGGGCCGTGGGCGCTGTCAGGCTCGGGGCGGGCGTGCCGGGGCGAGCGTGGGGCGGGAGTCCGGGCTCGGCCCGCCCCGGGAGCCAGCCCCTCGGAGCCTTGGGCCCTGCAATGGGACGTGTTCTCCTTTAAGAGTTAAGAAACTTGAAACCTTGTTTGCGCAACAATCAGCGCCGCGGAGCCGCCAAAGTGTCTAGACTGGCATATGATGGGAGGCAGCCAATGACTCCGCGGCGCTCCTCCGGGGGCCCTCAGTGTGCGTTTGAGGAGAACAAAAAAGAGAGAGAGCCGAGCGGGGGAGCGAGCGAGGGAGCCGAGCCGAGAGAAAGAGCCGCCGGGCGCTGCCTCGCCAGACCTCGCAGGGACCGCGGGGCCACCGGGAGGCACTTTTTGTGGAGGGGGGAGGGGGACGACCTCTGCAGCCGCGGCGCCCCGGGCGTCCGAGCGCAGCGTGGGGCGGGCTGCGACCTCTGCCTCGGTGGATTGCATTTTTAATTAAGGATTCCCAACAGCTCTTTGGGATTTTTACAGTTTCCACTCATGTGTTGACACCCGCGTTCAGGAGAAACTTGCTCCAAGTGCATCTAGCGCCTGGGACCTGAGACGGAGTTGGCTTTTCGTGCATGCAGTTCCAGGATTTTGGTTTTGTTTGGGCTTTCTTTTTTCTTTCTTTCCTTTTTCCCCCTCTTCTTTTTGCAGGGAGTAAGAAGGAAGCTGAGGGTATCAACAAGCCGGCCTTTCGGATCCTGCAGGAAAAGCCCATGTAGTTAAGCGTTTGGGTTTTAAAGACAGGGCTGCCCCGACACATCTGGGGGGTTCGGCGCGAGCGCTTTGTGCTCATGGACCAGCCGCGCAACTTTTGAAGGCTCGCCGGCCCATGCGGGGTCTTTCTGGCGGAGGGCCGCTTGCAGTCCCCCTCCGGCGCCAGGACTGGAGTTGCTGAGTCGCCCGGCCGCCGGGGTCCATGTAGCCGCTGGCCCGGCGCGGACTGCGGCTCGGCGCGCGCGAGTTCCCCGCCGTCCCGGCCCGGCGAGCTCCCTCATGTTGCAGCCCTGCGGCGCCCCTTCGACGACAGGCTGTGCGCGATCTGCACGGCGCCCGGCGGCGGAGCTTCATGTGGGGCTGCGGCCCGCGCAGCCGGCGCCTCGCTGACGGAACGGACCCCCGGTAACCGGAGACCGCCTCCCCCCCACCCCCGGCGCCAAAGGATATCGTATGTTCAGGTCCAAACGCTCGGGGCTGGTGCGGCGACTTTGGCGAAGTCGTGTGGTCCCCGACCGGGAGGAAGGCGGCGGCGGCGGCGGCGGCGACGAGGATGGGAGCTTGGGCAGCTCAGCTGAG
>NW_027527920.1:7389091-7442941 GCF_008692635.1 Crocuta crocuta | reverse complement strand
TGCCACAGCTTCGCCGCCGCCGCCGACGGCCCCACCGTGTGCTGCAACCCCTACCACTTCAGCCGGCTCTGCGGGCCAGGTGAGCGCGCGCGCCGGCAGGGGGCGCGGGGCGGGGCGGGGGGGGGGTGTCTCCCT
The DNA here is from genome assembly GCF_008692635.1 of Crocuta crocuta. NCBI lineage: Eukaryota > Metazoa > Chordata > Mammalia > Carnivora > Hyaenidae > Crocuta > Crocuta crocuta. The sequence goes on along the minus strand of NW_027527920.1, from coordinate 7,442,806 downwards.
CCCCGCGCGTGTCCGCGGCCCTCGGGTCCGCGACGTCGCGGGCAGGCGGAGCTGAGGCTGCACCCTCGGGTGCCCCTGGCGCGTGGGAGCCCGCGGTGGAGGCTCCTCACCCTGGAGGGACGGTCGGGAAGTGGGGATCAGGGCACACGTGTCAAATGGCACCTCCTTAAGACTCCGGCAGACTTAAAAGACTGTGCATTGAATTTCCTCAGTGCAGCTTCAGGGACCCAACGTAGGCTGTAACTTCATAGGCAGTGAAAGAGAAGGGCAGGCCTGGGGGAAGCCCAACAGAGTGTCGTTCCCCGCCGCCCTCCCTCCTTACCCCAGTCTATACTCAACACTATACTTTCCTATATCCAGGTAGATAGAAGTTATGAAGAGATCAATCATGGCCAGGGTCAAAAGTGTTCTACACTGTCACACTTGTTCCTTCGTGTACTTTAGAGCAAAGCTCCTCTCTGAAAGCAGAGACCACCTTCTTGCCCTAATTGTTCCCAGCATCCCTTGGGTGTCAAATATCAGGGCCTCTGCCGTGGTTATCATTTCAGTTCGGTGTCCAGTTTTTCTAGAGTTGAGGGCCCTGGAGGTGTCTGGAGGAGGAGGCGAGGAAGCCAGATATTTTATTTATCTCTGAGAACTGCCTCCCTTCTTTGTTCTCTTCCTGGGATTTCCCACATGCACCCCGCCCCAGCGCTGCGTACCTGAGCAGGCCCCCGGTTCTGGAGCAGAGGTGAGGACAGGTGGAAGCTTCTGGCCAGCCAGAAGCTTGCAGATCCCCTCTTCTGACGTCTGCTCTGCAGGGCTCACACATTTCAGCCTGTAGCATCTTCGGGGCATATGCCTCTTTGGTGGCATTGGGGGCCTTACGGGGGTAAGACTGCTGGAAGATTAAAGGCTCTTGGGCCTGGAAGGACTCTGAGCTCCTCCAGTCTGTTCCCTCTGGAGAGTCAGCACCCAGCCTGAGGGCACATAGATAGAGGATCAGATCACAGATCTCCTGATGTCCAGTGTGGAAGGGGACAGTGGGCCCAGGATTTGTCCCAGATGTCTTGTTCCATGTGGTATGGTGGCTGGAGGGGAAAGGAATGTGCTTCAGTNGGGGGGGGGGGTGGGAGTGGGGAGAGGCAGCATTCATCTGGCTGCCCAGGTCCCCCATGGTCATTGCAGGCTGGATTCAGGGGCTTTGGGCAGTCCTTGACCTGTGACCCAGGGTGGGCTTTCTGTGCCCCTTGTTCCTCTTCTAGACAGCTTCTCCTGGAAGTGGCTTTCTCCCCTCTGCCATCTTGTCTTCTCCCTAACTCTGTGGTCCAGGTCCCCATGTGTGGTTGCCCTGACCCTCATCATTTTTGTTTAGTGGGAGATAATTGATGGGGCCCCACTGTGTGCTTTTAGCAGGCTCTGGCAGGTCAGTCTGCCAGTAAATATTTGTTGAGCACTTACTCTGTGCCAGGCACTGTACTGGGTGCGACAGCGGAAAGAGCAGAAATATGAGTAGGACCCATGCCCTTAAGAAACAGAATCTGGGGGCGGCTGGGTGGCTCAGTAGGTTAAGCGTCCGACTTCAGCTCAGGTCATGATCTCACGGTTCGTGGGTTCAAGCCCCACTTCGGGCTCTGTGCTGACAGCTAGCTCAGAGCCTGGAGACTGTTTCAGATTCTGCATCTCTCCCTCTTTCTGACCCTCCCCTGCTCATGCTGTCTCTCTTTCTCTCAGAAATAAATAAAACATTAAAAAAAATTAAAAAAAAAAAAAAACAGAATCTGGCTGGGGAGATGGGGCAGAGATGCGGGAAGAAGGGCCAGGTCAGTGGGTCTGAACTGTCAGCGCTGTGGGGGGTGCAGGTAACAGGATTCCCCCCTANGATGCCCCCCCCCCCCCCGGAGCCCCATAGCTCTGTCTGGACACCGCCTTGGAGGATGGGCTGGGGAGGTGGTCATGGAGGAGGAGGGGAGGGCCAGGGGAGAGTCAAGGTACCAGACAAGCTCAGGTGTGTGAGCCAGAAGGGATGGCATGGAAACGTTGGAGCAACAGACAGGACTCCCCCCAGCCTGCTGTCCCTACACCTTGGATTAGAAGTCAGTTTAGGTGGTGGTTTGAGCTTAGCCGACTGCCAGGTACAGGTTGGGGGGGGCGGGGACTGCAGTGGAACAGTTCTTCACCACCCCTGGTCCTAGGCTCTCTGGTAAGGATAGCTTGACCTTAGGTGAGCAACCTTTCCTCACAGTCTCCTTGTGAGTGGAGTGGAGGTGGCTCTAGAACACTCTCCACATCTCATTCTAGACTGAGCATTGTTGGCACTTGACTCCCTTTCTCCTCCCCAAAGGAGGCGCTGGTGCAGGGGCTGGGTCTCCTGCTTATTTGCCAGCCCTCGCCCCCCCTCCCCAGTCAAGCCCCCCTGGGGGCACTTGGAAGGACCTATGGTCTGGGAAGAGTGTTCAGTAGGCGCCTGGTTGACCCTGTTGCTTCATTCCCTGCCTGGTGGCCTGGGCCGCTGGGACTGAGAACTGGGGAGCCCTTTGCTGCCCACCCCACCCCTGCTGCCTGGCCGCCAGCCTGGCTCCTAGAGCTGGGCGGGTGCATAGCTGGAGCTCAGCCGTGCGCATCCTGATAAGGAGACTGCTCCTTCCAGGGCTCTGGGGGAAGACGGCTGGGGCACTGGGGCAGACAGAGACACACACCCATGGAGAGCAGGCACACAGCTGGAAAGTATACCGGAGTACCCTGCAGGCCAGCTGAGGGGCACCCATCAGTCACCCCAGTGCCCACCTGATCCCCCAGGGAGCGCAAGTGACAGGCGGCCCCTTTCCTGGCAGTGCTGACCCCTGCTGCTCAGGGCAAACCGTGTTCCCATCCATCAGCTTGTTTTGGGACACTGGGGCCTGTTCCCCTCTTTGGGCTTCTTTTCCCATCCAGAAAGTGAGGAGGTGGACACAACCCTTAGGGTCTGATATGGGCAGATTCCAGGTGACACAGGCCTGCCTCCCTTGGCCTGCCCTCTCCCCCATGCTTGTCTCAGAAAGTGGGGTCTTTCCTCTGTGCCTGGCCTTGCCCTGCACCCCCGTCCCCCTGGGAGTCAGACCCCAGCTCTCCTTCCCTCTTGTGTGTCTTTCTGTCCCGGGAAAAGCCAGTCCACTGAGCTCGGTGCCTATGTGGACGGAAATGTGGAGAAATACTTTAATCACAGTTTAACCTGTGTTTATACAGCTCCTTTCTCCTGAAAGTATCCATTAACTTTGGAATAAATCTCCTGCTCTTTGCTTCACTACTTCTTTTTTTTTTCTGTAATTATATTCAGTAAATTACTATTATCCAAATTGCGCCAAGGAAAGAGACAGAGCGAGAGAGAACTTCTGAACGACTGGAGGAGGCCGCCTAGGAAAACACAGGGTTCCCAGGCCAGGACTATAGGAATTAGAATGGGCTAAAAAGTTTTCCTTTTATTTGGCCTGACATTATCCCTTTGAAATGAGATCAATTTCAAGTTGGGCTTCCAAGCCCCTGCCCCGCCCCTCTGGCGGCCCCTCGGCCCGCCCTGCTCCTCGGAGCTCCTCCTTGGAGGTGAGGAAGGGGTGATAATGTGCAGTTTGCCTCTTGCTGGCGCCAGCCGGCCGCGCTGTTTATCTGGCTGCCGGGGGAATCTGGGCAATTAGGCTCAGCCGGCCTTAAAGCGCCAGGAGCTCCTTTTCGGAGACTCCCGTTCGGGGCTTGAGGTTGAACATTCAGGTTCTGGGGGTGGAAGGATGGGCCCTCTGGAGGCCCCCACTCCACCCCCAGCCACCCCCTCCGGAGGGTGGCAACCGGGAGGCCCAGGGTAGCAAGTGGATCCTTTCCTAAGGGAGATGCTGGGCTGCAAAAGTGGTGTGTGTGTGTGTGTGTGTGTGTCTGTGTGTGTGTGTGTGCTCTTCTGGCTTTAGAATTAAGGGTCTAGATCCCAAAAGGCTAAGTACCACCCCCCTCCCCCCACCAGGAGGCTAACCAGAGGCTAGACTGAGCTGAGCTGAGCACTAACCTTCTGGTACACTTGGCCCCTGGCTGACTGCTCTTACTTCTGAAGGAAGTTGGAGGAGATTCCTGAAGCTGGTGCCTGAGGCTGGATGTCTGAGGGGGCTGGAGTGTCTGATGTCTCTCTCTCTCTCTGTCTGTCTCTGTCTCATGTCCATTGCTTTCAGAGGGGGCTGCAGGACTCCTCTGCAGGGCTCTAGGGGCTCTCCCCTTCAAGTTTAGAGCATCTAAATTTACTACTGAAAAATCAGCCCAGCTTTTGCACGCACTAAGGTAGCTTCTAAGAGGGGAGCGGACAGAGGGCCTGGAGGCAGCCGGTACTTACTCTTCTGACCTTTTGTCTCGCAGCCGGAGTAGTCCACCTGACTTACTGGCCTAGGGCTCCACTCTCCCAGATCCGTGGGGCCTGGAAGTGTGGGAGTGAAGCAGAGGTGCCAGTTAAAGGTTACCCGGTACTGTTCAGAGCAGCATTATTCCTAAGAGTCAGAAAACGGAACAGCCCATGTGTCTATTAGCAGATGAATGGGTCACCAAAGGTGGTATATCCATCCAGTGGAATATCATTTGGCCATAAAAACGAATGCAGCCCCACGGATCAATGCTATTGCAGGGATGAGCCTTCAAAGCATTATGCTGAGTGAAAGCAGCCCTACACGAAGGGCCTCATACTATATGAGTCTGTTCGTGTGAAATGTCCAGATCAGGCAAACCCACAGGGACTGAAAGTAGATGTGTGGCTGCCTAGAGGTTGAGGACATAGGGACACAGGCTTCTTTGGGGTGATGAAAGTGTCTGGTAGTTATGTGGTGGTGGTCACACAAATCTGAATATACTAAAAACCACTGAATTCAGCACTTACAAAGACTGAATCTTAGGTCAGTGAGCAGAAGAACTCAGTTGTTTGAAAAAAGGTAACTGGGTATTATTGGTCCCCGACTGGCCTCGCCCTTTATTTGGCTGAAGTAAAATAACATCCCGTGCCTTCCTATGTGGCCTTGGGCAGGTTCCCTACCTGGCCGGACCTCGGGTGCGCCATCTGTTGAAACCAGCAGTTGACCTGGGTGAACGCCTGACATTATAAATCCCTGTGTCTCGCGGTGGAGTGTGTGGGCCTTCATACTTTTGAACTTGCCCAGGATGGAATTTAACGTTCAGCCTCCAGCCTCTAAGGTTGTTAAACAGCTCTGTGCGAACTGTTTTGCTGGAGCGTGTGGGGGCTGGTCAAGTCCCTCCTAAAAGCTTCGCAGTTCCTCGCTCGCTGATGAGATGGACCGTCCACGTTTGTAGGTTTGCTTTCTGCCTCATTCACATTAGGACGCACCCAGCCCGGGTGTGGCAGTGGGTGGAGAGTGTCTCCTGTGGCCCCTTCAAGAGGGGACTTCATTAACCCTTTTCCCCCTCCACCTTTTTTGGGTCCCAGGTAAACAGCCCCTGGGAGAAATCCTGGGTTGATTACAGTGGCTTGACTCCAGCCACCACTGCCCCTTACTGCCAGGTTTCACTTTCGGGGGACAGATCTGGGAGGACACTTGTCCAGACCCCCTCCCCCGCCCCCGCCATGTGTGGTCTGAGCCTCAGCCGATCAGATTTTTGCCAAAGGAACCCTAACCTGGAAATTGCAGGCCTTCGGGTAAGTGAGTGGGGTAGTGGGAAGGGCATGAGGCTGAGGGTCAGGAAACCTGGCTTCTGGCTCCGGCTTTGGCTCGACCGCAGGGTTCACTGTGTGGCCCCAAAGGGAGTCACTCCCACTGTCAAGGCCTCAGTGGTCACTGTACAGTGGGAGCGCCAGCCTCAATTCCCTTTCTTTGTAAAGCTCTAGCCCCACTTGTGTTCTGCTTCGTGTCCTGAAGTGAGGCCAGTCCTCGCTGAAGTCTGGTCTCCAGCCCCTCTAAGGCCTGAGTACCAGTGGGCAAAGTGGCTCCTACTGAAGGCAGATAGTCCCTTCCTTGAGTCTTATTTGGCGTCTCCTTGGGGTTACCCCTTTGGGCTTCTATAGAGGTCCTCATTTTCTACACCTTTGTCTACATGGCCCCAACTTTGCCATTATCCTCAACCACCATTATGAGGATAATGTCCTTAGACGTTTCCTGAGCACTTTCTGTGCCCATGATGTACTGGGCCTAGTTGGGGTGAGGTGGTGTAAGACGGGGGGGTGCCTCTTGTTGCTGCCTCTGTCATTGGGATGCAGAGCCAAGTCTGGCCTGGGCCCAAATTCCAGTTCCATCATGATTGGCTGCGGGGGGGTGGGGGTGGGGACACTGGGCAAGTCAGTCTTCATATCTGTAAAATGGGAATAATAATGATCATCTTATTTACTTTTGAGAAAGGACGTACTAAGTGCCCATGAGCACGATGAACCACTCTGTACCTGAGACCCAGAAGAATAAAACACAATAAACAAAATAGAAAATGCCCGGCGTAGAGGAAGACACAGGGCAGGCATTCAGCAAGTGTTTGCTTCTCTCCCCAGTGGCTATTCCGTGATTCACTTTTCCTTCTCCCAAATTCCTGTCCACAAAAGATTCCCTGTTTCTAGACCTCAGAGCCCTCACTTTGTTGAAGTAATTTCAGGCTGAAAATGCTGGGGTGGGGAAGAAGTAAAGCTGCATTGGGTGTACAGAGCAAAACAAATGCTCCTACAGCTAATTGTGCCTTATTATAATTGCGAAAAACACTTATTACCCCTTGTATCATTACTGATACCTGCCTAATAATAGTTATTACCACTTTACTACCACCGAGAGTTTGTTTTAGTTTGCGATTTGATGGTGTTTAGTTTCATTTAGGGAAAATGAAGGGTCATTTCATTCATGCAAATTGTTACTTAGTTTAGCAAATTGTTACTTCCCCTAAAGCAAGAGGCTAAGGAATTCTTCTGAAGACAAAATACATGTTTTTAAGGAGGAGTATTTTGGGCAAATGAAAGGAAACCCAGAGAAAAATACTGTAGACAATAAGGAATCACAGAGGGTCTGAGACGGGAGGCCACAGAGAACTTGTGGGCCACCCTTTCTCTTTACACAGGGGGAGACTGAGGCTGAGGGTAACTGGACAATACTGGCTTAAGGTCTCCCCTCTGGGTATCTGGGTTGACTTCCTGGGCTCCAGCTAATCTTGCCTTCCTCCCTGCCCCCAAGAATGTCTGTTGTCGTGCAGTTGATCTGGAAAGGAGCTTCTAGGTCCTCTCATACTCACTGCTGATGGCAGTTGCCAAATGTAGCCAATAAAAGTACAGAATGCCTAGCTGACTTTGAGTTTCTGACAAACAGCACCGTAAGTTTTTAGTAGAAGTATGTCCCAACTCTTGTAAGGGATATACTTATGCTAAAAATGATACCACGTATATCCACACTTCAAATTTAACAGAGCTTCCTGTGTTATATCAGGCAGCCCTCCTCTGACTTCCCCTGCGCCCATGTTTCCTGTGTCACAATCATAGCAGTTACTGTTTGCGCGTGTAGTTTTCCAGAAGACCAAGAGCTGTTTCACATACATTGTCTTCCTTTGCCCCTCTGGCACACCTGGGAGGTCTTTATCATTGTTGTCCCTATTTTAGAGTTGAGGAAACAGGCTCAGAGAGGCAAAGTGACTTGCCCGAGGTCACACAGCTAAAGGTGGCAGAGGAGGGACTGAGTCTGGGTCTATACCCCAAGCCTGTGGTCTTACCTGCCAGGCAGCAGAGGTGGTGGGGAAAGAGGAGAGTTTCCTGGGGGCTGGATTTATATTTGAGGAAACCGATGATCAAAAGCAGGTCAGCCCCTCAGGTGTGAACTCCCCCCACCCCAGCAGTGACATGTTGTCTCCTGTCTTCCAGAATCACCACCGCCCCCCTATTCTCGGCTGTCTCTTCACGACGAGTACAAGCCACTGGGTAAGTGCTTCCTCCTTCCCACCCAGCTCCCTTTCAGCCCTTTCAGTCTGGGGCCCAGCCTCAGTGCTCAGCGGTGGGGAGGGGAGGGGGGGGAAGCAGGCCTGGTTTGCCTTTGAGATGGGGTGAAGTTTGACAAACACACCTCCAGTTGGGCCAAAGCAGACCGGGCTTTGCAGCGGGCTATTTACATCTTGAAATTCCTCCGTTCATCATTAACCTCTCTGTGACCTTTAAACATGGGCCTGTGGGAGATGAATGGGTTTTGACTTAAGCACTTCATTGGAGATGGGTTTGGTATTTCTGCCTTTTCCTCTCTCCCTCCCCCAGCTGGCGGGTTGTTCTCCTTTCACTCTGTTCATTAGCACTATGACAGACAGGTAGAGCATATGAAGTCGCGGTTGAACGGGGTGGTGTGCTTCCCCTGATTTTAAGCCAGAAAGGTCATCTGGGCAGAAACAACAGTGAGACCGTGTAGAAAATCCTTGTGCAGAAAGCCCCTGGCGTGGTCCCACCCCTAGGGGCGCTCCGTGGGGGGTGGTAATGTAGGTAATGTAGGCAGGTCCCACTCAGAGGCAGAAGTGTTCTCTGGACAGCCCTGGGGCCAGATGAGCAGCTCATCTTCTGGAGTAGATGCGTGTGGTTTTAAAAGCAGTGGCTTGTTTTCTGGCCCTGCTGGACACTCCCCCACCCCCACCCCCACCAGCGGAGGGTCCCAGGGACAGGGTGAGTTAGTTTGGCTTTACTAGTACCAGGAGAGCAACTTTGCTACCCAGGCATTTCCCGTGGGATTCAAGCTTCCAAAGTCCGAGAGCACAGCAGTGATGCTAACTGCATTCCGCTGAGTGACCACAAGAAGTGGGTTTTGTTTTGTTTTTGGTAAAGGCCTCTTCCCAGTAGCCTGTGTCAGCATCGTCTGGGAGGTCACTTGTAAGTGTCGCAGACTCTCAGGCATCCAGGCCAGTTTTCTTTTTCCAGGCCCCCTGTGGAGTCCGAAGTGCCCACCGGGTCCTTTCAGGAGTTGGAGCTCTTCAGTCTAGGAGGACAGAGGTGTCCCATGACGGTGTGTGAGTCAGTGGTTTAACAATGGCAACTTCCTTGTTTTTTTGGCCCAGGGATGGTCATCCCGTTCATGGAGGAGCTCTATTTAGTTCTCTGGAGGGACTGAAGAGGTCATCTGGTGGGACCCTGTCCCTTGATAGATGAGGAATCTGGCTGAGGGGTGGAGTGGGCCCCCCAGTTAATGAGCAGCAGGGCTGAGGCAGAAACCCAAGGGCAGTGCCCGTTCAGCTCGGCGGTTCCCCGTCCCTCCCTCACAGGCCTGTCTCAGCATTTCCCAAGTCAACGTAATTGCACTGGGCCCTTAGAAGATCTGTAGATCCATTAGGGGGGGAAAAACACCCCTCAGAGGTGCTTAGTAAATGTAGTCCCTCAGTTCGAATGTCAGGGATCATTGCCCCGAGGGATTGCAGGGCAGCCTGGGATAAAGCTGCAGAAATCAGGACACCGCCTGGCCCTGCAGAGTGACCATTTGGAAATCAACAGGTGTGCCAGTTATTTTACAAATGGGACAACTGAGGCCTAGAAGAGAGGAAGTGACACTTGCTTGGTGGTCACACAGCTCAAGAGTCTGCAGACTAGGGCCCGCCATCTGTTTTGTCGTGTGGCTCGTGAGCTAAGGACGTTTTCATACTTTTTTAGATGGTTGAAAAAGAAAAAATCGAAAGAGTACTATTTCCTGACGTGTGAAAATGATATGAAATTCGAAGTTTAGCCTCCGCAAAAAAAAAAAAATCCTGCTGGGATATCGCTGCGTTTGCCCCTTTCCATGGTGTCTGTGGCTGCTTCTAGGCTATAGTGACACAGTTGAGTAGCTGTAACAGAGACCACGTGGTTCACAAGGCTTGAAAATGCTACCCGCTGGGGGGCCCTTTGCAGGAAAAGTTGGTGAGCCCTGATTTTTAGGAGTGCTGGTGGAGGCTGGACTCAAAGCTGGGGCCCTAGCTTCCAGGTAGGCAGGGTCTCTCCCTGGGGCTCAAGCAGTGATCAAGGCTGAGAATGTTCTTTTTCTCCATCAGCCGCTGCAGGGCGTCAGATGTCAGGGCCTCGCTAGAAGCAATAAACAGGAGGGTTTGGAAGGATGCATGATAGGGACTTACTAGCTATGAAAGGGGGGAACCGTTCCCACGCCTGGGGCCCTCACCGAGCTGTCCACGTTGGCTCTACGGTGGCTCTGCAAGAACTAGGGCCCGGCCTGCAGTGTTCCCGGCCGCTAAGTGCTTTGGGGACGTTAGGGCTGAAAAGCAAAACGCTTTTAAGAATTAGCTCCCACTTGGGCCCTGGGGTTCTTATTTTTGTTTCCAAGAGATTTTCCATCTGTCCTCAGTTCCCTCCTAACACATTTTAGCAGCAGATAACTTTTCCGTGCCCTTTTAAATAGTCCGAGCTATTTTTTGTATTATTTTCTTTTCCTTGCATTGTTGCTTTTTCATAAACAAAACAAAACAAAAAGGCAGTTCACTTCTAAGCGTTTGTGATCACATGAGACCAAAGAGCAAAATAAAACCCAGAACACCCAGTCAGCATCTGGCAAGTGGGAAACAACAACAAAAAAACCCCAAACCACTCCCCCCCAATTGGTTAATGTTTCATCTTCCCGCTCCCCAAACCATGTGGTAAAAGGGAAAAAAAAACAAATCCTGCAGGATCGAATGGAATTCTAGCTAGCCAGGGCCTTGGCTAACGGTTCTGGTCCCGGGAATCTCCAGCTTGGTCAGGTGGGACCAGCTGAGCCAGACCTGGGTTGAGCTGGGTGAGAAGGCGACGAGCTGTCAGCCTCACAGGACGTACCTTTTTTTGACTCCTCCACACAGACAACACCCCGGCAACTGGTCGCAGAGGAAACCTTTTGCCTGTCCACCTGCCCCCAAAAGGCATCGGCCTGTCAAGGCGGTAGCTGAGTGTTCAAGAGAAAACGTGCAAAAGATTTTCCTCTCCTGGTCTCCCCGCACTGTAGACAGGGAAAAACAAATAATGCACGCCATATGAAGTACTTGAAACTACTTTAAAAAAAAAAGTGATCGCCTTAAAAAAACCAGTCCAGGCATTGAAAGTTGCTCCATGAGCGGGTTTGGATGTTTAGGAGCGGAGGAGGGAAGAGAGAGACAGAGAGAGAGAAAAAAATCGGAGCAAATGCTTGAGCCGGTAATTAGAGGGGTGTACGTGGACAGAGTGTGGCTGGCTGGTAACTTGTTAAAACAGAGCTTCCCCGAGCTCCAGCGGGAGGAAGGAAGGAAGGAAGGAAGGAAGGAAGCAAGAAGGAACAACTTGAAGAATTTTAATGGTTGTAATTAAGCACAGCAACTATGAATTGTTTAGGGGCTTAATTTAACCTTACCCACAGAGGCTCCAAGTTGCTACTTGCTCAGTCCCCTGAACTTGGGTTATTTCTGTGGTCAGGGCAGTTGAAACGTTTTCAGGTATGAGGGCTGCAGCCGTCAGCATTTTCCAGAGACGTTCCAGGGCCGGTGGGCCTGGTCTCGCGTGATCACGGGATGGGGTTACAGAGTAGCATCAGAGAGCTGGGCGGGACGCGTCGCCCTTTGCAAGCACGCGCACGCATGTAGCTGCGTGAGAAAGAAGAGAGGGGAGCGCCCCGCAGCCGACTAAGTTGTCTTTCTCTTTCCTTCATAGATCTATCTGATTCCACATTGTCTTACACTGAAACGGAGGCCACCAACTCCCTCATCACCGCCCCGGGTGAATTCTCAGGTTGGCATTTCTGTCTTGCACGTTGCTGTTGTGTTGAACTTCACAAAAGAGGGACAGGTTGAGGGTGGGGGCTTGGTGGAGGCCTTTTTGATTTCCTCCCTCCTTTACTTTTCCCCTTTCCTCCCACCTCTCGGATAGGAAGACTGTCACTGTCTTCATCCTTGGCGTCCGTAGGGTTAAGGACAATCTGTACGAGTGAGATCTAAAGATGGTCACTTTGAAAGTGCCTTTTGGTCCACGTGTTCACCAGTTGACTCCACCTTGTGTCTCGTGGAAATGGGGAAAGCCCAGCACGACCCTCCGCCTTTCATTTTAGCCGGGGAACCTCTTTTCCCGGCTGCCAAGAGGCTCCAGGGTGGATGTGTTTGTATACATCTTTGTGGGTTTCTCCTCCTGTCCACACCTCTGGGGAAGGATGGATGTGGAGGGTCAGAAGAGGGGAAGTTGAGTGGGTAGAATGAGCTTGGACAGAGGGTCTGGCAAGTGATGAGTTTGCCAAAGGTTGGTAGTTTCCGTGTCTCTCTCTGAGCAGTGGATGCGGGGCTGGGAAGCAGGGAGAACTCCAGTTTGGAGCCTCCCAACCCCCTGCAATTAAGAGTTGGCCATAAGGACCCTCACATTCCTAGAACTACCTAAACCAACCCTTCCTTAAGAACTGAGAGGTTGGTGGTGACCTGGGGGCATCGAGGGCCAGGAGGAGGGACTCTGGTGCTGAGGTCTGTGGGACCCTTTGGGAACATGGGGGATGGGTCTGCTATGAAGACAGTGGGAGCTTGTGGTCTAGTCTGTGCTGGCGTGATAGCCACTCGGGCTGGAGCTGCTTCCCAAGGGGGCGTGGCTGGATCTCCATGTGAAGATCTGCATCTGAGCCCCCGTCCCTGCCCCACGTCCGTGTCATGACGACAGCAGCAGTGATCACAGCTGTTTAGTGTTTCCTCTGCGCGGGCCCCTTATTCATGCATCATCTCCCAACAGCAGTGAAGTACTCGCCCGGGGTCACATAGTAGCAGAACCATTCGCCACTACGCCACTGTGCTTCTAACCACTGCCCTGCCCCCCGGTTCCTGAAAGGGCTGAATGTATCCCCAATGCCCCTGTTCCTTCACATGAAGATCTGTCATTCTTGCCGTCCCCTCCCCATGACTCTAAGGGTGGCATGATGCTGGCTGCCCGTGGCTGCCTGGCCATTTCCCGTGTCTGAGCCCTTCCCCACTCATTCCGTGTTCCATCACAACCATGGAGGTCGCAAGAGCATGTCTGTTTCAAAGATAGAAAAACTAGAAGCTAGAGCAAGAAGTGGCCTGCACAGGATCACATAGTGGGGCTATGGCACAGCTGGTACTGAGGTCCAGGTCTTCGGGGTCCTCCTTGCCTTCTAGTCTCTGGTGGCCCCTCTAATTGGGGGTTTCCTCTGTGCCTTTTGGCCCCTACTCGGTTGTAGTGTCTTTCCCTGAAAGACCTTACTGGATGAACGTAAGAAGTTAATATTTCACTCCATTCTTTTTTCTTCTTTGCCTACGTAGAAGGAAGCCATGTATTATTTTGAAGCAAGAGGCTTAACGGTTCTTCTGGATGCATGATTCGGTGTCCCTGCCAGCCCTCAGGATGTATTTAATTTAGGCAATTTCATTGGCATAGGTTGGATGGATGGGTAATATTTTGACCCCACCCTTATCCCCCATTCCCCCTTCCCTTAACCCCCCTCCTCCCGTCTCCCTATCCTCCCATTCCCTCAGTTAATGGTGGAAATTCTCATTTCTGGAGGTGCTGTAGAGCTCTGCAGTGTGTGTGCAGGTATAGTCTCTTTAAAAATTTTTTTTAATGTTTATTTTTGAGAGAGAGACAGAGCAAGAGCAGGTGAGGGACAGAGAGAGAGGGAGACACAGAATGTGAAGCAGACTACAGGCTCGGAGCTGTCGGCACAGAGCCTGATACGGGGCTTGAACCCGTGAGCTGTGAGATCATGACCTGAGCCGAAGTTGGACGCTTAACCGACTGAGCCACCCAGGTGCCCCGGTCTCTTTTGATCTCTGTCATTCCAGAGCTGATCTGGTTTGTGACTCGGGCAGGAGGGAGGAGACCCCAGAGCACTTAGGGAAACCAGGACAGAGTACCCCCTAGAGGAGCATCTCCGAGGACCCTGGGGCCCCGTGTTTGCTGTTACTGCCCCGTCGTCCCAGAGCAGTGTGTGGTACTGGCCAGTGAGAAGGCTCCTCCTACTCTTAACTGTGGGCAAGGACTGCTTGGTTCTCATGAGAAAATTGGGGTGAGGGGTGGGGCCCAGCGGCTTGGAATGCTGAAGGGCTGAGGGAGCTGGGGAGGAGGTTTGGGATTGCCAGTGTGGGGCTCCAGTGGCATCTGGTGGGCTTTGGTCTGAGTTCTGGGTTGCCTCAGTGGCGAGTGGGATGTTTGCCATGTGGTCACCCGGGCCCCTTCCAGGGACTTTATGCATCTCCTCCCACTCCGGGGGGCTCCCTGTGCAGCTTTTCTAGCTTACTCGTGCGCTGGGAATCGGAGGACCACTGGGCACTGGGTTGGCACTGCCCCTGCCTCCTGGGAGCTCGTAGGCTTGGGGCTGGAGTCGCCGTCACACTGGAGGACAGGCTCCTGGAGGGAGACCCCACAGGGTGAGGAGAAGCCCTGGAGGGGTGACAGGTCTCAGTGGACAAAGGCGGGAGTCATCCATCCAGCTAGGATGTCACGCAGGGTTGTGCCCAAGGGCATGGTGGGAGGCGACATCAGAAAGATGATGGGCAGAATGTGCTCGCCAGGCCACGGTGTTTGATGTTCAAGGACAGATAGTCATGCTGCCGCTGGTGCTGTCAACGGTTGACAGTTACTGACACTCACTGCTGAGCACTTTGCGAAGAGTTGGTCACTCTCCATCTCATTGACTCCTTACCACAACCCAGTGAGACAGATGTGATCCCCCCTGTTTTATAGGTGAGGAAACTGAGGCTCATTGCTGGGCAGGCTGCCCAAATTCCTGAATTGTAAGTGGCAGGCTTGGGCTGGGACTGCCCAGCTCTCCTGCCCTGAGGGTCCTGCCTGGCATTCCACAGCTAGGGTTCCTGTCCCCTTCCCCGAGACACACCCTGCTGGGGGCTGGGGGCAGTGTAGAGCCTCGGGACAGCCTGTCCCTGGTTGAGAACAGGACAGGGGAGCAGGGCTGGTGAGAGGCGTAGGGCTCTGTGCTCCTTCTTGTCACCACTGGGCAAACCTTGCAGAGGCCACACCGGCCAGCCTCCCCAGCCCCTCTCTGCCTCCCTGAGTCCTGAAGGGCAGCTGTTTCTGAGAGCCTGGCCCCTTTCTTGAGCAGGGTCTGTAGCCCCAGGATGGGGACTGGTCTTGTCTGCCTTGCTCAATGGCAATCCCGGCACCTGGCTTGGAGCCGTCTATTTTTACCCAGCTCCAAGGTCTCTGCTTCACTTTACTGTGCTGTGGTTGAGGCCACTTTAGGGGGATGGTGGGCAGTTTGAGGCGCAGGCATAGCCGGGGCAGGCAAGGACCCGTGGGTGGCCGGGTAGGGGGGCGGCAGGACCGGAGGCTGCTGTCTTGTGTCAGCTCTCTGCTGAATGGTTGACAGGACGCCCTCATCTGATCTGTTTCTCACCTCCAAATTTAGGTGCATGATCCCTGCTACATAGACCAGAAACCGGAAGCTCAGAAGGGTGACTCCACCAAGATCACTCAGTGAGGGGCAGAACGCAGAGCTTCTGCTAGATCTAAGGACACTGACACCTGGAGTCTTGATAACCTAGGAGTCCCTTCTGGAGTGCCTTCAGAAGCTTGACGCCCTGGAATCCTTGCCTAATTCAGGGTGCTGCCCCCTGACTATCTAAAGTCCCCTCAGGCCATCCTTTTCCCCTCCACGACACCTCTACCTTTCTCCCATTCCCTTGATTTCAGTTTAGTGTGGGGAGAAAAACAAGAGTAGCTAGTTAAATTCTTACTAAAGTGTGAGTGGCTGATAGGGAACCCTTCTTGGCAGCTTGAAAGTAGAATATGCCATAATTCAAAGAATTGCAGGACAAAGGGCCACATAGACATGACCATTCTGAGGAGGGTTGAGCGAGGAGGGCAGGGTTCTCTTAGCTCTTGGCTACCCTAAGCTAGAAGGACAGAATGCGTAGGACACAAGGAGCATTATGCCCTGGGTGAGAAAGAGCAGCCAGACTAGGCTCCGTGCTGGGTGCTGAGTGCTGAGTGAGCTTTGGGCCAAACATTTAACGAGGGCCTGAAGTACTGTGTTGCTTTAGAAGCCAGGCCCGCCCCATTCCAATGCTGTGGGACTGGGGGTTGGGGGGCGGTGTGCTGCCCTGGGCCGGCTTCAGGAACCAGTGACTCCCCTCTGGTATCCCATTCTAGTGCCTATCAGATAGCTATTCAAGTGCCTTTATTAAGTACCCACAGTATACAAGGTGTATAAGCTGCCAGCCACAGGGACTGGGCTTCCCCTTTTCCTGACCTTGGATGTGTGTGTGATGGAGATCTCAGCCCTCAGAGCATGCTGTTTCTTTCTTTCTTTCTTTTTTTTTTTTTTTAATGTTTTATATATTTGGAGAGAGAAACCGCATGAGCAGGGGAGGGGCAGAGAGAGAGGGAGACACAGAATACAAAGCAGGCTCCAGGCTCTGAGCTGGCAACACTGAGCCTGACGCAGGCCTCGAACCCATGAGCCGACTGAGCCAGCCAGGCGCCCCCAGAGCATGCTGTTTCTGTAGAGCTGTGTTGGTGAGGGTGAGCCCCTCACTTTAAAGAGGCAAAGGCCCAGGGAAGGAAGGGAGCTACGTCAGACCACATGCTGGGGGTGTGGGAGCTCAGCTGCATGTGGGGTCTCTCCTCCATCAAGCAGACTGTAAGCTTCTTGAGGGCACAGTTCATTCTCTAGGATTCTTGCATTCTGTAGATTGACAGAGTTTGGGAACAGAGGCTCAGAGAGGTTAGGAGAGTGGCTGAGGGCCACACAGCAGGCATAAGCAAGTAGGGCCAGGTCACAACCTAGGGTGGTCCACGCTGCCCAAAGCACCTGCCTCCTTTCTGCTCCGTGGTCTCTGAAGAGGTCCCCTCTGGGGTTGGCGCTGTCTGATGTCCGTCATCAGCGGCTCCGGAAGCTGGGGGAGGAGCATGCTGGTGTGGTATTGTTTCCTGCTGTTTCCTGATTCTAGAGCCCAAGATGGTCTCCTCAGACACCCCCATCGCGCACAGACCCTAGAGCTCTTGTTCTCCCAGGTGCTCAGCTGAGTTCACTCCATGTGTGCGAGCTTCTCTAGCAAAGTGGCTGAAGAGCACAGGCCGTGCACCGTTGGGCCCCGGGTTCCAGGCCCAGCTGTGCCCTTTCCTGGTTGTGGGGCTTTGGGACAGCCACTTAACCGCTATGAGATGATGCCTGTGAATCAGCCAGGGCTTGGCACACAGCATATGGTAGATGTGACCGTTACAGCGTGGTAGGCACTGTGCTTAAGGCTGGGAGCCTTAAGGAAGGAAGATAAAAATTACATTATCTCTGTCCTCATGGAGCCCACAGACAGGGGAAGACGCAGTCATAACGAAAAGTGGTGTAACAGGCCGTCCAGAGGAAGAAGAGATTAGGGATGGACTCTTGGTGTGGTGGGAAGGCAGCCCAGGAAGACTTCCTGGAAGAGGTAATGTCCAAGTTGGGTCTTATGGGATAAAAAGGAGCCTACAAAAGACACAGATTTTGGGGGTGGGTAGGTGCGTTCCAGGTAGAAGACATAGCAGGTGCCAAGGTCTGGAGGTGAGAAAACAGCCTGATGCTGAGAAAGCAAAGGGACTTAGAGGGGCTAGCAAGCAAAGGACCTGGTGTTGGCGGGAGATGAGGCAGGGGGAGGCCAGGGTCTGGGTGATATTTTCAAAAAACTTTTCACTGCAATATACAGAGTGTACAGGAAAGTGTCCAGCTCAGTCACTTTTTATAAACGGATGACAGACACCTGGGTGACAGGCAGAGCCCGGATAACATAGCAGACACGTGACAGTGCTCATTGCCTGAGGTCTAGGGATGCTGTGTGCCGAGTGGTTTAGGAGGAAGCACCGGAGGGGAGAGGGGTAAGGTTCTGGCTGCAAAGGGGCTTTCCCTTGGCTTTGGAGAGCAGGAAGGAAGTCTTACCTGGAGTTCAAGGCAGATGGTGCTGTGACACATTTAGACTTCAACCCAGATTGGTCCCCATGGGTTAAGAGCTGGCTTTTAGGGATGGTCCACGCTTGCTCTGTCCGGCCCCCTGGGTCAGGCTCCAGCCTGGAGGTGGTGGGCTCCTGGGCCAGGACCAGCTTGTCATCTCCGATTCAGGATGGCCCCAGACTTGCCCTCTCTGAGGGCAGCCGTTGGGGAGGACCAGTCGCCTCTGGTTCCAACATCGGCAGGATTTGGAACTTGCATCAAGCCTCTCCCTTGTGGTTTTTTCAGTTTTAACCAACCAAAGAGGAAAAAATGCCTTCTCCCCTTAAAAACTCCTGAGGTGTCACAAAAGGCCTCATTCTTCCTGGGCTGGTTGTCTGGGGCTGGAGTGGAGGTGGTGAGGGGTGAGAGGCAGCAGTGACAGAGGTGACTCCCGCCATCCTGGGAGGACCAGGCATGTGTGATGGGCTCTGGCCATCCTGGTTTGGCGGGAAGCGCTGTAGGATGGAGAGCAGCACACTGGTTCCAGGCTTGGTTTTGATCTTTACCTGGTGGCATGACCTCAAGCAAACACCTTATCTCTCCAGTCTCAGTTTGTTCAGCTGTATAGTGGGGCCATCAGGCCACTGATCTCAGGGGCTCCTCGATAATTGTGTGTTCCAGGCAGAGGGTGCCAGCACCTGGGCCTCGAGGGGTTGTGCAGGGAGCTGGGGCTTCTGGCCTGCAGGGTCTTAGCTTCCCAACATCGTCCCAAAGCAAAACTATGCCAGGGATGAGGCCCTGCAGAGGGAGGGGATCAGTGTCCTGTATCCCTGACCCCTGGAGCACTAAAGCTTGGGGACTGGAGTCGGGGTGCACTTGACTGATGAAGACTCCAAGGCCCAGAGAGGGCAACTGACTCACCAGAAATCACACAGCTTTTATACTCATTGGGGTCCCTGACAAAGGACCCCAGGGCTCGTATGTTTCCTGATGATAGGCTTTGGGATGACATCAATGTCTTGAACATTTATTAAGAACCTACTGCATGCCAGTGGCAGGCCATGTAAAGTGAAGAAAGCCTGGACCTTCCCCTTTAGGAGCTAATGGTCTAGAAGGAGAGATAGCCAGCAAGCAAAGAATGGTGAATGATTGCGGGTGCTAGGTGCTGGGGAAATACGGGCAAGGCTTAGCACCAGCACAGTGATGAACTGGGGACTCTGTTGGGATGGGAATGGGGTATTCAGGGAAAGCTTCAAGGAGAAAGTGATTCTGGGTTGGGTTTTGTAGGGTGACTAGGAGTTCACCAAGAAGACAACAGGGTATAGACCGCGTGTTGGAAAGGAGGAGCAGCTTGTGCGGAAGCAGGGAGGTGTGCAATAGCACCATGTGTTCTGAATTTGTTTGTGGCTAGAAGGTTAATCTGTGTGAGATGGGGGAATAGGAAAAGAGGCATCCGGACAGATTGTCCTGAATCTGGAGGAATGCAGTGGAGCAGAGGGCTTATGGTCACTGGGGCCAGAGGAACTCTGGAATATACTTGGCCTTGAAGGAGCTCTGGACCTTGTCTGGCATCCAGCACAGGGCCTAACCCAGAGCTGGAGGGCATTGTAGAATGAATGGATGAGTGAATGAATGAATTTTTTTTTTTTTTTTTTTGCCCAGGACCAATGAGAGAGAACACATAAGATCATAGCACATATTTAAGAATCACAGGTAACACAGAGCTCTGTGCCAGGCACTCTGTAAGTGCCATGAATGTATTCATGCATGGAATCCTCCCAACAGCTCTGTGAGGTTGCTGCTTTTATTAGCCAGAAATACCTGAGGCTCAGAGAGGTTAAGAAACTTACCCAAGGTCCCCCAGCTAGAAAACAGTAGAGCTGGAATCAGAACCCAGGCAATCTGGCCCCTGTTGTGTTCCCCAGTGTCTGGCATAGTGCCCTCTCTGCCCCCCGAAAGATGCAGTACTGACATGGTCCTTGTTCCTCTGGAGCTTCTGTGGCCCTGGGTACCCCACATTTGGCACGAACAGCTGTCACCAGGCCCCAGAGAGGAGCTCCGCTCATCAGATGGCTGCTGGATGAATAAATGACCGACCACTGGGATGGCAGGTGGGTGGGTTTCCGAGAGGGGCTTGCTTGGCCAAGGTTGGCGGGGGGTCCTGTTCCCGTCCAGGCTGCTTTGGTTTGAGCTGGAGGCAGCCAGCGCCTACCCCTCTCTACACCTCGGGCGGTCCACATCTCCGGGAGAACCAGCAGGTTTTCCGAGGGGACCTGAAATTCCAGAAAACGCACTTGGTTGCTTCCAGCCTAATCACAACCATCTGTCTGCCGGGCTCGGTGGCTCGCCCTCCTCCTGTCCCCGCTGGCACGCTTTCCCTGGGCGTCTGTAACAATCAGGAGCCGCACTCGAAAGTTTCCTTGTCAGGGTAGAGTGGCTGTTGCCAAGAGCTCCTTCTTTGATGCAGAAAATATATCCTGAAGGTACTTTGTCAGATGTTTTTATATTAAACATTCTCCCTCCATGGCCCTTGGCCGCCAAGGGAAGCAGAGATACATCACTTTTCCAGTTGCCCTTTGTGGAAAGAATTCCTGGTGTTTATGGGCCCTTTCCCCACGCCACCCCTGGCGGGGCCTGGCACCCCCGGCCAGAGAGGGGAAGGCCTTGGGGGTGGCATCCCTGCAATGCAGGGGCTCTCCCGGCCGGAGGGAGGGACGCTACCCTTACCCTGTGGTAGAAGCTTCTGGGCTGGGAAAAACAGAGGTCTCATGTCTGGAGCAGACATCAAAGCCACTGCCCCAGACTGCAAGGTGAATCATTGCCAGGACTTTTAATTGATCTTTAAAAGGAGAGGTAGGAGCTCAGAGATAGGAGCCTGGAAACCCTTTTAATCTCTCCAGAGTTGTCCAGGGTTGGGCCAGCAGGGGACGGAGCTGGGAGAAATGGGGCTGTTAGGCGTTCCGTGCCAGAAGGTGGGGAGGTGGGCTCCAGTGCACAGCCTGGAATGGGGGGGGGGTGTGGGCAGCTAGGGGCAGAGTGCACCGTCCGGCTCTGGCCTCCACCTCTGGGCTGAGTGCGCTGAAATGTGGCACCAGAGGCACCTCCGTAGACAGGCTGTCCAGGATATGCATCTGCCCATTGTGTGCCCTCGGAAGCCCCGGGCTGTGTCTGTCCCCACCCTGCTGCCCGTCTCTCCTCCCATCCCTCCGTCCTCTCGTCCTCTGCCTTATGTTCGGCACCGAGGAGATCCGCTCCCCAGGTGCCGTGTGGGCTCCCAGCCCTGCACTCAGAGGTTGCAAACCACACATTGTCTCTGGGCCTCAGGTCCTGCCCTGCTGGGCTGAGGGATGTGGGGTGGGGGGGTCACTGCCACCTGCCTCCACGGCTGCAGGAGAGGGGACACTTTACAAATCAAGGACTCTAGGCTGCCCTCAGGGGGCAGATGTTGGGAGTGGGGTGTGGGGGACTTGACTATGTTTGGGGGTCAGGGCCTGGGTCTTCCCCATCTAGTGCCCAGCTCAGGGCCCGGTGTGCAGTAGATATCAGGATGGTGTCTGTGATTCAAAGAAGGGCCTCCCCAGAGGCTTTAAATCACAGGGATGCCATGCTCTCTCCACACCCCTGGACTCTCTCAGCTCATTTGGTCAAGGAAACCCTGATTTGTATTGGAGGAGCCCTGTTTCTGGAGCCTCCATTGCTGCTTGGCCAGAGAGAGAGAACCAAGTGTGGCAGAGAGGGCCCATCTCCTCCTACCTGGCTGCCCAGCTGTGTCGTAGCTGCCTGCCCTCTTCCTCACAGGGCTAAGGCCAGAGAGAGCCCCAAGGGCTTCCTTGGAGTCTAACAGTAGTGCTGCGCCTGGCCTGGGGGCCTGGAGACCCAGGTCCCAGTCCTGGCCCACATCTCTTGGTCTCAGACTGCTTCCATTCAGCCTCTCACTGGTTCTCAGTTCCCTTTGCCCATTAGAGTTCCCCGAAGAGTTTTTAAAAAGCTCAGACCCCGTTCCAGAAATGGTTGGGGAGACGGACTGGGCATCGGGAATTAAAAAAAAAATTCCCCAGGTGATTCTAATATGCAGCCAGGGCTAAGAACCTGGACCTGGCCATCTTCTCCTCCAGGCAGAAGCCTTTTCTATAGTAGGGCCCCCAGCCTGTACGTGATCACTCCTGGGGATGGGCGCACATGGCCGCTTCAACCCGCCTTAAAACAGGTGTCATAACTTCTAATTTTCAAGTGAGAAAACCCGAGTATGGGAGGTGGTTGAAATGACTTGCTCAAGGTTACTCAGCTGAAGGTGAGCGTCTGATCAGCTCCTCCGTGAGGCTGGTGTGGTTTCCATCTTCTGCAGCAAGGTGGGTTCTCTGATGGCTCAAGAAAGCTGCTGCTCGCCCATTGCCTGGATGCCTCCCTTGATCTGAAGAGCCGTACCAAAAAGTGAAATGAGCCAGTCTGCTCTGCCCAAGCCTGCTTCTGGACCTTGAAGTACGGTGTGGAGTGAGGTGTACAGATGATGGGATGCTCAGGAACCCGGCAGGGCAGGGACAGAAAGCCCAGGCTTTTGGGGCCACTCAGACCTGTGGTCTGAATCACTTAGCTTCCCTCTTGCAGCCTTATTCCACTTCTGATGAGTGGGCTTGACAATGCCTCACGAACGCCTTGGAGATGCCATACGTATGGTGCCTGGTGCGCACTTGCTTTTGCGTGAATGTAAGGAAGTGAATTGGTGACCAAATATTAGCATGCTGGGTGGGATTGCATGAAGGAGAAGGTATCCAAGGTAGGGCGTTCTCAGGAAACTGAGAATCTAATTAGAAAGATGGAGGGGGTCACTTCCTAGAGAGGCAGGGTAAATGCTGTTTCCTAAGGAAAGATTGTGGGCTGGGAGACAGCAGCTGCTCAGGGCGGCTACAGGGGATGCTGGGAGCAGAGTTGGGCGAAGGTCAGGTGGAGGTTTCACCAGGCCACGGGGGCAGGGGCACCCCAGGCCCTGGGAGCTGCTGCGCAAAGGCAAGGTGATGTGAAGATGCTTCTCTGGGAATAGGCACAGTCCTGGCAGGGCAGTAAGAAGGGAGGTCGATGGGAGGGCCTTGAATGCCACTAGAGGAATGGCCGGACTTTGCTCTGTGGTGCGCTGTTGCTGGGTGCCTCAGAAATCCTTTTGATTGATGGATGGATTGACCGTATTCTTAGAGGACGGCTTTGTATGGCCCGAGAGTATAGTGTTTGTTTGATGTAATCTTTTTATTGATGTATAATATGTGTGCAAAAAAGCACACATATCCCAGGTGAACAGTTTTTCCAAGCTGAGCGTATTTGTTATTTGTGTTACTGTTGCCCAGATCAAGAAACATAAGGTAACCTCAAAAGCTCTCTTTCATGTGCCTTTCCCCCCGCCGCCCACCCCCCTCTCTGCTTGGGTAACTGAGCTCTGTTCTGCCTTGGAATACCAGTGGCTAGTTTTCCTGCTTCTGAAGCTAGTGCAAATGGAAACCTATACTGTGGGCTCTTCCCTTTTTCTTTTCTTTCTTTCTTGTTTTTTGTTTTTTAATTGAGATATAGTTAACATATAACATAGTATTAGTTTTAGGTATGCAGCATAATGATTTGATGTGTACCTAGATTACAAAACCATTATGGCGTAAGTTTAGGAAATGTTCATAAGCACATGGTGACGGTTTTTTTCCTCGTGATGAGAATTTTTAAGGCCTATTCCCTTGGCAACTTTGAAATACACAGTTCTGCCCTGTTAACAGTAGTCACCCTGTTATACATTACATCCCCAGGAGTATTTATCTGACGACTGGAATTTTGTTCCTTTTGACCACTATCACCCATTTCCTCCAACCCTCCCCCCACCCCGACCTTGTCTGGCAGTCACCAGTCCTGTGGGCTCTTTAATGCAGCAGAATGTTCATGAGGCTCACTCGTGTTGTTGTGAGCATCTGTGATCGCTCATGCATTGATGGAGAGGATTCCATGGGTATAGGCCATGGTTCTAGGCTAACGTATCCATCTGACTACTGATGGGCACTTAGGCACAGCTCCCAGTTTGGGGCTCCTACCTGGACATTACAGTAAGCATTCCTGGACAAGCCTCCTTCCCGTGGACATAAGGACATCTAGCTGGGAGTGGAATCGCTGGGCCGTGTATTTAATGTGTGGTCAGCTTTATTCCACGCTCTGCCAGGCTCTTGTCCTGAGGCCACGGCGTTCAGTCGGAAACGCATCTGGGATGAATGCTTGGTTCATCCCACCTATTTTGCAGATGAGACTGGAGGGGACCACAGCTCCCAATCAGTCCCACAGTCCACCTCCCCGCTTCACCCCCGAGGTAGGATTTTAGTCCCATGCCTTTTCCGAAGGCTCTGGGCAGTGCACGCTGGGAAAAACAAAAAGGAGAAAAGAGCGAAAGGAAACCAAACATTGGAAAAGAAGTGTGTTTCCAATAAACTGGGCCTTTCACCGGTAGCCACACGATTACATTCCTGCGTCCTGGGAGCAGCCAGCCGGGTTTGCCGCTCTGGGCTGTGAATCTTGCTGGGCGTCGGGTGGGGACTCTCGTGTCGTCCCCTTCAGGGTCTCGGATCTGTGGACGTTGGGGTGACAGGTTGTTGTTTGGGCCGGCTGGCTGCACCCCGGCGGGGCCTCTGACCACAGGGCAGCCCGGCCCTTCTGAGGGAGCAGTGTGTGAGTTACCGTAAGAGATTTGCTCTGCCCGCCCGCCCCCTCCCTTTCTTGGGTGCTTTGATGGGTTTGAGGTGTTTATAGGCTTGATTCATGACCGAGTTACCAGGGTTTTCCACGGAAATAACTTATTAAAGGGGCCGTGCACACAGCGACATTGAAGTCTGGAGAGGGGTGTGCATCAAAGGCGGCCCTGGAGAGCCAGGCAGTCTCACTGGCCGCTGCTCAGACGCGGCCCAGGAGGGGCGGGAGGGGGCGGGCCTGGGCTGCAGGAAAAACACTTGGGCTTAAGAAAACACTCCCCAGACAAACCCAAATTCAGGTTCACGGAAGAAAAAAAAAAAAAGGGAAAGTGAAAGCCTGGCATTCCGGGCCAGCCCTCCACCAGACCCTCCTGCCCAGATGTGGGGACACATGTGGGTACCCGGCTGCCACATGGTGCCGGACTTTTCTGCTGTCATACCTGCACCTCCTCTTGGCCCAAGGCTGTTTCTTGGAAGCCAGTGCCAAGGCTGCGGGCTGCCTGCTGCTTTTTGCCAGGGATGGGTGGGGGAGACGTTAGGGACGGAGGGAGTTTTTTGGTTCACCCCTTCCTGAGAGCTTCTTTCCTTTGATTGAATTACATCTGATTTGCCTTTTGAGGCCGACTAGAAGCCTTCCTTTTCCAGGAAGCCTTCAGGGATTGGTTAGCCCACAGTGGCTTCTCTTTTTTTCCTCAGCTTTCAGTGGTTTTCACCTCCATACTGTTCCCTTGCAGTGAGTTTAACCCCTGTCCCTGACCAGACGATGAATGCCTTCTGGGTAGGACCTGGGTCTGCCTCTGTCCCTCAGGGATGTAACCAGGAAACTGGTGGCCCTGCTGCCTGGCATAACCCACCTCGTGGAGGAAGAAATGGTTTGGAGTCATTCCCTGAAACTCGGTCCTGGCTCTTGCACAGAAATAACAATTGCAGTAGAAGTAGTAATAATAATAGCCAAAATTTGAGGATGAAGCATGTTGGCAGACACTGTACATGTTTCCTGTTCCTTAAACCCTTTCAAGTAAGGTAGGTTCTATTACTATGTATCCCATTTTATAGATGAGAAAACTGAGACTCACGGGGGAGAAGTAGTTTGCCCAGGGGCAACAAGCTAATCAGTGGCAGAGGTGGGGTTTGAACCCAGAGCTGCCGGACTCCAGAGCTTGTGTTCTTGGACAAGTCACTACAGCTCTCTGGGCTGGCACCACCGCCTCATTCTGTGGGTGAGTTCACAGGCGGGTCGGAGAAACAAGACAGGCTCTTGTGAGGCTGCTTAGGGTTTGTTGTTTGCTTTGGTTTATCAAGGTACAATCTGTATACGGCACAACTTTTCAGAAGTGTACTGTTCTATGAATTTTAACGGTTACATAACCACTGTCACACAGTTAAGATAGAACATTTCCATCACCCCCAAAAGTTCCTTGGTGCCCTCTCGTGGTCAGCCCTTACCCCACTCCCCAGCTGCTGGAAACCCCTGATCTGAGTTCTGTCTCTGTAGTTTTGCCTTTTCCAGAGTATTCTACAGATTTAAGCATGCAGCGAGTAGCCTTTTGTACTTTTTCCTTTAACTCAGAAAAATGCTCTGAGATTCATTCATGTTGCCTCATGGATGGACATTTGGGTTATTTCCAGTGTTTTTGGCTATAAACATGTGTGTTCAGGTTTTCGTGTGGACCTAAGCCTTCAGCTAACATGGGTAAATAAATACCCAGGAGTAGGATTGCTGGGTGGATAGTTAAAGGAATATTTGCTACACTGTTTTCCTAAGTGGTTGTACCATTTTTTGCACTTTCACTAGCAGGGCGTGAATGTTTCAGTTACTGTGTCCTCACGAGTGCTTTGTGTGGTCAGTTGATTTTAATGTGAGTTATTCTAATAGATGTGTAGTGGTATTTCACTGCAGTATTAATTCACATTTTTCTAATGACTAGTATGTTGAATATCTTTCCATGTACTTTCTTTAAAAATTTTATTTTATATGTGTATTTGTTTTTGAGAGAGAGGGAGAAGACAGAGTGTGAGTGGGGGAGGGGCAGAGGGAGGAGACACAGAAACTGAAGCAGGCTACAGACTCTGGGCTTAGAGCCCGACGTGGGGTTCGAACTCACGGACTGTGAGATCATGACCTGAGCCAAAGTCAGATGCTTAATCGACTGAGCCACCCAGGCGCCCCTCATGTACTTATTTTCAATCGGTATAGCGTTGGCGAAGTGTCAGTTCAAATCTTTAAACGTTTTTTTCTGTCAGCTTGATTGCTTTCTTATTGAATTATCAGAGTTCTTTATATATTCGGCTCTCAGAATATATGATAGGTGTTTTGTAAGTATTTTCTCCTAGTCTGTGGCTTGTCTTTCATTTTCATAATGGTGGCTTTTGAAAAGCAGAAGTTTTTCATTGTTCTGAAGTCCAATTTATTGTTTCTTTTCATGCCTTTTGTATTGAATAAAGAACTCTGGCAAACCTGAGGTCACAAAGATTTTCTCCTCGGTTTTCTTCTAGAAGTTTTACAGTTTTAGGTTTTATATTTAGATTTATAATCTATGTCAAGTTAATTTTTATATAAGGTGTGAGATAAGAATCTATGTTCGTGTGTGTGTGTGTGTGTGTATAAATCTATTTGTTCCCTTTAACATTTGTTGAAAAGACTACACCTTCTCATTTGAGTTATGTTGGCCCCTTTGACAAAAATCAGTTGATCTTATGTGTGTTCCCTTTCTGGACCCTGTTATGTTTCATTGTCTATGTGTCTTCTTTTCACCAAAACCACACTGTCTTGATTACTGTGGCTTCATGGTTAAGTTTTCAAATCGGGTAGCATGAGTCCTCTGACTTCATTCTTTTTCTGAGTTATTTTGTCTATTCTAAGCATTCACATTTTTATATTCATTGTACAATCAGCTGTTGATTTCTACAAAAAGGGTTACTGGGGTTTTGATTGGGATTGCACTGACTCTATAAATGAATTGGGGCATTATTGACATCTTGACAATGTTGAGTCTTCCTATCAACGTATATGTATCTACTTCTCCATATATTTAGGTCTTTGATTTCTCTCCCCAGAGAACACAGATCTTGTACATTACTGTTAAATTGTTACCAATGTAGTTCACACTTCTTGGTACTGTTGTCAATTGTAAAACATTTTTCAGTTATTACTAATATATAGAAAGACAACTATTTATTATTTTTTTAAATGTTCATTTAGTTTTGAGAGCGAGCAAGAGCGAGCACACGATGGAGGGGCAGAGAGAGGGAGACAGACGATCAGAAGCAGGCTCCGTGCCGACAGCAGAGAGCCCGATATGGGGCTCGAGCTCATGAACCACAAGATCATGACGTGAGCTCAAGTCAGATGCTTAACCAAGTGCACCGCCCAGGCTCCCTGACAATTCGTTTTTAAATATTGACTTTGTAAGCGTAGGATTTTAATTGCTTGGGTGCTCGGTATTGGCTGTTATGTTTCAAGAGGAAGTGTTGCAAAATGGAGACTTTTCGTTTTTCTTGCTGGACCCTCAAGAATATTACCTCTACCCCATGACATTCCCTATGATGGTCAAGTGTGAGTTTCTCCTTCTGAGACAGAGGTGTTGTCTTGGGTGAGGTGCCCCAGCCTTTGGGTGTCTGTTTCCCATCTGTGAAATGGAAAGCAGTGGAGAGAACCGGATCGGATGACCTGGTGAGAGCTCTTCCAGCTCAGATCTCGATGCTCACATGGACTGCAGACTGGGAGCTTCGGAAGGGCGCTGCGTCCCGGCCTTGAGAAACCTTCTCCTTATTTCACAGAACAGAGAGGGGAGGGCATCTGTCCGGGGTGGCACGGTGCTGTCTTTCCCCCAGCCCTTCACCACCACCCCCCCATTCGATGGGGGAAAGACAGTCCAGCAGGAGGTGACCCAACAGCTGGGAGGGAGAGGCTGGGGAAGTGGCCGTCGGTGCTGGCAGCCACGAGGCTGTGACCCTCAGAAGTGGCCAGTTCACGGTTGGGCTGTTGTCAAAGTATAAAAGCACTGTGCTTGGACATGCGGGTTTGGACTGACCTCACCCCTGAGTGTGGAGTTTAAAGGCCTTTGTAGCTCTTTGGTTTGGAACCAGGTCTGGGCATGGCTGGAGAAAACACTGGAACCCATCAGTGCTCGTTCCAGTTGCTCTGCCTCTGGGAGAGGGAAGCAGCCTTCTCTCCCCTTAGTGAGCCCAGGAACCTAAAGTGTATGAGCAAGAAGGAGAGGGGGAGGGAGAGGAGGCAGGTCCTCGGCCACAGAGGCCCCAGACCAGCCTTTGGTAGATAGTGCCAGGAGCAGCCCCACCTTTCATGCCTATTTGCTTTGATTTGCATGGCACCTCTCTGAGCTACCCCATTTTACAGATGGAGAAACTGAGGCTCAGAGAGGTTTCACTTCCTTACCAGAGCCACACAGGGAGCAAGTGAAGAAGATTTGACTGGACCCCAGTTTTTCTCTGAACTCAAGCTGGTGGGATGGGGAGAAGCTGCTAATTGGCACAGGGTTTCCATCGGGGTGAGAAAAATGTCCTGGAATTAGATAGTCATGGTGGCCACGCAGTAGTGCCACTGAACTGTACGTTTAAAACTGGTTAAATGGTTCATGTCCTAGTGTGTATTTTACCATAATTAAAAAAAAAAAAGCTAGCGTTCCCTTTCACCCATCAGTGTTGCCTCCCTGCATAGCAGGCTCCTTGGCATTGGGAGAGTGAGGGCCATTGCACCTGGCGTTCCCAGTCGGAGGAGCTGCCCAGGGTCCAGGCAGAAGGGTGAGCAGGGGCTTTGGCCAATGGCTAGCCACAGCCAGGTTGGCTTTTGCACTGCACCCCTCCCCCCCCCCCCACCCATTTTAAGGATAGAGAGAAACCTAGACACTGGCAGCATCCCCGAGAGGATGCTGGGACACTGGCCCAGAGCTCTTGATCCACACAAAAGAGGTGGGACCTCGGGTGACCATGGCCTGCTGGCCACCAGAGCCATGCCATAATCCAGGGCTGGGCTGGAGCCAGAGGGGCTGTCCTGGTGCCCGCCTGATTGGCCTCTGGTCTCTGTCCCTTGGCACTGCTGGGCGTGAAGACTCTTCCCCAGCAAGAGCCTTCCCCTTGGGGAGGGAAATCGGGGAAGGAAGTCAAAACCTAACTGCCCGCATTTTTTAGAGATGCATAATGAAGGATGCAGGGGAAATGAAATGAGGTACTTTGGCCAAAACAAACAAGCAAATAACCAAATAAAAGAGAGGGGGAGGGTGGTAAATGAGGCAGTCTTGATAGTTGTTGAATCGGAATGAGCGTTAGCTTAGGCTGGGTTCTTAGAAGCAGACCCTGAAGTGGGGATGTGGCTCATTGGGGGCCATGTTCTCAGGAGAAGGGGGTGAGGGAGGCGGGATGGGGCGGCAAGGATGTGGTCTCAGTGGAGACCGGCCTCTGCCTGACCCTTTAGGAGCAGGAATTGGAACTCAGAGCTGGTCACACCTCACGCTGTGAGGCAAGGGATTAGCCTTTGTTCCCTGTCCATTAGTCATATATGCATATGTATAAACACACATGCACATATGTTGGAGGGCTATAAATGCCTGACTAGGACGATTCTCCCAATAAGGGGCATCTGTGAGCCATTAGCAGCCCGATCTCCCAGTAGCTGGGCATAGAGGGGACCTGGGCGGAGCATGTAACAGCACCCACTACAGTGGATATATGGGCCTCTCGTCACTATTCTTTCTGCTTCTGGTGTATGGTTGAATACTTCCATAATGAAAAATAAGAAATCTCTGCTGAAACAGGGTTCTGAGAAGGAAGGAAGAAAAAGAGAACGCACCCCTTGAGTGCTGGCTTTGTGCCAAGCACCTCACCACCACCTTTCACCTGGGTTCTTTCCCCGATACAAATGGCATAGTTGAGACTCAGAGAAGTAACCAGCCCTACATCTATGGTTGTCAGATTTAGCAAATAAAAATACAGGATATCCAGTTATATTTCAGTTTCAAACAAACAGCAACAGCAGGTTTTAGGATAAGTATGTCCCCTGTGGTATTTGGGGGCACACGTATACTGAAAAGTTATTTGGTGTGTCCTTGAAATTCACATTCTAACTGGCCATCTTGCATTTTACCTGACAGCCCTGTCTAGGCCACGTCTCTTATAAGGGGTGGAGCTAAGAGTTATACTCAAGTGGGGCTGACAGTAAGCCTTATGTTTTTCAACCCTGTTGGGTTTAGCACTAACAGAAGGCTTTTGGAGGTAGTATCTTGCCAGGGCCTCATAAGGCCTGATAGCAGAGTCCGGTAGAATCCTGTGGTCGGTTTCAAAAAATTCTGAGGCCTGGGCCCCACTCCAGACCAATGCAGTCAGTCTCTGTTGGGACACCTCCGCCTCCAGGGCTTTTTAAAAAGCACCACAGGTGAATGAGTCTAACATGCAGTCAAGGCCAAGGATCATTGGCCAGGGCTCCCAGCTCTCCATGTTCATGAACGCGGCAAGGAATATACCAGAGGCCAAGAGGAGCCCTCTGGTGCCTGGAAAAATACCCCAGAACCCCTGCCCTGTTTCGTGGGCCCAGGAATGTGTTTGGGAGAGGCAGGGAGCCTGGCCCCTGTTTGTTCCTCACCTTCCCTAATTCAGCACCCTCCCACGGCTCGCTGCCACCAGCAAGTGGAAGTTCGGCCTGGCACACAGGCCCTGCCCCAAGCTGCCCACATGCCAAGCTCACTCTCATGACCCCCTAGCTGTGCTGTTCCCTCTACTTGGAATGCCTTTGAAATGCCCACAAGACTTGGGGTAGTCTCTTTTTGTCCACCTGGCCATCGCCTCCTGTTCCCTCCAAAGTCCAGCTCACATGTCCCCTCTTCTCTAGCACCTGCCCTGCCCCCCACAGCAGAGCTGGTCACCCCATCCTCCATCAACTCACGGCAAAGACAGAGTGAGGCCAGTTCACCGCTTTGCGGGAGTGAGCGAGGGGTCTGCTTGCTCCTCTCTGTGCCAGCTTGGCACTGGTCCGTGTCTGGTGGTGGTGCTTGGCACGGTGAGGCCCTTGGTACATGGGTATTGAAGTAGAGGGAGGAGGAAGGATTTTGTTGAGGGAGTGAGGTCCCGTCTTTCTTCCTTGTTCCACTGTCCCCAGGAAGGTCCTCTCTTTCCTGCTGCTCCTCTCCTTGGCTAACCCTTAAGAGCATGTGCCTGGAACCTCAGCCCTGTGCAGCCCGAAGGTAAACAGGTTTATAATGACTTGAGGGGAAAAAAAAGCAACTGAGCCAGGAAGTTGGGCAGTGCCAGCTGCGGGCCTGGGGAGGTGGAAAAAGGCCCCTATGGCAAGCCCTGAGCCTTGGAGCTGGGCCTCGGTGGCCTGGGCTGAGCCTCTGCTTCCCAGAAATCCTCTGGATAAACACGGAAGGAAGTGAGGAGTGTAGCCTTCCCCTTTCTGAAATGGGCCGTGGCCCAGAAGGTGGCAGAGGCTGAGTGGCTGGGGAAGGGGGACGGCCAGGACCCCACTTAGGAGAGGCCTAGGGTGATTGCTCTTTTGGTATTAAAAGAATGACTTTAAAAAGACTGTGGTAAAATACATCACATGAAACTTACCATTTAACCATTTTTAAGTATATAGCTCAGTGGCAGCAGGTACATTCACACTGCCATGCAGCCATCACCACCTTCCACCCTCAGAACTCTCCTCATCTTGCAGAAGGAGGTTGGCTTTTTAAAGCCTCATATTAAATTCTGTTGAAAATACAACTGAGGGGCTATGTTTACATCACTGGCTGGGGGCACGGATAAATAAAGCAGCCCCCTGCTCTCATTCTTGTGCGTCAGGTAGGTCCAAGGAGCCGGGGAAGGGGAGGCAGGAGAGATTGGTGAGGACCCAGCTGAACGTGGGTGGCAGGGCGACATGGCTGGTCCCAGGCTCCAGTCGGGGCATCGAGCGATGGGACACGGGCTCCTTTTAAATATATCTATTTGTGTCATCCCCATGAAAATGGGTTGGTGGTGGTGCACGGAGTGTCACGATAATCCAGGCAGTTCAGAAAGAGTAAAACACCTGCCCGTTACCCAACCGCCTTGCTCAGCTTCCTCTCCAGCCTTGAGCGTTTGTCCTGTGTGTGTATCTTCACGCCGTTGCGATGCGGTAGCAGAGAGAAGGTAGCATTTTCTTCCTCAAATAAGGTCATATCAGAATCGCTTTTTTCGTGTTGCACCCCCAGGCTTCCAGATGTTTCCCAACAGCCCTGCTTTGCCAGGGAGCAGTTCTGCCGTTAACCCTGCTAGGGGGTGAGGTGGGTGTGGGGCTTTGACTGCATGTGGGGCCAGGGGACAGGTAAGGTCCCCTGATAAAGGGCTGAAATATGGAAGGAGCAGGCCCTGAGCAATGTGGACAGTGGCTGCTGGCCACGTTTCTGTGGCGTCTTTGAGGCCATGTGGGTGCCTTCACAGGCACCCTTCTTGTGGTCCTGTGTCACCTGCGGGGAGCTAAGACTCTTACGTGGTTATAGATGGAACCCAGGTGTGGTCACCCAACCTGCCAGCCTTGAGGACACTAGGGGTGGACGGTGAACATCTGGCATTGGGTGTCCATCTTCCCCGGGCCTCTGATTGCCACTCGCAGGGCCTCCTGCAGAGAGAGCCTTACCCAGACTGTCCGGTCGACCTCACAGAGGCAGGTGTAGCTGTGCAGGGCCGTTGGTGTGCAGGGCCGCGAGGGCCCTGGGTGAGCAGGGGCCTGGGGAAGGCTGCCGGTGCTGTCATTTTGGTTAGCTTACAGCACACCTCATGGCCTTTGTTTTCCAGAGAAACATATGGCCCATTATGGAAAATTTGGAACACATAGAAAAGTGCAAAGCGAAGCAGGGAGGGGACCACTGTCCTACCCTCCAGAGATAACCACTGTTAACATTAGGCTTATTCTGTTTAAAATGTTTTTTTCTGTGAAAAAATACAATTTTATATCCCGCCTCTCCCCCTTAGCATTGTATAAATATTTTCCCCGTGTCATTAACTCTTCATAAACATTGTTTTTCGTGGCTGCGTTTTATTCCAGCCCAGGGATCCATCAGCGCTGACTTACCAGCTGGTAAGTTGGACACCTGGCCCCCCCAGGTGGGAAGATGAACCCCAGCTGTGAGGAGGACCCTGCCCGCAGTGGGGCGGGGGGTGGAGAGGCTGTGGCTCTTGCCCTTGTGTTTTCTCTGGCCACTCCTCCGGGCTGCTTTGCTCCCTGCCGGGACCTGGCCCCAGGGAGGTGGACATCAGACATGGGTGGCTTTAACCACTGTCTCCTTTGAGCTCCAGAAGCCCTGGGCATGAATGACGTGGCTCTTCCAGGAAGCCTTCTCTGGTCCCCCCAGCCTAGGGTGGCGATTTTGCCCTTCTCTCTGAACTCGCAGGCAGGAGGCATCTTCACACACGCTGCCCAGACTGTGTGTTGACTAGGGTGAGCATCCTCCCTGCCATGCTCCGCCTCTTCTTGCCTCACAGGGCACTGGCTTTAGAGCGAGGCCTTGCCATTCACTAACTGTGTGACTTCGGGCACGTTCCATAACCTCTCTGTGTCTTGCTTGGGTTCTTTGTCTGTAAAATGGGAGTGATAATGCCATATTTGCTCGGTTGTTGGGCAAATGAAAAGGGATCATATATCCCCAGGTGCTTAGCACTGTCCTAGGGAGCACGGTGGGTGCGTGGTAAGTGGTGAGGGTATTCTGAGTGTGAACGACAGGATTGTACTGTCTTGTCATCTCCCCTTTCACCGGCAGGAATGAGTGGCCCTACGGGGAATGGCTGACCTGAACTGCAGTTGACTTCGCCAGAGCTGAGTGAACTATCTTTTCTCCCTTTTCTTCTTCTGCCCACACTTGGGTTGGGGAAACTGAGGCCACCCTGAAGTTCCGCCTACACTCTGTGACTCCTGGCAGATCCCTTGAGGGTGGCTTAGGAAAGGTCTGTGGGGATTCAGGAACACACTGGATACATCAGTTGGTGAGCCAGGGAAATTAGCAGTAACGAGCTCATTTCGATAGCAATGAGCTGAGTCTCCCTCCAGCTGCCAGACATTTATGAGGCTGGCTGGGTGCCGGCGGCCGGAGGCCTCCAGTGGCCCTCATCCCTCTGCCTTCCGGCTGGAAATAATTCGTATTTAAAAAATAACAATAATAAAAAAAAATCTCCATCTCCTCTAGCTTTCCGAGTCCTTTCAGGCCCAGGCGGGGAGGTGGTGGATGTCTTTGCTCTGTGAACTCTGTGTGGGGCAGTTGGACAGGAAAGGTCCCTCAACTCCACCTCCCTCATCTACCAAAATGTCTGGCCACTCTACCCTTTTGAGCAGACTTGCCAAGGGACTTTGCCTCGCAGGGACCCTCTGTAGTAGACCCCGCTCTTGGTGAGGGGATGATTGTTAGGATCTCAGTAGGATCCTGCAAGAGCTTTCGGTCTTTTTTCCTTGCTCTGGGCCTCAGTTTCCTCATCTGTAAAATGAAGGAAGAGATAGACAGGAGGTTGTGTAATATTCAGACCCAGAATGCTATGGAAAACAGGGGTCGTGGGGTTGAGAGTTTCCAGTCCTGTCCAGGAACCAGAATTACCTGCGGCGTATGTGAGATGCAGCTTCCCAGGCCTACTGAGTCAGAATCTCCAGGGTAGGGCCCAGCAGTGCACATTTCTGGGGCCATTTTAAAAACTGACACTAAATTAAAGTAACCGGACGTACAATTCACCACGTCCAAGCATGCAGTTCATTGGTTCTTGGTATATTTTCAGTGTTAGGCAACATCGCCACTGTGGAATTCCAGAAGGGAGCGTACATTTTGCCTACGTGCCTCCAAGAGATTCTGATGCCACCCATTCCTCTGGGGACCTCTGCAAGCGAGTGTCCCTGAGGTGTTGATTTGGACCCTAGGGTACCAGGCAGTGAGGCCACTCCCTGCTCTAGTTTCCTGCTGAGAGAATCATGTGTTCAGGATCTCTGTGAAGTAAGGTGAGGGGTACCCTAGAAGAGAAGGCCAGGTCTGGGGAGAGGGAGTCCTGTTCCCCCACAACTTTTGAGGGGAGTAAAGCCCCCCGCACTGTCCAGGGCACCTCATACTTTACAAGCCAGTGAGCATTCACTCACTCAGGTCTGGCGACCCTTTAACTCCCAGCTTGGGATTCTGAGGGTCGCTTGGGCTGCTTTGGGCTCACAGCCAGAATAATTGCACGGTGGTGGCCCACGAGGCTCCTCCCAGCCCAAAGGGACACCCTTCTTCTCTTTCTCAGCCCACCTCTGTGGGTGTGAGCATCCTTTCACTGCCTTGGTCACATACCCCTGCTCCATGCACTGGGTCTGAGGTCCTTGTGACCGACCATGCATGCCACATCCTCTGTGAATTCCCCTCCAAGCAATTTGGGGCACTTGAGAACTTCACCCCATAGCAGACAGGCCTTTGAGAAGGTCCCAGAGTCGGGGGGGGGAGGGGCAAGTTACCATAGTTCCCACCTTGTCAGTGAAAGGGACAAGTTCTTCCCCTGTGTGCCCTCAGCTTCCTGTCCATGCATGGAAGCCCTGGCTGAGGGTGTGTCTGGGTTGGCCACTTGGGCAGGCCACTCCCCCTCAGGCAGCGAGACCCTGCCCAAGGTCCTCTGTAGCCTTGATGTTTGTGGCCTGGAGGCTCCATGGGGTGCCCACCCAGCCCCCACCCCCAAGGCTATAATTGGTATTCCCAAGAATGGGACTCAGCCCATAGCACTCTTGCTGGTGGGGGAAGGGGTGGGTGGATGGCTCTGTGTCCCTTGTCTGATGCAGCTCCTGGCTCTCAGGGTCACTATGGGTATTTCTGACCCTGTCCACAGTCAGCACCTCCTCCTGAGCCCCCAGCCTTACCTAAGGAAGCTCCATGAACAGTAGACCTGGCCTTGGCCTCTGATGGCCCACTGGGCTCCCTGGCCTGAGACCTGGCTTTGCTTCTGGGCTTGGGTACTTTTACTGAGTCCTTACCTGAATCATCTGCTTTGAAATTCATTTCTTTGGGGCTCTGGTGGGTCTGGCAGTCCTGAGTGGCTGCCCCTCCGTGGTTAGCAGGTAGTGGGCCACGGTCTTGTGTGAACTTTCCCTCTGTGTGCCTCAGTTTCCCCATAGACCATAACTGTTCCTTTCTAGCCCTGCCCTTCCATGAGTCACCCTCGCCAACCAGAGACCCTGCCGTGCCTTATTCCTTATTCCTATGGGATTCTGAGAGTCCTTGCAGTTTGCAGTGAGAATCTAGCAGCTGAGAGTTTGCTTTCTTAGAACAGTTGGTGGCTCTGTAGTGAGGCAGTTCTTTCCAGGGTCCCACCCAACCCCTCACTCCCAGCCAAGCCCATGAGGTTGACTTGGGTGGAGTTCTCTTGGGGTGGCTGGTGGTAGGGCTTGGATGGTGAGCAGAGACTTCTGGGCTGGCACAGAGTCAGTTTCTGCATCTGTACAATGGGTATCTACCTGCAAGGGCTTTTGTGAGTGTGAAACGAGATGATGTATGCTAACACCTGAGCAGATACTATCTTCCTAGCCATCCATGTTGCTGATGTCCTCAGGAGCTGATGTGCATACAGCTGGTTAGTGAAGGGACCAGGTCCAAGTTCTGCCCATTGCAAAGCACATCCTCTTTCTTGCTTTGTTTTGTTTTGTTTAAAGTAACACGTAATTAATGCAGAACCTTTAGAAAACAAGAAAAGCACAAAGGAAAAACAAATTACCCTTCCCTCTACCACCCTGAAAGGAAATTATTACTATTTTTTAATTAACTTGGAATATTATTTTTCCTGTGGTTCTCTTTCTTAACAAAAAATAAGAGGCGGTGGCAATTTGCTATGTATGCATCTATTGCCAAATGAAAGGAAGATAGCCACACAGACTACGTCTAGCTGTGCATCTAGCGATATTGAGAACATTTCCTTAATCCAGCAAATATTCTATGCGATTAAAAAAATTTTTTTAATGTTTATTTATTTTTGAGAGAGAGAGCTAGCACATGAGTGGGGGAAGGGCAGAGAGGGAGAGGGAGACACAGAATCCGAAGCAGGCTGCAAGCTCCGAGCTGTCAGCACAGAGCCTGACGTGGGGCTCAAACTCACAAACTGTGATATCATGACCTGAGCCAAAGTCGGACACTTAACCAACTGAGCCCCCCAGAAGCCCCTCCTTTAAAATTTTTTTAATGCTTATATACTTATTCTGTGTGATTTTTAATGGGTGCTTAATATTCCAGCTCATGGATGTGTTGTATTTAGTCACCAGTCCTCGAGGCTGAACATATAGGCTGTTGCTGTGATTTTTTTTCCCCCTAACTATCATAAACACTGCAGCTTGACGAGCCCCCTTGTGCATACATCTTTATGTGCCTTGTTGGTTACTTCCCTAGGATAAATTCCTAGAAGTGGGACTGCTAGGTCAAAGGCCATGAGCATTTAAGGTCAGAGTGCCCTCCGGAAAGGCCGTATCCGTTTTCTCCCCCAGCAGCCGTGGAAGAGAGGGCCCGGATCTTGTAACTCACAACCTTTTGCTATTTCCAAACTGTGAGCCCAGAAAGAGATGGGGAAAAAAAAAAAAAAAAAAAAAACCGCTGTGCTGGGAGTGACTTCCTGCCAGAGGAAGGGAGGCATTCGGTAAATAGTCCACTCCCAGATTTTGAGTGGACGCTCTGCGGCCTGCCTTCAGGCCAGGCCACTTGGGAACATACAGAAAAGCCGGGACCTGGTCCGGGTCCCATCCACCGGGACTGGAAAGATGATGACCACCTGAAAGGCTACAGGAGCGTGAGCCCAGGACGTAGAACAAGTTCAGGCTCAGGGCAGGGCCGGGGCCGCCTGGGCCACCTCCATCCCTACCATCTGGTTCAGTGCTTGGAAGGACTAGACGTGCGGTGAATATCTGTCGAATAACGAAAAGCAGCTTGTTCCCAACAGAAGCCGCTGTGAGCTCTTTGAAGTCGCGTTGGAGCCTTGTTCACAGCTGGCCATACCCCGAGCCGAGAACGGTGTCCCTTCCCCACAAAAGCTGGCTGGGCTGAACGAAGGCTTTGTGGACAAACAAATCCCAGACAGTGGTGAAGGGGTGGTTCACATCTCCAGAAGAAAATGGAATGAGCCACTCACCCCTCCCCCACCCCGCCCCGCCCCACCCCCCTNGGGTGTCTGGGTACTAATTTTGTGCCCCCACTCCTGTGTGACTGAGGTAGTTGCCCCATTGTCTAAGACTTAATTTTCTTAAGGGACTGGACTTTGTTCTTGGGCCCCCTCTGGCTCTCAGGCAAAGAATCTGAGTGTCTGTGGACGGGATAGAGTCAGGGAAGGGTGTTAGTTGGCCANGGCACCTGCTGCCCCAGCCTGGTCCTTGCCACTGCCCCCCCATCGCCAGCCGTTGGCAGGGCTCTCAGGTGGCTGGTGGCAGTCTCCTAAGGAGGGGATATGGAAATTAGGTGATCAAGCCCTTCCCCAGCCTCTTTCTTCTGTTTTGAATAAGGTTGTAGATTGTTTGTTTGAGAGAGGAGAGGCCCCAGCTAAACATCCTGCTTTTAAAGCCCTGAGCGCCAGCCCCTCCACCCCTCACCCCTACCCTCCATCCTCCACCAGGGAGGTCCCCCTGGCAGCCCTGGGGCTGGCATGCCTCTGCCTCTCAGCTTGACTCCCCCATGCCCCCCTCCCCCACTCCTCTCCTGGACCCCACGATAAAACCGCTCTTGGTGGCCCCCTTCTGCCTCCTGTCCTGTTCCCCTCCACTTGATTCCCTACACTTCCCCTCTGCTGAGGCTAAGAGAAGCTCTTCCCACTGGAGGAAGGCTCTTTTACTTTGGCAAAGCACTTTGCCGTCTTGGACTTGGAGCCTCCAGATCTGAGTGCTGAGTCCATTTTGTTAGTGAGGACACTAAGCTT
This sequence comes from Crocuta crocuta, assembly GCF_008692635.1. NCBI lineage: Eukaryota > Metazoa > Chordata > Mammalia > Carnivora > Hyaenidae > Crocuta > Crocuta crocuta. The sequence continues at coordinate 7,403,484 of NW_027527920.1, read as the reverse complement.
CTTCTCAAAGCCCATAGTGTGGCAGTGACCAAGCACAGGACAGAGGATCAGCCCCGGGAGAGCGGGAGCTCCAGCCCAGCCTCTGCCTCTAGCTGGCGGTGTGACCTTGGACGAGTCCCATTTCCTCTCTGGGCCTCGCTTGGTAATCTGTGGAGCGAGTGGGTGCGTGGTAGATGATCTCTTGAGCTCCTTTCCACCTCTGCTTCTCTGTCTCAAGGTGAGGATCACGCGGCATCAGGTCAGGAGGCCCCTCGCAGTGTCCCTGGGCCCCGTGGCACCCCACCCCTCCCCTGCGCCCCACTTCCTGCAGCCACTTTGGAGCCAGAGACAAAGGCCTGCCCTGGGTGGAAGGTGCGGCCAGTGGGGATGTGTGCTGGTGCCTGGCTGGCGGGTCCTGATAAGAGGCCGGGGCTCCCCGTGAATCGGCGGGAGGTGCTGCGAGCGAGGGGAAGACAGGGTGCCCTGGCGCCTGTCTCACCAGCCTCCACCCACCGCCTTCTGCGACCTCCCCAAGCCCCCTCACTTGGTGAGAGGTTTCATGGCAAATGTGGGGTCCGCAGAGAGAAAGGGCCACAGCAGCTGTGCAGCTTTGGTGACGTCTGTCCCATTACGTGGGGACTTTCTGGCCCCAACAGACCTGAGCTTCAAAAGGCCACGTGATCCTGGGGTTCTTTCCTGGCTCGTGGGACAACGTGTAGGATGGGACGTCTGGAAGTTAAAGCTCACCCTTCCCGGCGACCTGTTTGTTCCGCGTCCTCAAGGACCCTGACTTCACCCTATTGTATTGTTCATGCTGCTGACACAGACGTTCCGAGCTCCTCTCTGGGTTTGTGCTAGGATGGGGGGTTCCCGCTGTTGGCAATAGGGGAGTGGGGGTTGGGATCCGCTCATTCGCTCATTCAGGAAAAATGTGTTGGGACACCCACGTGCTGGGCTCTTGTATCCTGGGTTTTGTCAAACTCTGGCTGTGGCTGACTTCCTGCCCATGGTGGGTATGGTGATGAAACTGCTCAGGTGGCCCGTCAAGGATGGGCTTCAATCTGACAGTAGCTGATGGAGGGGCCTTGCCTTCAGACGTGAACCGTTACGATGACCCCACTGGTGAATCCGGTGTCTCCTCATTAGGGATTCGTGAGACAGTGGAGTCCGAGTTAAGTGTGAAGAATTGAATTCCCCCAAGTTGGCAGGGTGATGATCCCAGAATTGGAAGGCACTGGCTCTGAAGGGGTTAATCTTATTTGAAAGCATAAATTAGGGAAGAGTATAGGCAAGCTACTTCCTGGGAGATGCAAATGCATTTGGATGTTTGGTATGTCGGTTACTGGTTTGACAATAATGACACGCACAATTCCTCTGGCCTGATTTTCAGTTTACAAAGAACAATTCAGTGACCCAGTTGATCTTCTCCAAGAGGATCCGGCCAGGAGGACAGAATTCTTAGCTCCACTTGGCAAGTGGGGAGACTGAGGCTTGGCAGAGGGTGCGTGGTTTGCTGAGGTTGTGCAGCCAGCCAGGGGGGTGCGGGTGGGCCGTGGGCCTCTGGTTTCCAAGGCCTGGCCCCTTGCTGCCACACCTGTCCTTCACCAGAGAGTCTCGTCGGGCCTCTTGGTTAGCGGGAAGCTCTGGCCAAACCCCTTAGCAGCCCCGTGGAGAGCCCAGCCTGCCCACCCCAGCTGCTCTTTGAGGGCCCCTTGGCTCTGTCCCCTGGGGTGTTGCCCAGTGGGTTGAGAGACATCACAGCCAGGGGGCTGGAGATGCTGTTTACGGGGTCCACTGGGCCACTGGCACCCTCCTGTCTGTCCAGTAGTATTGCTTCTTCACCTAAAGAGTATTCACAGAAGGTTCTTAATTTCCATATACGCCTGGTTTCCCCTTAGCCATATATACTTGTTAAAAAGGGAGTGGTGTGGGGCGCCTGGGTGGCTTAGTCGGTTAAGCGTCCAACTTTCGCTTAGGTCATGATCTCGCAGTTCGTGGGTTCAAGCCCCGCGTCGGGCTCTGTGCTGACTGCCAGCTCAGAGCCTGGAGCCTGTTTCAGAGTCTGTGACTCCCTCTCTCTCTGACCCTCCCCTGCTCACGCTGTCTCTCTCTCTCTCCTAGAAATAAATAAAAAACATTAAAAAAAAATAAAGGGAGTGGTGTAAATGTGATAGAAGTTGAACAAAACACATCAGATGGGTGTGGGGGTGGTGGTGAGGGGGCCGTTCCTGGTGGTCACTTCTCCAGCCACTGTTTCCTCAGAGGTTTGACTGAGCCATCTGTCACCATTTTCACCCCTGCAGACATGGCCTAAAGTTTTCCCCAGGAGCCTTTAGGATCCCCCCTCACATTTGTGCCAGCATTAAGCTGTGTTTGGAGGGCACACATGGCCACCTCCCCCACCATCCTAACTTGCCCCACTGCGTCCAGATCCCTCCCCAGATCATGAATCCTGCCTGGACTCCATAAATCACCCTAAGAGCACATTCCTTGGGGGATTTGTAAAATAATCAAAATATTTGGGGAAAAGACCTTAAGATTACTTATGGCTATTAGTGGGATCCATATATTTTGGCACCAAGCATGGCTTAATTGAAAAAATATGTGTGCTTGGTGATTTCTTTCTTTCCATTTTATTTTTTAATTTTTTTTTAATTTTTTTTTTTTTTAAGGAGTAAGCCCGGAGAGAAGGGTGGTTAGGGAAAAAACCAGGGAGGAATTGAATATCAAAAGGGTTTGTGTCGAGGAGCTGTTTACAGAATTGTGGAAAATATAATCCTAAATGGAAAGCAAGCCCTGCCTATATAGTCCGGGATTATTAATAGAACTGAATTACCACGCACATAATGGACCTTTTAAGAGACCTGGGACAGCTTTCCCCGTTGCAAAACTAGTTTCCTTCGAATAGCACCATTCACGCTGCTAAGGGCATTGGGTTACAACAATAAATAAAAATGAACAGTGCCCTGAGAAATTGAAGGAATGCACAAACGCTCCAGTGATTTAGGATGAGAAAACACTACTTAAAACATTTAATTGAAACGCGTACTTTCATCTTTAAAATGCGGGCGTTTGAACAGCCACCTGAATCTTGCTCTTTGCTCCAGTGGATTGCCAGCCTCCTGGGGAGGGTAGGGGTCGAGCTCTTGCCCCTCCCCAGGTTTTTCCCCTCTCTCTGCTGCGTCCAAACTCGCTGTTTGCCCGAGATCATCAGGAAAAGGGGGCTGGACTGGGAGTTTCCTTGCAAAGCTGTGGAGAGAGGCCTGTTAGGAGACAGGCTTTTCCGAATGCCATGACTCGGTGTTACCTTTGGAAGCCCGGCTCAGTCACCGCCCCTCCTTGAGACTCAGTTTCTTCTCTGTTTAAGGAGGGGTTTATATTGGAGCCTCTGGATCTTTGTCACAGGACACAAGCCTAATGCCCAGGTTCCCCGTGTGCCAGTGTACCTTCCTGGTTAAAAATCATTGGGGTAGGAGGTCCTGGAGGCCTTCCTGGGTCTAGGTAACCGGAGGCCCGGGACACGGTGGCCACTGGGCATCTCCTGTGGCTGGGCCCTGTGCTGAGTGCTTGCCACAAGGTGCCTCCTTGAATCCCCTTGGGTCTAGGGACTTAATGATTCTAATCCCAGGAAGTGGCCTGGGCTGATACCTGCCCGAGGAGTTATGCCGTGGCCTCGGGTTGAGTCTGTCTGTGTCCCCAGTGGTTCTAAGTTGTCCGGACAGTGAAGCAGGCGAGGGCCAGCCGACAGATTGGGCTCAGCGTCTTAAGAGAGGAAGGGAAGCTCATGGGTCTGCAGCATGTGTTCCGAACTTGGCCAGGTGCTGTCCTTTGAGGTTAATGTGTACAAATGAGAAGCACACATAGCTCACCCTTGAATGTTCACTGCACCCGGGGCTGTGGGTCTTTCCTCAAAGATTAACCAGGGGCCCTTACTGAGTGCCTGCCACATCTGGGGCACGCTCTGAGCTGCTGTGGGGGACACAGAGAGGCTCTGCCCACCCCTGCCCTTGAGAAGCTTCTCGCAGTCTGTTTTCACAATAAGACAGAGGAGCCGTGTGACCTTGGGCAAGTCATCTCTCAGGAAGACTCATAACCTTTATCTCGATGCCTGAGAAACCACTTGGTATCAAATACCTGTTTTATTATTGTATCTTCATGAACTGCTGTATGTCTTACCTCCCATCTAGAGTGGGGGCTCCTCAGGACAAGGATGTGTGTTCCCTGTGGCCATTGATTACTCAGTGAGTGAGCCATTTCATGTTGATTTCGTTCTATTTATGGGCACCACCCAGGAGCCCGGCCTGTGCCTGGTCCAGGGGTGCAGGGCAGAGAAGACCCAGCCCCTGTTCTCGTGGTCCTTTCTGTCTCTGTAGGAGCTTCTGCTTGGAAACGGCTAGCACAAGCTACGATTTGGTACCAAGGCAAGGTTTTCTTAGCTTGGCTCTTCCCAGAAGCAGACCCTGACACAAAAATTCCAGTGCACAGTTCATTGGGGTAAGGGGTTGACCCAGGAAACAGCAACGGGAGAGTGGGGAGGGCAGGGGAGGCCAGTGCAGGGAGCATTAGGAAGCCAGGTACCTCTGTGGGCACTTGGAGCTGACTCCTGTTGGGGACTCAGGAGATAGTATCTCAAGAGTGATTGCACCCGAGGGGTGAGAGAGCTGGGGCAGGGATCCTCTAGCCCCGAGACATTCCTTTCTAGCCTTCCCAGCAGTGGTCAGAGAGTGTCTTTGGACAGAAGTGAGGCTGTGCACGGACTCAGTGAGGGCTGAGGGGATGCGGGCTGAGCCCCAGCAGAAGTTCAGCTCACTCAGCTGGTGTTTATGGAGCACAGGCTATGTGGTGGCAGGTGGGGTGGGGTCTGTCACTGCCTCTTTCACAAGAGGACGCTGAGGTTTTTAGAGAAACTAAGACTGAATCCAGGTCTTCCAAGGCCCTGGGCCACACTGCCTTCCTTACATGACAGCTGTGTGCCAAGGTCAAAGCCGATTGCAAAGCCAGCCTGGGGGTGGGGAGGAGGAGAACCTCTACCAGGTGGCGATGGACCGGCCACGTTTGCTGGCTGTGGCACTCACTCACCTGTCTCAGGCAGGTGGTTGCACCAGGATATTTAGCATGCTCAGGGTCTCCTGCACTAAACTCGAGCTCTTGATTTGTGCGCTCTGTATCCTCAGTACCTAGACAGCGCTGGCCACGGAGCGGGAGAGCAGGGCTGGGGGAGGGGGGAGCTTTGGCCGCCCGCCAGCCCCAACCTTTGTTTTGTTGAGAAGAGGAAACGGTCCCAGAGACACCAGTGACTTCCCTAAGTCACACAGTGACTTATTGACAGCTAGAAGTGCCGCCAGGCCCTGGATGGCCAGCCTGCTTTTCTTCCTACTCTTTCCGTAGGAAGCTGCTATGTAAAGTATGTTTTATTATAGTTGATTATAAACAATAAAAAACTCTTACATTTAATGGTGCCTTTTTTTTTTTTAATGGTGCCTTTTTTAAAAAGCAGTTTACCAGCCAGCTTTTTCACTTGCTCCTTAGGAAAACCTGAGGGGCAAACCAGCCGTGCCCATTTCCAAGCTGGGGTAGTTGAGGCCCGGGAAGCTTGTCTGGGTCTTGGGACTCCCAGGGCAGTGATCCATCTGCTACACACGGGACTGGAGTAGGTCAGGTTGGCCGGGGTCGCTGCCAGAAGCCTGGGAGGTGCCCTCCCAGCTTTGGGACAGACCACAGACATTGTTACAGAGAGGGTTCTGGGGGGAAGGCCCTGGTCAGTGCTCAGAACACTGGGGTTCAAGGCTCCTGCTGGCCTCGGCTTGCAGTGTCACGATCGGGAGTCACATCACCTCTGTGCTCTGAGCTCTTTCCCTAGGATAGGTGGTTTCCCATCCTCCCTCTTCCCTGCCGCGGATCTAGCTTCTTTTCGCAAAATGCTCACAGTTAAGGGAAGCAGATATCTAGATAAAAATTACGTACAGAAATCTGTAGTAAAGACCTGAACAGATTGCTGTGGGATCCCAGTCAGGAGTGCCTAGGTGAGTGTGTGAAGGCTTCATGCAGGAGGTGACGTTTAGTCCTGGGCAGGGGGCAAGTGAGGAGCATTCTAGGGAGAAGGTACTGGGAGATGACAGTTATATAGCACATGTGCTGCACTTGACATACGTTGTCTTATGGAATTCTTAGGACAGAAAACCCTGGGAAGGTTGTTGAATTATTGCCATCTTGCAGATGAGGTTGGTGGGCCCCAGAGAGGGGAGATAGCTTGTGTTCAGGGTCTCCCGGATCGGGTTCTAAAGCCCCTTGTCACCTTCGCACCTATCCTCAGCCTGCCATGCCACTGCCACAGAGGCCCCGAGTCCTGATCAGACTTCCCAGCACTTTTAGGATCTGAGATCTACAAGAGGTGCTGGGGCTGTGCTCGGTCCTGTAAGAGGGTATGCCCATGGTGGGAGGGGTGGACCCAGTGCCCGCCTCAGTACCAACCGCCTCGTCCCCCAGCCTGACCTGTGTCATCCCAGCCATGGGATCTGGACAGAGTTGGGCCTTTTGTGAGTTGGGCATCTCCAAGGAGCCCTAGGGGCTCCTTCTTGCTCCCAGAACCCTCAGCGCAGCCCCTCGGGTACCATCCCTCCAGCTTCCCTACTCCTCCTTCCTGGGCTCCCTTGGGAGCTGCTGACGTAAGCCAGGGGCAAGCAGGTGTGGCCAGGGTGGCCTGGGCGTGCCTACTCCTCTCCCAAATCCCTGGGAAGCCTTCCCTAAGGATCCTGCTTAATGGGCCTGAGATAACAGACATCACTCTGCTCAAGATTTCATTCCACAGATGGGGTTACTTGAGGCTCAAAAATGGGGCGGGAATTGCCCAGAGTCCCACTATATTCAGGACTGGGCTGGAACTCCCGGTGATCCCTGGCTTAGAGTGACCGTGGTGGACCCCCAGCCCTCCGCCACGGTAGGATGGTTAGTGGGATTCAGTACTTGCCCCCCACCTTGCACAGCTCAGACACCCCCCACTCCAGAGGTCCTCACAGACTCAAGGAGGAAACTTTCAAAAGTGTTTCTCTCCTCTCCCTGCAAGGGCTTCGTCACTCTTTTGGAGATCTGTGGGGACGGGGTTTTGCTGAGGGAAAGAACCCCAGCTGGGTGATGCCAGGCTTCATCTCCTCACCCCACTTCCTGGCCCTGCCTGCCTTCATCATCAGGGCTCCCAAAAGGCAGCCTGTGGGGTTCTTGGGAGCTCACGCTCTGGGGCCAGATGTCAGCCTCGCCACTCCCCGTGGATGGTCACAGGCTCATTTGTTCTCCTGCAAGGTAGGGATGATGGTAGTCTGACCTCGGGAATGCGTTAATGACACACGCGTATAGTAAACGCTCCATAAAACGGGTGGTGGTATTATCGGGTCCTCAGACACACCCCTCGTGTCCCCCCATCTGGCTCTGCTGTGTCCCCCAGACTCCCTCAGCCACTGCCGCTCTTACTGAGGGGGCTGGCCACCTGCTTGTGCTCTTCTGACATTAAAGGCAGGGGTTGAGCTTAAAGTCATACTTGCACAAAGGTCAGAGTTGGCGCGGCTCCAGTGACACTCCAGGTGACACTGTGGGGAGTGGGCAAGCTCTTACTGCTTTTGCACAAAGACTTAGCTGCAGCAGATGGGGGTTCACGCTTCCTTCTTCCCCGAGCACCGTCTGCTTGTGCACGCACACACACAGACACATGCACACAGTGCTCCCAGATCCCTCCTGTGAAGTACATCCGGGGGAACCTGGGAGGAGCTCAGTAAATGGACGTGCCCACTTTATTTTCTGTCCCTCAGCCACAATGTTACCAGGTGGGTACCTTCTGTGCCAGGCAATGTAGGGTTGTGCGGAGTAAGTGCCTACTAGCTGTTCAGCACAGAGCTGGGCATTTTATGTAGAGTGCCTCCTTTAATCCTTACAACCATGGGTCGGAGGGAAGAGTGTCATTTATTATATAATCTCCATTTTATAGGTGAGTTCACTGAGGTTCAGAGAAAAGGTATATGTCAGCTTGCGGTGACAGTACAAGTGTTAAAGGTCTATTTTAGACACGAGTGCAGAGGACAGGGTGAGGCCCTGCAGAGGGGGTGTTTGGGGGTACAGTGGGTCTCATCTTACCAAGGAGGTAAGACTTGGGGTAGGGGTGGGCTGCTTTGTTCTTATCCCTGACCGCCCCCCACCCCTTTGCTGCTCAACATGCTGTGTGACCTTAGGCAAGCCCCTTTCCCTTTCTGAGCCTATCAGGATTAAATACTCACTGACTCCATCTTTGGATTTTCTGGAGACTCCAGCAGCCAGTCGATTGTGTGCAGAAAAGAACTGTCTCTTTATTGGCTCCAGGGTGGTCCTTACTCTTCAAAAGCTCCTTATGGGTGTGGGGGTCATGGCCCGGCTCTGAGGGTCACTTTCATGTTGAGCAGTCCCCACCACCAGGCTGGGGACCCGGCAGACATTCCTGTTTGCTCACAGGAAGGGGCCGGGCAGGCCCTCACATGGACTCATAGGCTCTGACAGCGTGAGTGCGGGGCCACGCCTGCACCAAAATCAACAAACCACAGTCATCGTCACTGCTGGGCCTCAGTTTCCCCTTTTGCACCAGGAGAGGAGAGATGACAACTTGGATCTGTGGTTTTCAAGCGGCTGGGTGCTGCTACACAGCATGAGGGGTGGAGTGGCTGTTCTTTTACCTACTTAGGTCCTGGGCTTAGCAGGGAGGTTCTAGACGGGGGAGAAGGGGTGGGCAGTATTCTACTGCTAAGTAAGAAAACCCAGTGGAAGAACCAAGGAGATCGTCCCTTCCTGACCCAGGCTCTTTTATGATGAGGATAGTATTTTGCCAAGGTCATCCTTGGCTGACGCCCGAGGAAACCTCGGGGCAGGAGGATGGGGGGCTGGGTGGGCAGGTAGGAGGAGGTAGGGCAGGAGACCGAGAGTTACGGGCTCTACCCCCAATTGCATACCAGTCTGTGGGACAGCCACTGTAGCCATCTGCTGACCTGCAGAAATGGCCCTCGGGGCTGTAGGTGGAGCCCACGGCGCGTCCCTGGGCGTCACAGGTGCTCACCACTGATCTTCCAGCACCGGCCTGGGCCAGTAGCCACTGTTTCCCCCCCCTCCCCTTTTAGGGATGAGGAACCGAGGCCCAGGGCAGGAGGAGCCCTGCCCCAGGTGAGGGGCTGGGCGGGTGGCAAGGCAATGGGGGGGGCAGTGCAGGAGGGGAAACCCCTCCTCCCCGGGCACGCGGGGCTCGGCCCCCACCTCCGCATGGGGCTTCAAGCCAAGGGAACCCACGGTGGGGTTAAACAGAAAGGCCTCCTGGAGGAAGGAAAAGATTCCCAGAGTTCTGTGCTTCAAGCCATTTTGGTAAAAAAAAAAAAAAACCTAATTAGAGGTGACAATGGTGACTTTGTCTGTGTGCTCACTTTTTCCTCCCTCTTCCCCACACCTCCCCCTCCTCCGTGTCCCTCATTTGTTACATCCATGGGAAAACTAGGTAACGTTATAATTACCGAAAATATTGTGGGTCCGTGGAAGCTAAGGGGGAGGGGTGTGCCTGGGAGTGCAGGAGGCCCTTTTAAAAAAAAAAATTTTTTTTTAGGTTTTATTTTATTTTTTTCCTTTTGTTTGGAAACGGAGCCCTTTGCAGTCATGCTGTCACAGTTAAAATAAGGTTTAAATTACAGGCCAGCCCGTGGCTTTTCCCCTTTCTTTCAGAATTTTTGCCAACTTGCAATTTACTTAATGAAATCCTGCTATTCCGTTTAACGGGGATATTTTTTGCAGATGTTGATTTAACTTAGCTTTGCAAAATATGTGAACTGTACCGTTTCTTTTCCTATTTTTAACGGTTTCAGGATTCTAGTTCAGCAACTCCACGGGCCCTGCTATGCCAACAGCGGTGTTTACTCCCATCCCTTGAAAATATTTGTTTTCCATTGCTCCGTCTGCCCTCCCCTCGGGCCCACATATCCACAAAGGGGAGGGGTCCCACACCACAGCAGAATCTTCCAGTGGAGACTCAAGCATGTTTAGGAACGGGTGGAATTGGACTGATGGAGCTGGAAGGAACGTCAGAGTATCTCATAGTCCAAACCTCTTGTTTTGAGGAAATGGACACTCAGAGTGGGGAAGCGACTTGCCTAAAGTCACACAGCAAATTAGGAGCAGAGACGCTTGAAGCATAAGCTGGCTACCCTGGACAGAGGTGAGAGTGGGGGACCGGGAGTTCTTGCCTTGTGGTTATTTTAGGTGTTTCTTCACCCTACGGAGAGACTTTTCTCCTTCTCCAGAGGGGGACTTTGAGCTTGACCCTCTTATGTTGGGAGGGAAGTTCTGCCTCGGAGGCAGCGACGTGTAGTGGATCGATGCCCCAGCGAGAGTCCTGGGCCTCCTGGGGTTTGCGTCAGCGCTTCTGCTGTCTACTAGCTCTGTGGCCCAGAAAAACTGTTTAGCCTCTCAGAGCCTCGTTTTCCCCATCTGGACAGCGTGGGTGATGCAGTCCTTGTCTCCCAGACTGTTGAGATAATCTAATGGAGGGGGACGGACGTGAGAAGGTCCAGCAGAAAGCACAGCAGGTGTCTAGGGAGCGCTTCTATAAAACCCTCACAAACTGCCACATTCCATACTCAGGGAGGGACACGGGAGGAGCAGTGCCTTTGGGTGCCCAGCATTGGTGTCCAGCATGGCAGGAAATGCCCCTTCCCTTGGGGACCTCCTCCAGCCACCCTTTCCTTACTGAGGAGTCACCCAGAGGGACAGGGGCCCGCGTGGATCCCAGCAAGACTGGACACTGTTTTGCGTAGTGGGATAGAGGCCCAGAGAGGGCCCAGCGTGACCCCAGGGCCTCACTCCTGAGGCTCCTTCATGTGGGTCTTAGGCGGGGTCTGCCCCTGACGCCCCAGTGTGGGGACTGGTCCATCTTGGGTCTGGCCCCTGCTTCTGGAAGGGGCCGAAAGCCCTTCCGGGGGTGGGACGGGCAGGAGGGCAGGGGCGGCGGCTCCACGCCGGGGGCGCCGGGCCAGCCTGGTCCCCAGCACGCATTCCGCACACACGCCCTGGACGCCGGAATGTCCGCCGCGCTGCAGGAAGTGCTGGCTGGACAGCAGAGCCGCGGGGAGCGCAGCGGGCCGGGCACCGGGGACTGGGCCCTCTGGAAACGTGGAGATGGCCCGGCCCGGGAGGGGAGGGACGGCAGCCTCGGCCGCATGTGACCTCAGGGAGCAGTCTCCCAGCTTCTGGTCAGTCTGACAGAGGGCCGGGGCCCTCCCTGAAGAGAACTGCACATTATAGAAACTCCATTTATATCAAGTTGTTGTCTTTTTGTCTGCGGGTGGAGGTGGTGGGAAGGAAAGTGTGACTGGAACTTTTGTTGACTGAAGAATTCATCATCCGGATCCTTGTATGTTCATGAGGCTTGGTTCTCTAAAACCCTTCTTTGTTATTATATATAATGGGGGCGCCCGGGTGGCTCAGTCGGTCGAGTGACTGACTCTTGATTTCGGCTCAGGTCATGATCCCAGCGTTGTAGGATCAAACCCCGCATTGGGCTCCATGCTGAGCATGAAGCCTGCTTGAGATTCTCTATCTCTCTCCCTCCCTTTGCCCCTCTCCCTGCTCACTTATTCTCTCCTCTCCCCCCTCCTCAAGTAAAATTAAAAATAAAATAATGTGTTATTGTAAAAGTAATAGAGCTATATTCTCTTTACATAAAATTCAAAATACACTGATAGCAGAAGTCTTCCTTTCTCCCCCCCCCCCCACTTTCCTCCTGGGAGTTAACTACTCTAAACAACAAAACATGATACATTAAAATAAACAAATAAACAAAACACCACAGATAACAATATGGCAAGTCCAAACACTAGTGACAGAAAATGTGACAAAAGCTCTCAACTGTATGTATCTGGGAGGGAGACACCTAAACCAAACTAAATGGGAAGGTTGAACCTTACAGAGAGTGGAAAAGACAAGATAACACACTAAGAAACACAAAGAAAGCAAGTAAAACAATATTAATATGAGATGATAGAATTCTAGGCAATGAGCATTAAAAGGAACAAAAAGGCAGCATTTTACAAGGACCCAGGGTTGGCAGACGTTCCTGTAAAGGACCAAGTAATAAACAGGGTCAGCCTGGCAGGCTGTGCCATCTCTGCCCCACTGCCCCACTCTGCCGTGGTGGCTTCCACAGACAGCACATAAAACAGCGAGCGTGGCTGTGTTCCAGTAAAACCTTATGTATCAGAATGAGTGGTGGGCCAGATTTGGTGTTTGCTGACCCCTGACTTAGACCAAAGCTGAAAATGGTCAGTGACCTATATCATAATCAAGAACCTTTATACACCTAGCAGCATAGCTTTGAAATATCTAAATCAAAGATAGAAATTAAAAGAGAATTTGACAAACCCTCCGAAGAATAGGACTTTATTACACAGTATAAAGCTTTCAGAAGCTGACAGATCAGTGGACAGAGACACAGAATTATGAACAACACTGTAAACCTGTTGATATAGATATATACACACATACACATATACATGTACATACACATATACATATACACATGCACACATATACATACATATATACAGATACATATTCACACATATACACATACGTAAACATTTACATACATACATATACACACACATATATATATATATGCACACACACTATATACAGATGCTTGTCTCCTTGTACTATATCAGGTCTTCACTCACCCTTTAGATTTTTAAAACTAGAGCAGTCTGTCTTATCTCTAAACAGGCTTGACAAATAAAGACCAGGGAAAAAAGCTCTATATCTTCAGCGCTGGGTGCTTTGTACAGTCCTAGAATTCCCACTTATAAAATCCACCTGTCCTCTCTTATTAATCACACCCAGTTGTAGCCAGGGTTCCTGCCCTTAATGAGCTAATAGTGGTCTTGTGGGGTGTGCACCCGTGAAACAGTAGGGAACTGTCAGGACCCTGACCCTCCTTGCCCACCACCTTTCCGTGGCTCCCTCTGTCCACACCACAAGTGCTCAACCCCGGTTGGATATTCAAGGTCTTGTGTGGTCTGGCCCTAGCCAACCTCCGTATGCTGTTTTGTTTTGTTTTTTCCTCCACGAGCCCTTCTGTGTTGTGTGATCTGGCCACAGAAGACTGGTTTTTGCCTCCTCGTCTTCTGCCTGAGTGTCATGGCCCAGGCCATTTCTCGCCCCTGGAGCACCGCTTTCTTTCCCCATCCCTTCCACCCCCTCCCACGCGGCTGTCATTCTCCCCTGGGTGGACTTGGGGGGGGGGTCTGCCCTTCTTTGCCTCCTGCCCTTCATTTATAAATGAGCATTGCAATGCAGTGCTCTCTTCTAGCTGTGTTCTCTCTCCCCTGGACATGGAGGTCTGAGGGCGGAGGTGTGTCTGGTCTGCTGGCACCCCAGGGTCAGCCACGGCTCCAGGCAAGGGGTCCCTGGAGAGCTCCCTGCCTGCCGCACACCCGCTGGGAGCACAGAGGTGGGACTGAATGTTTATGAATCCTGACATCACCTTGGATTGGCTAGGGGGCCTCAGTTTTCCTCCTGGTGTGTAAAACAGGGCACTTCGTAATATTACCTCCTCGGGTTGTTATGGGAACTAGGTGTGCCTGGCACCTGGTAAGCTTCTAGGACGCGTCAGCTATTAGTACAGAAGGCTCCATCCAACGATTCTTTGTTGTAGGTGCTCTTGATCCCATTTCACGGATGGGGAGCCCGAGGCATAGAGAGGCTCTTAAGGCCATCTGTCACAGACACACAGCTAGGTTGTGACAGAGCTTGGATTTGAACCGAGGTCCTCGATTCCGCATCTCACGTGGAGGCGCACACTGACCCGAGGCTGTGTCCTCAAACACACCCAGACGCACTGAGTCAGGGCCATCCGCGGTGGCTCCAGAGTGTCGCCTTCCCTGCCGGTCCCCCAGCCTGGCGCTGGGACCGCCACATCCGTCTAATGCTCGGAAGTCCCTTTGGTTTGGTCTTCTTCCTGCCCCTGTCATTCCTCCCTCGAAGAAGCCAGCTCTCTCACTACCATGCCAGGCTGTTGAACCCTCCGCTCATGGGATCATAACCTATCAGCCAGAAAGGGGGCCCCTTAAATCTTGTGAAAAACATAGATTCCCCGGGGCTCCACCCAGAACCCATGAATCAGAATCTCCAGGGGTGGGGCCTGGGAATCTGGACTCAAGGGCCCAAAGTAGGAGAAACTCTTTTAACTCTTTTAACCCTTTTAGTTTTCAGGTTAGGAAGCTGGCCCTCGGAATCGGGTCTGCACTGCAGAGAGGTCCAGGGAGCCTGGGGAACTGGGAAGCCCTCTCCGGACCCTTACCTGGCAGTGACGGTGACCCCTTCCGCAGCCCTGTCCCCAGGCCTCCTCCCCGCCCCCCCCCCCCCCCCCC
>NW_027527920.1:7324554-7389073 GCF_008692635.1 Crocuta crocuta | reverse complement strand
CAGGCCCCCCCCCCGCCCCCCCCCCCAGCCTCGAATCTCTAGAAACCCTGTACAATGGAAGCGGTTGCGAATGGGTGTGCAGAGACCTTTCTGGAAACGCAGGCTCTGCTCGCAGACTTCCTGTGTCTTACAATGTTATCTTCAGAATAGGAAACTTTGCCCCATTTTTGCAACGCACATCCTTTGCCTGAGAGTCTGTGGTGGTGCCGGCCAGCCGGGGCGGGTCACTTCTCAGGCAGAGGCGGGGGGTTGCTCCGACAGCAAAGCGAGGAAGGACTGTCCCTGTTACCCACAAGAACAAACAAACAGACCCCTTTGCAAAAATAATTCGTGCTGGCCGCCCTCATCAGGGTATTTGTTCCTTGAGCCTGATGGTGTTGAGGACTGAGTCTTTCCTCAGAGACAGGGAGCCCTCACTGTGAGGCCCGGCCCTGCTGCCTCACCTCTAGCAAGTGATTCCTGCTCTCTGAGTCCCAGTTTCCCCATCTGTAAAGGGAAGGGTTTGAGCTCAGTGGTCTAGGGCCCTCACATTTAGCCGTAAGAAGTTTTTGATTTCCCCTAACTTCCTCCAAGTCACTCTTTGAAATAAGCATGATGTTGCTGTTAGAACGTACGTTCCCCAGCACTCTGTAATTTTCAGAGTTTCTACCAATCCAAGAGTGGCATCCCCCCTCATCAACTCCCAGACATTCACGGGACCCATTCGGGTGTGGTGGGCGGCTTCCCCACGCGAGAGGGCCCATTTTGAATGGGGAGCAGGGACCCGACCCTCAGAACTCACAGTGGGCGGGGCTTTGCACAGGCTTGCAGTTAGTTACAGGCCCAGGCTGGTGCTCACCTCCTGTAGGCCCACTGCAAAGAATGTTTATGCTGTTTCTTTTACTCCCCTCAGACTGGAAGTCTTAGGGAGGGCTATTTTGGTTTGAGGGGAAAAAAAAATATGTGTGTTGAGCCCACTAAATAACTTGGAGCTGACCAGAAGGAATGATGTTTACAAAAACAAGAGTCTCTCTGATTTCCTTTGACATCTCCGTCATTTTCTACCCACCTCGGCCTCCAGCACTTGCCTCGCCACAGAGGCAATGACTCTTCCAGGGGGCCCGTGTCCTTGCACCCTTGTACACAGTAGGCGTCCAGTGAGCACCGGGGAGAAACCCAGCCTCTTCAGCGAGGGCGCTGCTTGCATCTCCGTGGCCCTTCTGCTGGCCGGACCCCAAACCCACAATGAGTGGTTCCTGAAAACATATGACCCACTCTTTCCCCTCAGGGAATTTGCTTTCAGGGTTTCAGGGTGGAGCTCCACATGTTTGGGGGGGTGGCTGGGCAGGGCAGCTCCGGTGTCTGGGAGCAGTCGGGAGGGGGCGCGATGGTAAGGGAAGAGGTGCTCAGGCTGGCGGGAGTGAGCTGCTAGGATATAGTTCTTGGTGAGTCTTTGGAAGTAAGTGGGTCCGCCCACCAGTTGGATGGTGAAGGCCAAGAGGAGGGCAAGGGTTGGACCGAGTCACGCTCAGATTCCCGGTGTATGGACAGAGATCCTTCTGAACAAACTGTGGGTCAGTTACAGAGCCCACGGCGTCTGCGGCAGACTGTCCGTCTGGTGGCAGGGTGTTTTTGTGGGTCTTCACTGAGAGCAATTTTTGAAGCCCAAGAGGGAGACGTGGGAGAGTTGGGGCAGCAGAGAGAAAGAATCCACCGGCATGCCTGGCTTCCCTGCCTGAAGGGACACAGCAGAGAGGCCTTGGGAGCCCCTCTGAGCCTGGTTCCATCACCCAGTGGCTGCTATCAAGGTCTTAGTGATCCAGAAGGTGTCTGAAATGCTTACCAGCCAGTAGCAGCAGGCCCCATGTGGGCGGTGGTTTCAGGGTGGGGGTCTGCTGGGCCCCTGCAAAACTAGGAGCCCAAAGCTGGAGGGAGAAGAAAAATCTTCTGGCCTAGAGGCTGGGCCTGACTCCCTGCCCAGGGTCAGTGCCACTCGGAGGGGCTCCACATTCCTCAGGGGTCCTTAGGCTGGCGGGCTGCAGGGTAGCGCCAGGACAGAGGCACCCCAGGGAGACTGGCGGCTCTGGGTCTCCCTGGCACGGCTCTCGCCCCCACGTGCCCGGAGACACAGGCGGTTGCTCCTGACTCGGTGGCCTTGGGGACCCGCCCGGCCGGAACCTGCCATTCCCCCGTCAGTGCCGCCTCCCCGACTTGGCAGGGCCGTCTGCTTGAGCTGGAGCAGCCCTCGGTATTTCCAGCTTGGCCCACTGCCCGCCTCTCTGGGGCCTCGCAGTCTGGCCCTCGCGGGCCAGGACCAACACACCCTCTCAGCTTGACGGCTCCCCAACCTCGCCCAGGGCCTCTTCCTGCCACCCCACGCTCCCTGTGCTTATCTGCAGCCCCCTCCACCTTGCCTGCTCCCCAGAAAGCAGTATTGATGCCCCGGAGTTGAAAATGCAGCTGCCTCCCAGGGAGAGAAACCATGGAGCCTGGCTTATTTGTAAGCCACCAAGGAGGCCACGACCAACACCAACGGCCTCGGTTCACCTACTGCAGTTGATGCCTGAGGGGTTTCGACACGGGGCAGGGCCCCTCCCCACCTGCTCTCACGTGCACATGCCCCAGTTGGCTGCATCCCCTGGCCCAACGCCCTAGAAACGCTGCTGCTTTAAGATGGGTACGGAGATATCTGGGTGGCAAGTTGGCGTGCCCGAGCCGAGGACCACATTGCTTCCTGGGCGGCTGCTGAAGGACCCTGGGGCGCTGTGGGGGGTTCAGCCGTCCAAGCGGCTTCCTTCCCAGGCACACAGAAAGGGAAAAGTGACAACTCGGGGACTCCTCGCCAGTGCAGGCAGATTGGGCGGTGGCCGACTGGGAAGGCCGCTGTCTAAGAAACCAAGTTTTGTGATTTTCAAATACTGTGATGCTACCCGGATAATGTTTCCTGTTGGAGGTCATTTGGAGATGTGCTTCAGTGAACAGATAGGAGCGATTTGTAATTGGTATGCTGGTTGTTTATATAGTTCTGGTAGGATAAACAGTTCTCCTGAACCTTATTTATATTTTGCATTTGTTTATCAAAACTCTTTTTTTTTTTTTTTAAACTTCAACCCAGCTGCTTTCGGAATTATTACAAACTCTGGATTTATGAGTCTTAATTAATGGTACTTCATTGTATGTGCGCAGTAATTTATCTTGGCAGCATGTGTGCTTTATCCCAAAGCCTCAGTGCTTAGGGTAAGGGAAGCCCAAAGTGTCCCTTCCTCCCCAGAGTGTCAATATTATAGGAAGACTCTGGGGAGGGGGAAAAATCATTTGTCTTATCAGATCAAAAGCAGACATGTTATGCAGTAGATAAAGCATGAGACTTCAGAGGTCTTTCCTAGGCTACACCTGAAAGTGGTGTCCCCAGAGCTTGACTGGCCTGTGGACACTCTGGGTCAAGTTGACAGATTGTAGGGTGTGGATGGGGCTGGTGGAGGAAGGAGAAGAGGAGGAAGACGACCACGGGATACTTGATGGCAGTTTCCGGCAACAACAAATGTTTTCTCCTTTTTTATAATCTGAAATGTGTTCCCTCTACTGTTTTTGTCCTTCACTGGTCTCACGCGCTGATATTTAGCCAGGCAGCACTGGCGTGAGCCTTTCAGCATTACTTCTAACTAGGAATTAAAGATCCTACTTGGGGGGAACCTGGGTGGCTCGGCCGATTAAGTGTCTGCCTCTCAATTTCGGCTCAGGTCACCATCTCAACGGTTGGGGAGTTTGAGCCCTGCACAGGCCTCTGCCCTATCAGCGAGGAGGCTGCTTGGGATTCTCTCTCTCCTTTTCTCGGTCTTCTCTCTCTCTCTTTCTCTCAAAAACAAATAAATAAACATTTAAAAAACTATGCTACTTGGCCCAAGGATGCAGCACTGATACTAGGAGACTGTGCTCTGATCTCACAAGTGGACCCTACTGTCACAGGGCTGTCCCTTCACACCCTCTTCGTCACCGTGTCTGCAGGCGCCTGAATGGCTTTAGTAAACCTGAGCTCACCTGCGTCCTGCCTGTCATTTGCCCTCATCCAGTGATGATAAAGCAGGATGGGATTAGAGGCGGCACCTTGCCCAGCCCGGCCTCGGATGACCCCTCAGCTTCAAGTCTTGATGTCTCCCTTTCTGGCTCGTGAGAATTTTCAGGGGAGGGCTCACCAGTTACCCCTTTCTGCACCCAGACAGTAGCCTTGCATGTCGGGGGAACGCCTCCCCATTGCGCAGACGAGAAACCGAGGCATGGCGTGGCTTTATGGTGGGGCTGGAGCTGGAAAAGGAGACTCACTCCTGTGTGTTTGGGTTTTCTCCTGGTATTTGTAACTCTGGTTTTAAGCGTCCTATCTTGGCCACAAGATAGGGCTGGGATGTTGTGCGACGCGTGATAGAACTAAAAAGGCCTGGCCTGCGAGCTCCCCTACCGACCGAGGAGGAAGTGGTTAGGTGGCCAGGAATGCAACCTGCGCCTCCCAGATTAATTAATAATTGAGAGCTGGCCCCCAGCCAGGCGGAGCTGCAGAGATACAGTGAACAAAGAGTGGTTAACTGCAGTGGGGGAAGGAAAAGTTTGACTTTGCCTGTGGCTAAAAGGGAAATTCACAATGGCCGTGATTTATGGGCTGAATTACTTGGGATCCTCCTTAGTGGGCCCAACTTGGGCATGTGCTCCAGGAATGCAGACGCTGGCGGCCTGGAGGGCCATTTGTGCCCACTGGGAGTGGAGAGGACGGTGGGGGGAATGGGGGTGCAGCGTGGCCGGCGCCAGTCCTGGTGGAGGAGATATGAGATAGGAGTCACACCCGTGGGAGATGGCAGGGAGGGGGACCGCATCGACCTCCTGGTGGAGCGGGGTCTAGGCTAGGAGTCAAGTGCCCACTGGGACACGCTTTTTGAGGAGGAATGGAAGGAACAGTGGGTGTGGACTCTGGCTGCCCTGGGTTCAAATTCACACCAGTTGGCTGTGTGACCCTGGGCAGGGGGTTTAAACTTCCCTGAGCCTCTATTTCCTCCTCTGTAAGATTATACCTGGGATTGTTCTCAGGGTTAAATGAGATGCTGTGTGTTAGACTGCAGGTGCTTAGCAGCAGCTGGACCCCCACCCTGGGATGACTGGGGGGAGGCCTCAGGAACAGCCCAGCAATGGCAAAGGGTGCCGGCAGCAACTGTAAACAGAGTCATCACTTAGCAAATCTCTGCCACTGTTTGCTAGGCCACACATACACTAGGTGTGTGCTGCTTACTAGAGAGACATCATTGTTCAGCCTCCTTCCCCAGGAGCCCCTTCGTGGCTGCCCATGATTCAGGAAAGGCACTCCTTTCTCCCACTACCACTCAGACCCCCTGGGTCTGCAAACAGCCCTCCGGAGTGGGCATTGCCATCAGTCGGGTCCAGCCCAGATGTCTCCCTGGGCTTCTTGTCTATTCTAGAAGAAATCAAGTGTTATGCACTCGATCCTGGAAAACAAGCCATGTGTCCCTCTTAGCCGAAAAGCCAGCTGTGGGAGACCAAGTAGAATCACAGCTGACAGTTCTGCCCCTCGCTCTCGTGTTATTGATGAGTTACTGACTGGAATCCCACAGGGGGTGCCCATGTGTATTCAGACACAGGCTGAGGAGTTATTTTAAGAAACACACAACTGTTACTGAGGTGATGTCTCACCTTCCCAAAGTGCCTGGTGGGGGGCAGTGACAGTAGAAGACACAGACAAGCCCTGATCCTCCATCCTTGTTAACCCTTGAGGACTACAGGACAGTCACCCCACCTCTCTGAGCTTCAGATTCCATAGCCTAAAATGGGTCACTTACGAACGAATGGGCTTGGAGAATGGAAAGCCCTCCACAGTTTAAAACAGCATCCCTCCATCCCCCACTGATTGGGGGGGATAGAGCCACCTTCTTGACTCGGGCTGTAGGGACTGGGGAACCAAGCTTGGCCTCCTTCTGCTGCAGACAACAGTGTTGGACTTGGCATTGAAGCATGGGGCTGGGTCTTGTGGGACTGTGTCCACCTGCTAGCCTGATGGGACGGACAGACCGACTGGCTCCCTCCCTTGCACCTCCTGCCCCAGATCAAACAAGCCAGCCCTTTACAGGCAGCTTGGAGTTTGGGCAGGGACGCACCGGCAGCTTCAGCTGCTTTAAGCTGCACACAGTAGCCCAGCCACAAACAGGAGACCTGGTCACAAGGGTGAGCTTTTGCCAAGCCGGTGGGTCATTTTGCAACATTTTTGCAGGGAACATTTAAATCTCATGTTACTGCGTTCTTTACAGCAAATATTAGTATTTAATTGTGGCTTAATGATCTCTCCAGTCAATATTAGCCTTTTGCCTATTACAAAGCACTCCTGTTTGTTCTAGAAATATACAAGAATGATTCAGGCAGCCCTCATATTAAGAAAACCCGGTAGGCAGGATTTTGCATTCACTCAAGAGGCGTGGCTTACGCACTTTGTGTTATAAAAGGGTATCTTAAAGAAACGGATTTAACACGAGGATTATTTTTGAATTGAATGCCCCTGCCCCTGGTGCTTTAATTTCGGGGTGTTTATCCTAAACAAATGAGGCAGGTGTGTTTGACCTGCAAAGGTCACACGATCCTGTCTTGTTGGTAAACATGCACAGGCTGGTGTTAGACCAGGCTTATTTTTGAGAGCTCTGCAAATAAGAAATCCAGCCTCCCACCCTGTTCTTTGGCTCTTCCATTCAGAGCCATGCCCTCTGTTCCCTTCACCCTCATAGACTTAGCAAGCCAGAGAGGCTGAATCCACCCCCACTGCCAGACAGATGACTCTAAAGCTGTAGGAGATTTTTTTTTTTTTTTAGCCGCTGAAACAAGGCTTGCCCATCGTGAGCTCATCTGGGATTCCGTTGGTCAGACTGCATCATGAGGCTCAGCAGGTGGGAGCAATGCCTCTGCCTCCCTGCCTCGGCGTCCTGGCCTCTGAGCATCAGTGTTACCACCTGTTAAATGGAAATGATACTGCTGCTTACTCATTTCAAACCCAGGGAGAACCCATAGATTTCCCAGCTGCCCTCCCAGCTCTCAGACGTTAAATCCACTGGGTGCCCCACTGTTGAGAGCTCCCCGTCAGAGTCACAGTGCCAGGTCCCAGGGGAGAAGGGGTCCCCGGGGAGCCTGCACGGAGGTGCACAGGGTGCAGACACGTGCCCTCTTGACAGGATCAAATAGAATGTGGTCATACCCAGGGACTGAGGAAGGCTTTCCAAAGGAGGTGACACCGGGGTCTTGATGGCTGAGCAGGAGTCTGACCAATGGCCGGAATGAGGGGAGGAAAATGTTGTTGGGCCCTTCACTCACTCCCTTTGAGCGAGGTACTCTGCAAGGAGAAACCAGCACTCCGCAGGGCCACCTTCTTGGTATGTGACGTGTGCCTCACTCAGGACCTGTGTTCAGAAGGGGCCTCTGCTCATCTTAATGCTCTGCCTTCACCACTGAAATCCTGACTGTTTTGTGAACAAGGAATCCTGCGTTTTCATTTGGTGTTGAGCCCCTGAAGTAGGTAGCTGGTCCTGGCACTCAGAGATAGAGACACCCTGGTGGAGCTGTTTGGATTTGCAGCAGTTCACCTCCTCAAGGCCTGTGGTGTCAGGAGCCTGCCAGATCAGGTGGGAGTAGGCTGGACAAAAGACACTCGGAGTGGGATGTTCGAGGGACAGGGAGCTAGGGGACCTCAGTGGCAGGAGATGGTGAGGCCAGGGATTCGAGGGGTGAGGCTGTGGGGACCTCACCTGATGATTCCTTGAGATGTTTCCATCCCAGGATGGGTTCCTGCCCCTGAGCTGAGACAGGCTGATTGAGGGCAGTTTTGAAGTACTTTTGCTTTTATGGATTTACACTAGGTCCAAGTAGAAGTCTGGGGCAGGAGGTTTGCCAGTAAAACTCCAGTTGTCTTTGGGAAATAAAAGTAGAGGTGACCCCACTTGTCTCAGCTCTGGGAGCCTGCAGGGCAGGAATGTGCCCAGAGATGGACTTCCCTGAAGCACACTGCCATCTGCCACAGGCCCTCATCCCTGCCCCAATGCCACATGCCCATGCTGTCCCCATCTGAACCCCCAGCAGGCCAATGCTATTCTCTGTGGTCCCGGATTCAACAGGGAAGTCGAAGTTGGGTTGAATCAGCGAATGATGGCACCTTAAGATAAAAATGCGGACTCAGCTGACCAAGAACCCCTAAGGCCGGGAGGGGCCTGCCTTGTGTGTGAATTCAGGCATTTGGCCATCAGCAGTACCCACCTGCAGGCGGGGAGGATTTGGGGGCACCTTCCCTTCTCAAAACTGCCACCTCTTTCCTGGGGACCGAGGTGCCCAGCTTTATGATCTTGCATATGTGGTGTTATTTTAGAATCTCTCCAGGGGCACCATGAAGAGCAAGGCTTTCCCACCCCAGTAGGTCTCTGGGTAAGAAAACAAACAAACATAATTCCGAGTCTGACTCTGTGATAAGACAAAAGGGGACTCGGAATGGGAGCAAAGTTCAGAGGCTTTTGTTGCAGAAACTGGTTCCTTCTCGAAAACATGGGCTGATTCTATAAGCCGCTTATCGCAGTCTCTCCCCGGCGGGACACTTGTCTGCAAAATTCTCCCACCCGAGCTCGGTCCCTGCCCTGCTCCCCTGAGGTCTTCGCCTCTGGCTTGAGTGGTCTGAGTTCCCGTACGAGGGCCAGGCCGGTCTGGGCGAGTGCACCGGAGTTTCTGGTGCAGAGCCCGGTCCCCCAGTCTGATGGCAGCCTTGGGGTGCCTGTCAGAGCCCAGAGCTGCCACAGAGTGTCAGAAGAGCACTGAGGCCCAGGGAGAAAAGCTAGTGCTCCCCGAGTGCAGGGAGCCTGCGACAGTCTTGCCGGGGCAGCGGGGCGAGGCGGATGCTGTGGGCAGCAGGGCCCTGGATGTCCTCCCCTGGTGGGTCTTCCTGCCCCCCTTGGGGCCATAGGTCCTGGGGAGACCTGAGGGGATGCCGAGAAGGCCTGGGTATTAGGGCCGGGTGGCAGCTTGCTTTCTGTCAGGGGGGCTCACGGCGCTGACTTGGCAGGACTTGTTTGAATGCTGCACAAGATGAAAGGAGTGGAAACCTTACGTACCGCAGCCCAGGCTACCACTCTGTTCCGCTGGAGACGCGGGGCCAGGTGGACCAGGGTCAGGGCGCCTTCCTGTAGGGCCCGCAGGCCTTTCCCTAGGGAAGGCGGGTTGCGGCCATGGCCACAGACTATCCTTACACCCCCAGCCCTCCTCAACCCTTTCAGGCGGGTGCTCTGAGGACCACCCCAAAGCGCAGAGGGAGCAGGCGAGGCAGCACAAAGGGCCCACAGAGAGTGTCAGGCCAGCCGGTCAGGATTCCTACGCTGCAGTGCTGTGTGGCCTTTCCACCTTGGGAGCTGTCCTCTGAGAAGGGGGAGGATTCCATCTCCTGGACTTGGGGGTTTCTACAGACAGAATGGGTGCAGAGCCCGGGGCGCCCAGCCCCTCCTGACACCTCCAGGGACCCAGCCAGGGACCCAGCCAGGGTTAGCAGCCCTTTTCCAAGACCATTCCTGACTGCAGCATCTAGAAAATGCTCATGGGGCGTGGGGGGGAGGGAGTGGGGGGCGCCTGGGTGGCTCAGTCAGTTAAGCGGTGGGCTCAGGTCATGAGCTCACCATTCCTGGAGTTCCAACTCCACGTCGGGCTCTGTGCTGACAGCTCAGAGCCTGGAGCCTGCTTCAGATCCTGTGTCTCCCTCTCTCTCTGCCCCTCCCCTGCTCACACTCTGTCTCTCTCTCTCTTTCTCAAAAACAAACATTTTTAAAAAGTTGAAAAAAAAAAAAAAAAGGAAATGCTCACTGGCTTTTGGAGGGATGGTGTGGGAGAAACTATCCTTGAAAACCAAGAAAGTATATGTGTCTGCGGGGCTGTGTCAGGGGCCATCAGTAGTTAGGGTAAGGCCTGCTCTCTGAAAACCCCACTGTCCTCCTGGTAATGGTAAGGTGGGCAGCATGCGGTGGGGAGGTGGCCCCCACACTGCACATCTGAGGACCCCTTTT
Source organism: Crocuta crocuta (assembly GCF_008692635.1). Classification (NCBI taxonomy): domain Eukaryota; kingdom Metazoa; phylum Chordata; class Mammalia; order Carnivora; family Hyaenidae; genus Crocuta; species Crocuta crocuta. The sequence goes on along the minus strand of NW_027527920.1, from coordinate 7,379,027 downwards.
AACGTCTAGTCTTTATAGAGCTTTCCTGCGCCAGCGTGGAGTAGACTGGGCTGGGCTGTGGTAGCTCAGTGCCTGTGCCATCACCCTGCAGACCTGCTCCCCTTTCTCTAAGCCTAGACAATAGTGAGTTCAAATCCCAGCCTTGCCACTTCCTAGATCAGGGCTGTGGACACGTTAGCCTGACCTCCGGACCTCGGTTCCTTCATCTTAAAATGGGAATGACAGGATTGACAGTATGTCAAAATAGTACATTTAAAGTGTTTCATATTTGGCCTGACACTTGGTAAAGGTTCGTTAAATGTTGGCTGGTATATTATTATTACTAATTACTATTATTGGCTGGCTTATTATAATTACTACTACTACTACTACTATTTCTCCTTGATTCTCAACTCCATTGGTATATCTTATCTTTGTAGATATTATTACCTAATGTGAATACCTTTGTGAACTATATAGCTGACTCAATCGATTAAATAATTTCTGCAAGTGATATAGAGGGGATAAGGATGTACGGTGGTAATAATATTACTAGAAATAATAATAGCTATTTACGGAGTGCTTATTTTTACTTCGTTTTATTTATTTATTTTTAATGTTTAATTAGTTTTGAGAGAGAGAGGGAGACAGAGTTGCGAGTGGGGGAGGGGCAGAGAGAGAGAGAGACACACACACAGAATCCGAAGCAGGCTCCAAGCTTCCAGCTGTCAGGACAGAATCCGACACGGGGCTCGAACCCACGGACCGTGAGGTCATGACCTGAGCCGAAGTCAGACACTTAACCAAGTGAGCCCCCCAGGCACCTCTGGAGTGCTTACTTTGAACCAGGCATTATTTGATGCCCTTGAAATGAACCTCAACAGCCTCGTGAAGTAAGCAATGATTGCATCCTCATTTTACAGCTTAGGACACTGAGGTCCAGGGAGGTAAAGCCACTTGCCCAGGATTTCACAGCTGATGAGTGGCAGGGCTGATCGTCACAAGCAGGAAGCTGTGCTCCTGAGCCCACGTTCTTAACGCAGCCCTGTGCAGGAGACCCGATGGGCCCTCGCTGTATGGCTAGTTTCCACCATGACCTGGCGCAGTCACTTTTCTTCTTTGGGACTCAGTTTTTCCATCTGCAGAATGGTGAATTTTGGCCCCATGGACTGTGTGTTTCGTGGCCTCCCTCTCTCCCTGCTGTCACTCCCCCTTGGCACGGCCGTCTCTTCCCTGTCTTGGGGTAAAAATCCGAGAGCCAGTGGAGCAGCTGGCTGGCCTCATGTCTGAAGCTGGTGGTAAGCATGGCCCTCGGCCCCAGAGACCAGCCGCTGAAAGAGCCCCTGAGGTGGACCCTGTGCAGGCGGCCACGGTGGCCAGACCGCCCGTGATGTAATGACCGATTAGGAACTTCCTCTTGGAAGCCTGGCTTCCTCTAGGAGCCAAAGGTGCTGGAGCTGAGGTGGGGGGTGGGGAGGGGCGAGTGGGAGTGAATAAGAGGAAACTCCTGTCAGCTGGGCCCTGCTTTTGGAAAGAGTTCAGCAGAGAGGCTCGTTCTAAGCTGTTGACCATTAACATGGCCCCGTGCACATTCCTTCTCTGCTTTTACTGCCAGAGCCCAGTGGATAAAGGACGGGTCTCCCCCCTCCCTAACAAAGGAAGGAAAAAAAAAGAGCCTCTAATTAATGCTGCATCTCTGCAAAACCCAAAGCCATTTCTGCAGCTTAAAATGACAAAGGAAGGTTAAGTGGAAACTCCTTTTCCCCCCTTAAGTTTGATAACAAAAACTACTTATCTAATGGGCAAACAAGGCTTTTAAAGGGGTGTTAGGTTAACCAGATGCAGGGCCACGTAATTACTCCCAGGCCTGGGAGCCGCAGATGAAAAAGCTGCCCGTTGGACGGGAACTTGAAGCCACAGGCATGGCATGGGACAGAAGAAAGGAGCTTTCCAGGAGCGCAGGAGGCCCCACTGTGGCCCGTGGAGAGGGGAATGGAAAAACCAGCCTCTGGGATTCTTCTCTGGCTCTGCCACCAGCTTACTGGGTGACCGTGGGCACATGGCTTCACCTCTCTGGGCTTCGGGAGTCTCCCTTCCTGGCTCTCAGTGGGGTCTGGGTCTGTCTGCCCTTGCTTTGTGCTCACTGGAGGGGTGGCTGGGGCGGTCCTGTCCATCCAGCCCTGGGAGAGGCAGCCAGGCTGCTGTGGTCCCAAGGGGGTGTGAGGCAGTAACAGCGGCTTTGAACATGGAGGAGAATGGGCGGCCCGGCCAAGCCTCTGGAGACCGGGAGGACTCGGGGCCCAGCCTGCAAATGCTCTGGGCCTTCCCATTTAGCTCTCTTCCAGTCTAAGGGACCAGAGACTTGAATCTGGGCACATCTCTGGTTCCCTTCACAGGATGGTCAGATCCAAGGCAATTTGGCCAAAGGAAAGGGGGGGATCACGAGGAAAACAAGCTGCACTGCGTGTGCTCAGGCTCTTGGAGCACGCAGCCCACGGGGGAGCACACAGGAACGCTCCTGCCCTGTGTTTTGACAGAATACTGCTGATTCGAAGAAGCTAAAGGCTTTTCTTAGGATTGCAATTCTTGCCGCCTCCCCCAGGCTGCACTCGGCCCCTCTGGTGCCCCAGCACCCCCACAAAATTACATGTTGGGCTCACAGCACACTCACGGGGCAGAGAGGCCAAGGAGAAGGAATGCCAACCATCGGAGGGGCTGGCTTCGGGGCAGGGGAGAGGGCCTGTGGCCGGCCCGTCTCCTCCTGCCCACCACAGGCGTCCACCACCCTCTGGTGGCAGGAATGTAGGCACCGCCAAGGCTGGGCCGCCCCTGCCCAGTCTGGAAATACAGGGGCTGTCCCCTGGGCCACCACAGAGCCCTGCTGAGGCCCCTCTATGACAGCCACAGGGAGCTGGCCGAGCGGCGCATTTCCATTCCCTGCCTTTTCTTTCAAAGCATCATACCTACCACGAAATGCACAGCCCTTCAGGGTACAAGCGATGAGTTTTGACAGTGAGTACACCCAAGTTCCCATTGGACTGATGGAGACATGAAACATTTCCGTCATCCCAGAACGTTCCACCACCCCCGTTCCCTGTCCCGGAGGTAATCCCTGTTCTGATTTCTATCACTGGAGGTTAGTTTGGTCTACTCAAGAATGTGATATAAATAGAGGCAAACAGCAGATCTTCTGTGTCTGGCTTCTCTCGCTTAGCATAGTGCACTTGAGATCCATCCACCGTGTTCTATATTTCAATAGTCGGTTCCTTTTGATTGGTGAGTCGTGTTCCATTGTCTGGATGTAACTTACTATTGTGTGTCCATTATGTTAGTCTGTTTGGGCTGCTGTAACAGAAATCCCACAGCCTGGGTGGCTTGAACAACACACATATGTTTCTTTTTTTTTTTTTTTTAATAGTTTTTATTTTTGAGACAGAGAGAGACAGAGCATGAGCGGGGGAGGGGCAGAGAGAGAGGGAGAGACAGAATCTGAAACAGGCTCCAGGCTCCGAGCTGTCAGCACAGAGCCCAACACAGGGCTCGAACCCATGTACCACTAGATCATTACCTAAGCTGAAGTCAGATGCCTAACCGACTGAACCACCCAGACACCCCGACACATGAGTGTTTCTTACGGGTCCTGAGGCTGGGGAGTCCAAGATCAAGGTGCTGGCAGTTTTGGCGTCCTAGTGAGGGCCCAACACTTTGTTCACAGATGGCCGTACTCTTCGCCGTGTCCTCAGAAGGGCAGAAGAGGTGAGGGAGCTCTCTAGGGTCTCTTTTGTAGGGGCACTAATCCCATTCACGAGGGCTCTACCCTCATGACCTAATCACCCCCAAAGGCCCCGCCTTCAAACACCATCACACTGGGGGTTAGGATTTCAATACATGAATTTCGGGGGTTCACAAATATTCAGTCCATGACATCCATTCTCCTGTTGATGGACAGTGACCAAGCTATTTGCCAGGTTTGGATGACTGCAAGCAGAATTGCTGTGAACATTTACTAAATTTTCGAACTCATTGTTCAGAGGGGAGGCCTGAGGCCTGGAGAAGGAAGATGAGCCGCCTGATGCCGGCCTGGAGACTGGACCCGTGACACCCCCCCACACACACAGCCTGGGGACACTCTGCCAGGTCTGCCCCAGACAGAGCGCCAGACCATGCCTCTCCTCTCCTCCTCCCCCGAGAGCCCTTCCAGCCGGGACCCAGAGTCTGGCTGGGAACTAGGCCAGGCACCAAGCAGGGGGTAGTAAGCAGGAGTTTCGGTCAGAGCGCGGTCATCTTTGATGTTGTTCACTCGGGTCTGACTCCCTGGTATTTATTTGCAATTAAGGAGCTGGTTCCTAATTGGGTTGATGGCGGGACCACAGCCTTGGAGCCACGAGGAGAAAAAGATCTTCTGCAAAAGACTGTCCCCTTGCACCCTGAGTGGCAGCCCTGCTGAGGATGAGAAGCGTGGCAGTGGAGTGGGGCCCCAGCACTGTGGGAAGGGCAGAGGTTTGGGGGCGCCTGGCTTCTTGCTGGCAGTGAGCACATCAGCTTGTGTCGGTCCCCCTGCATGAGACCTGAATCCGTGTGTGTGTGTGTGTGTGTGTGTGAACAAAGGCATAGCAGCACTCGCTTTTGTTCTAGAGATTCAGTTATTCCTTGCTCCATTCGTCATTCCTACATGTGTGATCACCTTTCTTTACCCTCACATTCTAGGCTAGGAGCTAAACCTTCACACTGGTACAGTGGTCTACACCTTGTGAGGGACACTGCCATCCACTGTCCTTTCGTACCCTGCCATGGTGGTGACCCTGGGTCATGACCCCCCCCCCACCCCTAGGGAGCCCCGGCCTTTGAAGGGTTAGGGCCAGCACTGGGGCCAATAAACGGACAGCTGCTTCTTTCTGCACCCAGTTGATCTGCTGTTGGAGTTCCCAGAAAAATCCAAAGAAGGGCTATATAAATGTGGCACTGGATTATGAATAAGTCCTTTTTACAAGTGGGGAGACTGAGGCCTGGGGACACAGCAGCTTGTCCCTGGTAAGAGACTTAGGTCTGTCTCACTCTCAAACCCTTTGGCTCCTGTGACAAGCATTAGATTAGAATTCTGGTGTCTCAGGTTTGGGTCTCAGGTCTGCTATTTGCTGCTGTGTGTGTGGGGGTGAGTCACCCTGTCCCCCCCTGGGGTGCCATCTTTGGGGCACAAGGACATTCGGTTCAATTAATGGTTCCCACAGGACAGTCTTAGGACTACATTTTCATTGGTCCACAATGAAAGAAATAAGAAAATTACTTATACTCTAATTGTATAAACTTTTACATTTCTGTTTTAGGTCCTATCTATTTTATTAGTATCAAATTATACTTTCTTTTGTGCTACTGGTAATAAATTGTCTTGGGGTTGTTGTTTTTTTTAATTTTTAAGTTTATTTCTTTATTTTGAGAGAGACAGGAACCACGAGTGGGGAAGGGGCAGAAAGAGAGGGAGAGAGAGAACCCAAAGCAGGCACCGCACTGTCAGTACAGAGCCTGATGTGGGGCTTGAACTCATAAAACCATGAGATCATGACCTGAGCCGAAACCAAGAGTCAGACACTTAACCAACTGAGCCACCCAGACGCTCCAGTCTCAGGGTTTTGAGTAAGTCCGCACCTGACAAAAGAATAGGAACCTCGTACTTTCACAGTCCCTCTGTTAAGCAATGTATCCACTTGTGAAAGTCTAGACCAGCCAGGGGCACTGGCCAACAGCAGATACCTGCTCAGGCACAGGGAGTGGCTGCATTGAAGGCTGTAGGTACACTGAAGGATGTAGATCAGAGAGGGCTTCTTGGAGGCAGCAGTCCATCTCCTGGAATTTGGAAAACTTGGCCAGGAGTCCAGGTGTGATGAAGTGTTACTCAGTGTGCACAGAGAGAGAGGCTGCAGGAGGTAAGGGTGCCTCCCAGGCAGTGTCCGTGAGCCAGACAGCTGGGCCAGGCCAGGGCCCAGGGCAGCTCTGTGGGGTTCACCTCCCCAAGCCCAGGATCCCATCCTGTGAGCAGTGCTAGAGCAAGGCTAGGTATTGATGAGGTGGGGGTAAATGATGAGGGGCATTTGGCTTGGCTCAAGTGGGAGGAGCTGAGAAGAGCAGGGTAGGAAATGCCCCCCCACTTTCTTTACTCTCAACTTCCCCCCTCAACACACCACACACACACATTCTCTCTCTCTCTCTCTCTCTCTCTCTCTGACTGCCAAACTGCTCCTTTGCCTTTTACAATGGAGTGGCTAAAACCTGGGGCAGAGCCGCCACTTTACAACTGGGTGGCCTCCTCCTGAGCCTTATCTGTAAAGGNTCTCTCTCTCTCTCTCTCTCTCTCTCTCTCTCTCTCTAACTGCCAAACTGCTCCTTTGCCTTTCACAATGGAGTGGCTACACCCTGGGGCAGAGCCGCCACTTTACAACTGGGTGGCCTCCTCCTGAGCCTTATCTGTAAAGGTGGGGAGAGCAGTAACCCTCACTCAGTGAGGCCTTTCGTTCTTGGGCCGGGGAGTGACTCAGCGGCTAAGCACCTCTAGGACCCAGACTGAGAGCAGTCTGGTTACAAATAGGGAAACTAAGGTTTAGAGGAGGGAAGGGACTTGTTTCGTGCATGGGTTTCAGCCCTGAGTGTGGCCTGGCACTGATGCTGGCTCTGGCACTCACTCGTCTGGGCCTCAGTTTCCTCACCTGTGAAATGGGATGGTACCAGGAGTGAACCAAGGCTGTTGTGAAGAGGGTGCCTAGCTCACACAGGGCATCTGGTGATGTGTGTTGCCCATCCTGTCGCCCGGCACTCCCAGGCACAGAGCCTTTGGTCCCCTCCTCTGTGTCTAGCACACCCTAGGTGCTCTTGTTGGTTGTTAGAAGGCTGGTACTGGGGTTCTGTGGCCAGACTGGGACAGCACTGCTTTCCCAGCCCTGTTCTCTTGGGAACTCCCCAGACCTGTGCCACATGGATGGACGGGGAGACGGTCCGTGGCTTCGAGTGTTCCCAACTGTCCACCTGCTGGGACTGGCCCGGTGCCTGCCCTATGCCACCACAGGCTAGAGCTGCCGGCCAAGGGGTGAATCAGCTGAGGGCAAGGATCAGGGTCTCTTCTGCCCCCACCCCAGGTCCCATCGGCCAGAACCAGGAAGGGCCTGGATGGAGACTATAAGGCAAATATAGTGGCCTGGGGACCCATGTCTGGGACCTTTACACCAGGCGGAGGGTGAGGGGCACGCCCTTGGAGGCTCTGCCCAGCCCAAGGCCTCAGCAGCACTGGCAGCCTACGGGAGGCCCCTTGGGTAGCCAGCTACCTGCTAGGTGGCTAGGCAGGCCTCCCAGCACCCAAGAGATGTGAGGGGCCCCTGCCACCCTGCTGTTCTGGGGCTTCTAGGAGGGGCTAAGCTGAAGGCAGACAGAGCTGGCCCCACCCAGGCTCCTGAATGAAGTTGTTAGCAGTGTTTTCTTCCTTGGTTGGACTTTGATCAATTCTTCTTGGAGAAGCCGGGTCATAAAGTGCCTTGCTGGGTTCCCGTCACATTCTCAGGAGAACTTTCTCCCCTCTGTGCGTGAGCCCCCTGCACGGGCTGTGTGGGGACATGTCACATCCCGGGGCAGTCATGGATGTCCACCTGCTCCTCAGAGCTCTGAGCTCAAAGGAAAGACCAGATGTCAGAAGACTTCAGAACCTGAGAAGCTGGCCGCACACAAGAGCAGTAAAGACGGGGCTGCCCTTCAAGACCGGCCCTGGCCTCTGGGTGGTCCTAAGTCTGGTGTCAGAAAATTGCTCATTCAGACCTGCAGAAATGCCTCAAGCTGCAGGGGAAAGGGATTCCAGCCATCCAGGCCACCCCTTCGCTGTCCATGGGGAAACTGAGGCCCAGGGAGGAGCAGCACACACCTGCAAGAGCTGGTGAACTCTGGAGCGCTGGTGGGGCGACTTTCTTTAATACTTAGAGACCCTCAGCTTCTCTTTCTCACAGAAGGGGCTGCAGTTCTGGTGAAAATCTGCATGTCCTGCCACTTTGAGAGGTGGGGGGTAGGGGTTCCCGGGAGACGAGGCGTCATCCTCAAGGCCAAGGCTAGGAGCATTCTGGGGGCTGGAAGGGATTCTGGGGGCCCGCTCCCTTACGCCATCATGCCTTCCTCTGCCCGAGTCCCCTCCAAGTGGTGAAATGTCCCCTGATGGCTTAACCCCACTCTGTTCAGGTCGTAGGCCTAGACTGGCTGGTCCGGATCCTGGCTGTGCCGCTCACTAGCTCTGTGGCCTTTGGGCAGGCAGCTGGTGTCCTGGATCCTCGTCCGTAAAATGAGAAGGTGGCCTCGTCACGGAGTGATTAGGACCCAGTGAGGTCAGACGTAGAGTCAGAAGTGCAGCACCTGGAACATTATAGGTGCTCATGTTCAGCCATTCCTTTGGGTGTGGGAGGGCTGTCCCTGTCCTGCTGGCTTCAGTTTGGAAAATTCTACAGGGGAGGAGCAGGGTGTGGTTCATGCTTGTGTGCCCTTTGCACCCAGCACACAGTAGGTGCCTTGCCTTCTGTGTAGGCTCCTAACCTTTGTTTACACCCTTTGTGCCTGTGGAGCGCTATTCTGCTGTGAGTGACCTTCCTTGAGGACAAGCTGGCAAACGGTCGGTGGCCGCGTGTCTGTGGAATGCNAGCCCCGCAGACGCCAGCATGTCTCCGGATGCCACCAAGCCCAGCCACTGGTGTAGCGTGGCCTACTGGGAGCACCGGACGCGTGTGGGCCGCCTCTACGCGGTGTACGACCAGGCCGTGAGCATCTTCTACGACCTACCTCAGGGCAGCGGCTTCTGCCTGGGCCAGCTCAACCTGGAGCAGCGCAGCGAGTCGGTGCGGCGCACGCGCAGCAAGATCGGCTTCGGCATCCTGCTCAGCAAGGAGCCCGACGGCGTGTGGGCCTACAACCGCGGCGAGCACCCCATCTTCGTCAACTCGCCCACGCTCGACGCGCCCGGCGGACGCGCCCTCGTGGTGCGCAAGGTGCCGCCCGGCTACTCCATCAAGGTGTTCGACTTCGAGCGCTCGGGCCTGCTGCAGCAGGGGCCCGAGCCGGACGCCGCCGACGGCCCCTACGACCCCAACAGCGTCCGCATCAGCTTCGCCAAGGGCTGGGGGCCGTGCTACTCACGGCAGTTCATCACCTCCTGCCCCTGCTGGCTGGAGGTCCTACTCAACAACCACAGATAGCGGCGGCCACCTGCCCCGCCGCCCAGAGACACAGCCCCCTGACCACCACCACGGACGAGACCCCCCCCAAATATCATCTACCTAGATTTAATATAAAGTTTTATATATTATATGGAAATATATATTATACTTGTAATTATGGAGTCATTTTTACAATGTAATTATTTATGTATGGTGCAATGTGTGTATATGGACAAAACAAGAAAGACGCACTTTGGCTTATAATTCTTTCCAATACAAATATATTTTCTTTCTTTCCTCCTCCCTCCTCCTCTTTATTATTTTATTTTATTTTCTTTTTTAAGAAAATGATACAGCAGAGCTAGGTGGAGAAGCCTGGGGTTGGTGTATGGTTGTTGAAATATTAATGCCCAGACAAAAAGCTAATACCAGTCACTCGTTGATAATAAAGTATTCGCATTATAGCTTTTTTTTTTTTTTTCCCACTTCTTCTTTCTAACAAAGAGGGACATGCAGGGCCTCGGTGGCTTTCTGGCCCATCCAGCGCACTGAAACTTGATTTCAGTGTCTTCCCGGGTAAAGAGTAGAGGGGCTAAATTAATAAGGGAGGAAGGGCATATGTTTACTGTTGAGGCCAGAGAAGGTTCTGTTGTTCCATCCTACCCATGGCTGCATTGTGTCCACAGGATGAGGGTGTTAGGGGGAAAGGAGGGTATAGGGCCATCCATCCTGGATAAACTCTCCCAGTCTGATGGAGGAGGCTCAGGTCCGTGCCTCCCATCTCTGAACTGGGAGATGCACAAGCTAGAAGAAGACACTGATTCTGACCACTGTGGGGGGAAGTAGCCTGGGAAGAAAAGACAGTTAGTGGGCCTTGGGCTCACCTACCGCCTTCAGAAACCCACCTGAGCCCCAGGGTGAAGTTCCTTCTAGGATCTAGACGAGCTACTCTCCCACCCCTCACCAAAGAGCTCAGAGCTAGGCCATCTGGGGTGTATTCATGATCTGTGCAAAGGTAGGTTGTTTCTCTCTGCTCTATAAAAGGGAAGAGTTGAGGTTCGGGATGGACAAGCGACTAGCTCATAACAGATCAGGGTTAGAAGTCACATTTAATTGTAGGACCGGAGCCATATTAAGTCAGTCTTCTCTCTTGAGAAAACTCAAAAAAGAAGGCTTCCTTGGCCAGATAGCTAAGGGGAATGTTACATTGTGTATCTTCTTTCTTGGAGATTTACATTAGCCTATTAAGTGCTCTGAGAAATCATGTGTATTATCTATTGCTGCTTAATAAATTATCCTGAAACGTAGCAGCTTGAAACTAACATTTCTTATCTCTCACAGTTTCTGTGTTTCAGGAATGTAGGAGCAACTCAGCTGGGTGGTTCTGGTTCAGGGTCTCGTGAGGTTGTAGTCAAGCTGTCGGCCAGGGCTGCAGTCATCTGAGACTTGTCTGGAGCAGGACGACCCACTTCCAAGCTCACTCACGTGGCTGTTGGCTGGAGGCCTCAGTTCCTCGCCACTCAGGCCTCTCCACCGGGCTACTCATAATGTGGCTTCCCCCACAGCAAAGGATCCCAATGAGGGAGACCATGAGCGAAGCTGTCCTCCTGTCACCTTATCTTGGAAGTGACCTGCAGTCGCTTCGCCATATTCTACGGATTGCATGAACCGTTCTTGCTAACGACGTGGGAGGGACTGCACGAGAATCTGCATGTCCAGAGGTGGGGATCATGACCACCATAAACCTCTAAGAAATAGACCATTTTACTTTGTTCCCTAAAGTTATTTACTGATGGACTCTTCCCCCACCCCTGCCAATCCTGTCCCTGTAGCAGGGCATACTGGCACCTCTGGCATTGTCGGCTGCTAGACACCCCAGGGCACCCCACCCTAAGTCCTGGCCGTGAAGACTCCCATCGGGGATGCCTGTCTTACTGGGGCATTGGTGTGGGGTCGGTGTGGGGGGCACTTCGGTTCAGGCAGTTAGCAGAGTGCAAGATGGAATCAGGGCGTGTGACGGCTCTGGTCCTCACAGGCAAGCCACAGGCTAGGGGTGGCGCAGGGGACAGGAGCTAAGCGGTGACACCAAGGGAGTGGCAGAAGCCAAGAGGCATCCCTTGCGTGGAACACCTAGGAGGCAGGAGAGGGTAGTCTTCAGACCCTGGTGCGCTGGACCCAGGGTGCCTGCGTTCAAGTTCTGCGTCTGCGGTCACAGGCCACTCCAGAGAGTTGTCCGTGTGTCTTGGTATTACCATAAGGCTGTATAAGGTGGGGCTCAAAACTGTTCCAGCCTGGGAAGTAGGTTTGAATTGGGAGAAATAAGGACATCACCCAGTTTCTGGCCCATCATCAGTGTGTACTAGCTATTGGTAATACAGGGCCGGGGCTGGAGAGGGAGCCTGGGGCCCTCAGATGTCCGGATGAGGAGCTGGGGTGACAGTTGGGTGGCAGGGGAGGGGGCTAGTATCTGGGTGGGCCTGGGAGGTGGTCAGTATGGGCCTTTAGGAAGCTGTTTGTAGGGCCTTCCCAGCAGGAGAAATGAGCTGGCCGCAGGCAGCAACAAGTGGGCTGAGCCCTGTACCCATCCTGGCTTCACAGCGCTTCGTGCTCACCAGTGCCAGGAGCAGGAGGGACAGGGATTAACACTCCCATTTCATAGACGAGAAAACTGAGGCCCAGAGCGGGGAAGTATTTCCCTCAGCCCTGTAACCGTGGGTGTTTGGACATGACCTGGGTTGCCTGCTTCCCACCACAGGGTCTATTCAGTGCAGACCAGCAGGTGACATCCTTTTGCCCTCTTCCAGATTCTCAGGGTCCCCGCTGAGGCGGAGGACATCAATTCTGGAGTTAAGCCACATAGGCCGAGCTTTCTCCAGGTCCCCCCGTCAGCCCAGGTCTTTTCACTCCATGCCGCCACTCCCCGCGGCCTGAGTGCCCCTGCTGCCCCCCGTACTGCCCAGGCCTTGGTCGTCCTCGAGCACGGCACAGAGCTGCGCTGTTCCATGTGAGGATAGGGCCCTTGGGTTTTCTTCTTTTCAAGCCAGTAACTATTAGCAGTCACTGTTTGCGAGCACTTACTGCGCGCTAAGAGCTGTTCACGCGCCTCGTGTACCGGAGAGCGCCCGCAGCGATGGTCTCGATCGTTTTCCCTTTTCAGGTGGAGAAATGAGGCTTACAGCAGTGTGGTCCTTTGTCCGAGCTCCCTGGGGGAAGGAAGAAGCCCTCTGTGTTCGTTGCCAGCAGGGGGCTCCTCCTGGGTGCTGCTTGTGATGGGCTTTGTGGGGGTGGGCCTGTCCCTCAGGGGCAGTCGGCCAGCATGAGGGGCTGAGTTCTGGGGCCCCGGGGCATCAACCCTACAGCTGTCTTGCTCGTAGGCCTGTCCCCTGAGGTCCTCGGGTGGCCACGAGCGTCCGAGAGAGACCCCGTAGCTGCCTCTCTTCATGGGGGTCTGAAACTCCAGCTCCAGCCCCTAAGTTTATAGGTGGGGAAACCAAGTCCCAGACAGAAGCGACTGAGTGGCCGAGGTCACCAAGTGGCCTCGGGACCTGCCACCCTCCCCCCTCTCCCAGTCACGGTACTTGGTACGTGCAGTAACTCTGTGGTTTCCCCCAGACCACCCAGGGATCCAGTGACTCAGGCTCCAAAGGAGACACTTTTTAAACAAGGCCCGGTCTCTGGAGAGTGTGGTGGGAGCCTGGTCCCTGCAGACCCTGGGAAACGAGGTGGGTGGGGCTCCCTGCCTCCCAACCCAAGCTCGCGCCTGGAGGGGGACACGGTGGGGGCAGTGTGGGGGGGGAGATTTCCTGCAATTACAAGGCTTTTGGAGGAGGGTGGGTCCCTCCACTGCCCCCTCTCTCCGCCCCCATCTCTAGCCCCACCCCTGCCTTAGTGTCTAGGAGTGTCTGGGGGTGTGGCAGTAGACGGTACATCTAGGAGTGAGAGCAGCAGAACTGGGAGCCGGCCTGGAGATCTTGTTTCATGCTTCAGGTGACAAAACCCAAGGCCCAGAGAAGGGTGTGAGTAGATTGAGGTCACACAGCATATTCAGGGCAGAGCTGAGCCTAAGCCTCTGGTCTCAGGACTCCTGGCCTAGCTGCTTCCTTTGTGCTCCAGCAGATTCCATCAGTGCTCCGGAGGGCATGCACACACCTCTGCTTCCCTCCGAGAACTCATGCCCTCTGACCCCTGTCCTGGAAGCTTCCATTCCCTGTCCCCCACCCCCATGGTTCAGGGGGCTTAGTGGCTGTAGCTGCCTTGTTCTAATTCTGACTCTGCCGCTTACCAGTGACGTGCTCTGAGGCAAGTTACTTAACCCCTCTGTGTCTCGGTTTCCCCATCTGAATGCTAATAAGTATTCACCTCCTAGATTTGTTGGGCGGATACAGGAATGAGTGCACGCTGGGCACTCAGAACTGGCGTGTATTAAGCTCTCGGCAGGTATCCTCACAAAGTGTACTCACTAGTATAATTTGGGGCCTGGAAGGTAGCTCAGGTTGGTAAGAAAAGCTTTGGCTGGGGACTGAGCAAGCGTGAAGAACTCAGATCCAGATCCCTTAACCTGCCGCTGGTGTTGGGCAGTCGGTCACCTGACCTGTGTGAACCTCCGTTTCTTCAGTAAGAAAGGAAATCCATGAACCGCTGGGACATCTGTAGCCAGGGCCTCCAGGGCGTCCCCCCGGCCAGCTGCTGTGGCCTCTTAACTGGGCCTCCAACCTACTCTCTACCCAGAGTGATGTTGTGCACCCAGATCTGGTAGTGCCCCTCTTCCGCAGGGCGGTCCCCTCCCACCCCACCCCCCGACTCCCTGTACCTTCAGGATAGAGAACTCCCTCCTTGAGTGGCCTGGGAGACCTCCAGGGAATCTGCCCTTCCCCCATCTCTACCTGGCCAACCGCCTTCAAACAACACTCTCCAGACCTCCATCTCCTGGGCCTTTGCCCAAGCTGTCTCCTCCTCCTGACCGTGGCCCAGTCTGTCCAGTTCAAGCTCTGGCCACACAGCTCCCCCTTTTCTCTTTCCCAGAAGTCTCCTGGAAGCTAGAGCTGTCTCATTTCCCATGTGCCCCCATGGCCCTGAGGCAGCCCAATGCCGGGCACAGAGGACGGACTCCCTGGATGTTTGTGGAATAAAAGGGTCACAGAGGTAATGGATGTGGGCATGTTTTATCAACTCTAAAGGACCAAGTGGGCATCCAGGGGGGTATGTGTTTATTATTATCATGTGTCTCCATGACGACTCCAGCTGGCTTCTCCAGGCCCTTGAAAACCCTCACCCCCTCCCTTATCCTCAGCCCCAGCTTCTGGGGGCTAATGTCCTGTAGCCTTATTCCACCCTCTCAGGGGTGTGGTATATGATTTCCTGGTTTGGGGGTATCCCTTTGATGGCTTAGAATATAGACTTTGAGAACATCCAAGCTGGAAAGGCCCTTCAAGTGCATTTAGTTTCATCACTAACACAGAACTGAGGCCCAGAGAGGGGCAGAGCAATAACCATGATCACACAGCAAGACAGTGGCCATTGGGGGCACAAACCCCATGATTTGGAGCTCCTTCCAGAACTGGCCCCTCTGTGATGCTGCACAGGTTTCTGTGAAGCCAACACTGGCCTGAGCAAAGCTGTTGGTTGAGAGGAAGAACGGTAGAGGTACAGATCATTTTGGTTATTTGTTTTTTTGTTTTTTAATTTTTTAAAATGTTTATTTTTGAGAGAGAGAGAGAGAGAGAGAGAGAGAGACAGAGCGTGAGCAGAGGAGGGGCAGAGATAGAAGGAGACACAGAATCCGAAGCAGGCTCCAGGCTCTAAGCTGCCAGCACAGAGCCCAACATGGGGCCCGAAACCCACGAACTGTGAGATCGTGACCTGAGCCGAAGTCAGACGCTTAACAGACTGAGCCACCCATGTGCCCCTGGTTTTATTTGTTTTTAATTGTGGTAAAATACATATAGCATAAAATCAATTAGTTTAACTGTTTTTAAGTATACAGTACAGTGGCATTAAGTACGTTTGCATTTTTGTACAACTGTCGCCACCATCCACTTCTAGAATATTTTCATCTTCCCTATGCTCTTTTTTTATGCCATCGCGGTAAAGTAAGTGTAACATAAAATTTGCCGTTTTAATCATGTGTTAAGTGTACAGTGCTGCGGCATTGAGTGTATTCTCTTCAGTGCGATCCCTATGCTTTTAAACAAAAGGCATATGAAGGCAGAGTTTTAAAATTCTCCACCCTGGGAGTCTGAGGCCTTTGCTGACTCCTGGCAGCCACACAGGAAGCTGTGTGTCACCTTGGCCCAGTCTCGGGGGTCTGCTGAAGGTGCTGGGGAGGGAGCTGTGTAGTCTAGCCTGACTGTCACCAGAGATGTTGACTAGAATCACCTCGCACCCTCACTGACTGTTTTCAGAGCAGCTCATGGTGAAGTTAGTGGAGTGTTGATAAAATGCCTAGAATTTCTGAATCCAGGAGCCCATGGGCTAAGCAGAAGAGATAGATTTTTAAAATTTCTTTTTAATGTTTATTTAGTTTTGAGAGAGGCAGGGCATGAGTGGGGGAGGGGCAGAGAGAGAGAGAGGGAGACACAGAATCTGAAACAGGCTCCCGGCTCTGAGCTGTCAGTACAGAGCCCGATGCAGGGCTCGAACTCACGGACTGTGAGATCATGACCTGAGCTGAAGTGAGACACTTAACGGACTGAGCCACCCAGGTGCCCCGGTAGATGGTTTTTAATGTGACCATCCTGGCCTGGAGGAGACCTGCTGAGTGATGCTGTGAAGGGCCCCCTTGCTCTTTTGGCCTCTGTTTCCCTTTGAAAACCAAAGGTCTAAACCAGATGGCTTGATGGTGCTTCTAGAGAGCTCCTGCTGCTCACCCCCAAAATCTTATGTCCCAAGAGAGGCAGTTGGGGCGGACTTTCAGATGGGACCTGCTGAAAGGAGCTGGGGTGGTCGCTAGTAACAGGACACTTATTTTGTTTAGTAATAGTGACAATAATTTCATTATTTACTGAGGGATGTGCTGTGTACTACACACTTTGTATCATCTCATCTAATTCTTATCCTTGTATTACAGATAAGGCTCAGAGAAGTTAAGTAGGTTACTCAAGGTCACACAGCTAATAAGAATCAGACCTAGGAGTCCCACCTTGATCTCTCTGGTTCCAGAGCTGGTGTTCATACCCCTGGCCCTGCTGGTCACAGAACTTCTGAACTTGACTTTCCTAACAGCTGCTGAGCATGCAGACTTTGAAGGCAGCTCCAGGGGCTCCGGGCCCAGCTCTGCCTCTGGCTGAGTGACCTTGGGCAAGTCACTCAAAGTCTCTGAGCCTCTTTCTTCATTTGTTAGAATGGACCTACGAACAGGACCCACCTTACAGGGTGGTCAGGGAGATTAAAAATGAGTTTATGTTTGGGAAGCAATTAGGACAGGGCCTGCTTGTAGGGAGTAACATTGAGCATTTGTTGAATTTTTAAAATATNCAGTTTTTTTTTTTTTTTTTTTTTTGGGTCAGTTTTGTCTGAACCAGCAAATTGGAAATGTTTATTTTTCATAGTTTCGCTTTCTAGTTCTCATCATCGAGCAATGAACAAAATGTAGCTTCAGGAATGCCCAGGAAACACATGCGCACGCACACTACTGCGTACGTGCGCACAGCCCAATGTGCGCTTTCTTTATTGTTCTAACAAAAACACGTCTGTGCATGACCTTCTGTAGAGGAGAGAAAAAAGCCTCTTCCATAGGTCATTCAGTGTGGGCCAAGTTCCTTAAATTGTCTCAAATGGGGAGCATTTTGGTGTTTTTTAAGTATGTGAATAGGAAGCGGACCCTTTGGAAATGGTGACCCCACCTTACTCCTTGTTTCCTTTCCTCCTCTACCCGTGGAGCGCGGACCGTTGCATTCCTGGCCCTAACGGCAGCTATTTTGAGTCGTTAAGAATCCTCTGCTTCGTGCTGCCCCTAACGTAATGCCAGTGTATGTCAAAAACCACATCAGATCCCCAGAAAGCCGAGCGACTCCGGGTCTGCCTTGGTGACAGGCCTTGGCTGGCTCCTGGGCGCTCCGCACTCGGGCTCCAGGGGGCTGAGGTCTGACCCCTGGGGCCGCTTGGCCGCCTCCAGGCCCAGAGTCAGGATCCCTGCCGTGCCCTAGCCATGCTAAAGAGCGTCCCTGCCATGGTTTGAAGGGAAGAAGAACGAGCTTGAGCCACACAGGGTTTAAGTGGAGGACTTGTCAGTTCACATATTTGGAATCCCGTTCTGTCTGAGTCCGGGCCTGGAGAGTCCCAAGGGTGCTCTGCCAGGGGACGGCCGTGGCTGGCCTGGCTCCAGGCCAACCAGGCAGTGTCAGCAGACATCTTCTGACAGTTTCTAGGCCTTGGGGATGGGCCCCCAAGTGACCAGAAGAAGCCACAGGCCTTTGAAGTAAGGCTGCTCTTGAATTTGCCAAGTTGGGGAAGGAGGAGATGCTTGGAATCCGAGGCCTACAGGGCCACCGAAGACCATCTTTAAACACAGACATTTCGCCGCCTTCTCCATCAAACCTTACGCCAGAGCTGCTGCTGTTGAGGATGGAGGGCCGCCTTTGGAGAGATGTGAAAGCCTCTGGACGAAGGTTTGAATCCTGCTTCCACTGTCTTCCAACCTCTGTGTACTTGGGCGTTTCACGTGTTTCCTCTGGGCTTCGGTTTTCTTACATGTGAAATGCATATGGTACCCTCTACCATGCAGGGATCGAAGGAGGAAGCGTGTAGCATTGTGAGACAATTCTCCACGGGACTCTCTGAAAATCGTGCAAGCAGAGGCACCGACTGCCTTTGTTCTCAGTTATGTCTTCAAGGATGTGTGATAGGCAACAACAGCCTTAGCAGATGGCCCTTTGTACAAAGGGCAGGTTATGTTGACTGCCCACTGTAATAAAAGCTTGGGGAAAGCTCAGGGGTGCTCCCCCGTAAAGCACCCCACTGAGCGTGCAGGTGTAACCCTCTCTCTTTGCACAAGAAAACCAAGGCAAGCATGATGCTCATGCTATCAGCTGTGCCGTGAGCAGAAGCCCGGAGTCTCTGACTCGGGAATCTTGGGTAATGGAAATGGGGCCAGCCAACTTGTTAGGTTGCAGATCCGGTAAAATCTTAGATCCTCACAGTTCTTGACAGTGACGAGTGTGGGGTGCTGGAAGAGGAAAGGTGGGGGCCGCGGCAAGACACTTTGTGGGACTTTGAGAGAAGTCCATGAAAATTAGGAGCAAATATGTTGACCAAATTGTATGGCCAAATGGGCAATAAATGAGTCTCTATTTTACTGCCTTTTGATGAAGAGGAACTGGGGAGGTGCTTACAGGCTGAGCACTGGGAGGAGGTACAGAGTGGCCCCAAACCGTACCCTGCTTGTGGCTGACTCTCCTCTGGCTGGTGAGACCTCCTTACGAGTCAATGGCCAGTCTTACTTCCTCCCCATGGAAACAGCCACTACTAAGATTGCCGGGGTGTGGGGAGGCGGTGGAGAGGAGCTGCTGTCTTTTACATAGCAGTTGCCAATGGGCACTCGCACCGGACCCAGGGGGCAAGTTGACGATGGCTGTGGGCAGAAACCATAGGGATTCTCCGAACTTTGGCTGGCTCTCTTGGGCACGTCACACCAGCCAAGGGAATATGGTGACTCAGCCCCTCTTGCGGTCCACCGGCCCGAAGCAGATCCATTCAGAGACAACAACCAATGGTCGATCGGTGGGTCCTGCTGCCATAAGGGAATCTTGACCTTGGAGAAATGGCCCCAAGACAAATGCCCAGAGGAAACCAAAGAAGAAGACTTGACTGGTACTAGGGCTCCGAGGCTGGGTTTGTCCAGTTGGTATCCGCTGACTGTCACGACTGTTCCCCCTTGGTGCCAGCTCTGCAGAACCAAAAAGGGGCACCGTCCCTCTGCCCAGTGGGGGGAAGTCAAGACTGTTCTGACAGCTCCAGCCCACACACCCCTTGATGAAGCCTGGAGTATTTTTACTGTCATTTGGGTGTAGCCAGTGACCTGACTGTTCCATTTACCACTTGGTAAATTACCCCCCTCCACAGGGTTACAAACCGTGGGAACAAGTTGAAGCAGCTGATGGAACTGTCAATGCCCTCGGTGAGGGCGTGTTCTCTGCCGACGACACTGACTGCATGCCTGCTCTGTCCAGACCACCCCCCATTGCTGCCTGGCCTGGTCATCTACCACTTGTGGCCAGACTCCTACCTTCTGAGACCTGTACAAGTAAGGGACTCTGTACAAGTAAGGGATTCTGTGTTTCTTTCTTTTTTTTTTTTTAATTTTTAAAAATGTTTTATTATTTATTTTAGAGAGGGAGAGAGACAAAGTCCAAGCAGGGGATCAGAGAGAGAAAGGGAGACACAGAATTCGAAGCAGGCTCAGGCTCTGAGCTGTCAGCACAGAGCCCAATGTGGGGCTTTGAACTCACGAACCGTGAGATCATGACCTGAGCCAAAGTCAGACACTTAACAGGCTGAGCCACCCGGGCACCCAAGGACCCTGTGTTTCTACGCTGCACAGCAGGCTTGGAACTCTCGCCAACAGCTGACCCAGCTGTCTCACGGTGGGCACGGCTCCTGCCTGCTTAAGGCGGATTCCCTGCCTTGAACCTTTGGCCCATCTTGTGGCTGTGGGCAGGTATCTCCTTGACTGTTGGCACTTCTCCAGGTTAGGACGGTGGTGTTCCAGTCTGGTCAGCCAGCCAGTTCCAGCCACGCCACTGTGGCCCTTGAAACGAATCGTGTCGCATTTTCAGCTTTCTGGGCCCTTTACAGGGTGACGACGGTATGCCTTTTACCCCAGAAGACACTCCACAAAGTGCTGACAGGCATGGTGCTCGATGACCTTTCCTGCTCCCTGCCATTCACCAGAATTGTCTTGGCAAAAGTCAGTTCCCAGCTCAATTTCCCTCACCGCCTCTTGGTCCAAACTCCTGACGAAAGCGGTTTGGTCATTGATTGTGGCTGTCCCCGAAAGGGACCATCTAGTCAGCCACCTCCCAGGGAATGAGAAGGATGGGGAGTTACAGAAAAACCTATTCTGAGAATTTGCCATTTGGCCCGAGCCATCCTTCAGCGTGCTGCTTTTTACATTCCCCAAGCGGCCAGCTCGGTTAACGCAACCTGTGTTTGGTCGTCTGGCCTAAAGGAGATCCAAACTGAATTCTGGCTAAATTTTATAAAAACGCCCTGTCAGTCTTGCACCGGGTCCTTCTGGGAGAGAGGTCTGGGAGAGGGATGACTGGGAAAAGGTGAAGGATAGGCACTGGAAGAGAGTTCACTGGCCGTGGAGGAAGACCAACAGACCAGCACCCGGGAAGGGAGCGCCTTAGACGTCAGCACCTTGCTCACAGTGGACAGGGCCCCCACCCCCACCCCGGCGCCAGTGCGCTCAGTTCACTGACAGCTGTGTTAGCCAGACCCTGCCAGGCAGCTCTGACCGTGATTTGATAGACGTTTTTCTTAACCTTCCTCCCAAACCAAGAAGTTAGGAGAAACGGCGTAAGACAGCCCCAACTCCGGCTCCTCCAGGAGTCTGCCCCAGCCCACCCCTGTCACTCTGCATCCCGTGGGGCTGATGAGTGCCACCTGGCACCTGGTGTTGACGCACAGGACACATCACACTGACCAGCCTTGGGAGGCAGTCTGTCTAAAGTCAAGGTCATTTGTTCCCCAGCAGTAAGTAACAAATACACGACGACCTCTCCCAGTTCATGCTCACAGAAACGCTTCGCCATCTGTGGGATGATGCCTGTCTTGCAGATGAGAAGCAACAGCTCAGAGAAGTCAAGCCATTGCCTAAGGCCGCCCAGCCAAGTGGTGGTTGTGACCAGGTCTGCGCGATTCTTGCTCCTGTGCTTTCCAAGTTCCACCTCCCTAGCTTTCCCTCATCTGGGGTGCTGGGATGTTTTTCCTGTGCCTCACAGACCCCGGTCTGTAGAATTTCATGCCTTTCGGCCTGTGTCCTGACTCTGGACACCGTGGTTGGGAGGTCAAGCAAGCTGGGAGAACATGGAGCAGGCAGTGGGCTCCCTACTACTGCCTCCTCATGGGGGGCAGCGCTGGTCTTAGTTTCTTCATCTGTAAAATGGGTCTAAGATCTGCTTCAGCAGACCGGTTGCGAAGAACAAATGAACCTTGGAGCAGGGCTCTGGAAAGTACTGATGTGGATATTGATGTGGTCTGAGACATGGCCCAGGAGGAGGGAATGAAGGACTTGGTAGAAGGCCTGGGATGGAAAGAAAGCAGAGGGGCCCCTCAGACACAGGGCCTGGGCCAGGTTCCCTTATGAGCTGTTGTTTGTCATCTCTGATGTCACCTGCCTTCCTGTGCCCAAAATTGTGGATTTTACCCCAGGGACATTCCCCTGGGGTAAGCGGTGCCTTTTCTAAGCTCTACCTTTAAAGCACTCATTCCCTTTAGAGCCGTGGTGTTTACTTACATGGCCTGAGCCCCTCCCATGCATGGGCAGCCTACGTACATTATCTCATGGAATGTTCCCACTGGACCCTCACTAGCCTCTTTACAGATCTGTCTGCCCCCTTGTACAGATCTGGGGAAGACGAGGCTCGGAGGAGCTCAGTAATTCATCCAAGGTCTCATGGAGACTGAGCCAGGGTTTGGACTGAGATCACTCTTGATTCAGAATCTGGTGGCCTTTGGGGTCCTTGGTTTTTTTATACTCTTGGCTTTCACTCCCAGAGAAGCCAAACACTCTGAGACTGGGGCCTGGGCGGGGTGAGGGGCCAGAATCCTCCCCTGTGGGTGGGATCCCAAAGTGGCTGGTGGCCAGGTGCCCACAGGCTGAACTCTTCAACGAGAGGCTGGAGGGGGCGGTCCCAGACCACAGTGGCTCTGGGTACATCATCATCTTTCTGTGACATCGCCACATCTGTCTCATGGTGGGTCCCGCTGCAGGCCTCCAGGAGCTCCTTCTGTTCCCCTCCAGGCCACAGCCGGATGGATCTTCTTAGCATACAGCCCCGGCCAAGGTCATTCCCCTGCATAAAGCTATCTGTTGGCTGTCCACTGAACATACATATGGTCTTCCTTGGTCTGCAGCCTCCCATCCCCTCTAGGCCGAACCTGCTCCCTAAATCAGAATGTTCCCTAAATAAGCTGGACTGAAATGTGACTCTAAGCCTTTGCTTACACTGTTCCCTCTTCCTGGATGCCCTTCACCCACGCCAGTGCTTTAATTGTCAGACTCCTTTCTATTCATTTTAAGTAGCAATCCTTAGGAATACTTCATGTATTTATTAGGAGTTACATGCACATGGTACAAAATGGCATTTGGTGAGAATTATCTCCTTCCACAGGCCCCAGCCACCCAGAGCCCTTTGGGTTACCTGTTTGTTGGGTGCCTTTGTACTCTTTAATATCTTCACCCCTCCATGCTTCCGCTCACCTGTCCTTCCTTCTGGGACCCGTCGCCTAACAGCCATCCTCTCACCTGGCCTGGGGAAAGCCTGACAGCTGGGTCTCACACAGCACCTGGACTCCCTCCCCCCTCCCCCCCCATTCAACCCTTTGGCACATTTTATTGTGATTGTCTGTTGACTGGCTGGCTTGGGAGCTGCTTGAGGGTGGCAACTGTGTTGTGTCCGTTTCTGTGTCCCCATTGGGAGGCAGAGGGCCCTGGTGCACGGGGACTATAAGTCATGTGTCTTCAGGTGGTGACAGCAGAATGGCTGGGGGGCTACCGTCCTTCACAGGGTCCCCCAGAAAGGAAGGTTTGCTCAAATAAGTGGTGCTGGGGAAACAGAGGAAATGATGGGGGATGGGGGCAGACATCTTCACCTCACACTATGGAGCAGAACAAATTCAGATGGACAAGACCGTAAAATGGGAAAACAGTGAAACCATGAAATAACTAGAATAAAAGGTTCATGATTTTTATCTCTGGATGGGAATGGCCTCTCTAAGCACAGCAGTAAAGACGATATTATCATGGAAAAGATGTATATATCTGCTTACTTGAAATTGGCAACTTCCGGACATCCAAACATACCATGAATAGAATGAAAATAAAAGTGCATATGTAAAGAGCACTTGCAAATCAAAAAGAAACAAAATCTAAAAAACTCAATAGAAAAAAAAATAGGCGGTAGACCTGAAAAGGAAATTATTAAGAGGGAAAATGTAAGTGACTAAGGTTATGTTTATGTGTAAACGTAAGTAACTGGGGGGTGCCTGGTTGGCTCATCTGACTTTTGATCTCAGGGTTCTGAGCTCAAGCCCCACATTGGGGATGGAAGCTACTTAAAAGAATATTTAAAAGTAAGTAACTAAGGGGGCATGTGGGTGGCTCAGCCCGTTAAGCATCCAACTCTTGATTTCAGCTCCAGGTTATGATCTTGCGGTTCATGAATTAGAGCCCGCTCAAGATTCTCTCTCTCCCTCTCTCTCTGCCCCTCCCCCTCCCTCAAATAATTTGTTTTAAAGTAAATAATTAAGAATATGTGTAACCTCATTAGGAAACAAAAGATTCAGTTGAAAAACGGAGATGGTATTTTTTACCTACCACTTTACCCCAACTACTTATATGTAAAAGAATAGTGCTCGATGGGGCTGAGATAAAGTGAGATGGACAAGACGAATGTTCTTCTATGCAGATGACACTCTAAACGCGGCGGCTTTCAGGAAGTCAGTTTCTCAATATGGATCAAAAGCCTTAAAAATGTTTGTGCCCTTTGTTCCAGCAATTCTGCCTCTGGGGATCTTTCCTGAGAAGTACTCATTTTTCTTTATAACAGCAAAAACTCTTAACACAGTCTAAATATCCAATAACAGGGAATTACAGAAATGATGGCACATCAGTGTGACAAAATATTATGCAGCCTTTAAAATCCATGCTTAATGGGTCGCCCAGGTGGCTTAGTCGACTAAGTGTCCAACTTCAGCTCAGGTCATGATCTCACGGTTCATGGGTTCAAACCCCACCTGGGCTCTGTGCTGACAGCTCAGAGCCTGGAGCCTGCTTCAGATTCTGTGTCTCCCTCTCTCTCTGCCCCTCCCCCACTTGCAGTCTGCCCCTCTCTCTCTCAAAAAAAAAAACCAAACACATTAAAAAATTAAAAATAAATAAAAAATCAATCTGTGCTTAACTGTTAATGGCAGTTGCACCCGGGAGGCTGGGAAGGGAGGTCAAGGTGGAGCTGGAGTTTGTTTTCCTCCCATTTTCTATTTTTCTGGACCATTTACCTCACCATCAGTGTGTGTTTATTAAAAAAGTATCATGTTTTAGAATATTTTAAAAAGTTTTTAAGTTTAGTTTTGTTTTTGAGAGAGGGAGGGAGAGAGAGAGTACTCGAGTATGGGGAAGGGGCAGAGAGAGAATCCCAAGCAGGCTCCGTCCGCGCTGTCAACAGAGCCTGATGCAGGGCTCAAACTCACGAACCATGAGATCATGACCTGAGCTGAAATCGAGAGTTTAGATTTATAATTGGACACTTAACTGACTGAGCCGCCCCAGGCGCCTCCTAGAATATTTTTAATTACTTGGAAAAGTTTTCTTGTGATAAGGCTGGATGGGAAAAAAGCAGATGCTAAACTTACTTATAGCTAATATGACACTTCATTTACTTATATACACAGATAGAGCAGGAAGCACTGAATTCAGTCCCTGGCACATACAGAGCACTGAATGTGTGCATACATTTGCTATGATGATATTGATGCAGATATCTATATAAGATATAACTATGAATATTTCCGGGTTGTGGAGTTAGGGATGATTTTTGCCTTCGTTTTTATACTTACCCACATTTTTCAAATTTTCTACAGTGAGCATGTATGAGCTTTATTATGTCACGTTCATCTTTGTTATAAATCATATAATCTCACCGATTCTCCACAATAAATGTTGAGCCAAAAGGGATTTAGGACTAAGTCTAAATTAAACATTTCTAACTGCCAGTGTTTGGCTTAATTGAAATTGGACTGTGTGCAATGACAGTAAGTGGACCCTCACATCTGTGTCATCTAGCAGTGTGCCTGCGGCTCCCTGCAAGAGACAGAAATTAAGAGAACTCAACAAACTACAATGGGGGAAAATGTACGCGCATGCGCACGCGTGAACACACATTGGCTGGACCTTGAGCAAAGTCACGGTCCTGGAGGGCTCCGATTTTGTATACGCCCCACGTTGTGGCTTTAGATGACCAGGCCACAGCCTGACTTTCTAACTGGGCTTCCCGGCCACCCCATGGTCCAGCTGGCAGCAGTGGGAATCGGTGAGGCAGGAGGGGAGGAGAGGAGAATGCCCGCTGTGCCCAGGAGGCGATGGGGTGTGTTTTCTTGAAAGAACAGAAGATCCTGCCCTGTGGATACATCCAGGGTAACTGCTTTCCATTCTTTCCATCATTGGATTCATATGTGACTTGTTTTGGGGTTCTTGGGATACAGAGAATTCTCCGAGCCTCAGCACAGAAACTCCAGTTCAAAGATAGACTAAGAAATCCTTGGGCGACCAGGGGGGCTAGGAATAGCACTACACCAGACATACTGGTCATACCCACAGGAGGTCAGGCCGTGGAATAGAGTTTAGAAAGAGAATAATGATACTAATAAATAATAAAACAGCTATCATTTACTGAGCACTGAATATATATCATCTCTTATCTCATTACATCATCCCATCATCCTTGCGCAGTAGGTAGAGTTCTGCCCATTTTTTAGGTGGTGAGACTGAGGCTCAGGTCAAATAACCTGTCCAGATTCCCGGCAAGCAAATGGCAGAACTGGAACTCAAATCCAAATGGCTCTGTCTCCCAAACTGATGTCCAGAACTTACCTGGCACAAGGCATTCTTGGTGCGAGCTGTTTGAAACAGATGGGTTTAATGAGCATCTGCTGAGTGCCAAGCCCTGGCTTAAACGCTCTTGGATAGTATCTCACTTAATCTCCAGAACAGCCTCTGTGGGGTATGTGTAATGTCATTTTACAACTGAGAAAACTGGGGCTCGGAAGTTTGTCCAAGATCACTCGGAGCCAAAGAAAGACCTTTTAATGGAAGCTTTATGGGGAGGTTGTGTCAGGCAGGAGCAGCCCGGACCTAGGATCAGAGCCCCCATAGAGGGAGAAGATGAAGGAATGGGCGGGGCTGCGGGTGGGACACTGTCTCCACCTGCAGGAAGCAGCAGAAGGTCCAGGGGTAACTGATTTTGGACAAGCCCCCGCTCAGGCCACTAATACCTAGCATATAGTGCTGCCGTGAGGGTTAAATGAGATAATGCACAGGACACACTTAGAGTGATTACCAGGCTCCTGGGAGACATGAGGTCCCGCAGCTCCTACCCACTTTCTCTCCCCTACTGGTCTCTGTCAGTTGGCCAACACTCCTGGGGGTCTCTAAGACCCACCCTACCTGTCCCGTCCCTGACCCAGCACCAGTATGTCATAAGGATTTGTGGAATGATAGCCAGCCGAGCTGGTTATTTGACCTTGTGCAGCTCGCGGGGCCTCTCTGAGCCTGGGCTGGGGTCAGTGGGTGCTGACTGGACTCTCCCTGGGAGCCTCACACATCCCCCCCACACCCCCACCCCCGCTCTCTCCGCCAGCCTCTGCTTGTCTTCCTGCTGAGCCTGGGGACAGACAGCCTTCCCGCAGACGCTCTGGGGCCAAGGCGGCCGCCTACTATCCCAGGGACTGCCCCTGAAGGCTCTTCCAGAGAGACACCCCCCCAAACACATTCCAGGTGACATACCATTTTGCTTTCTCCCACAGCCCCTGGCAGGGTCCCGCCCACTCCAGCAGGGGACAGGAAAGTGACTCAGCTCCCCAGCCCCCTCCTCAGACTCACACACTCACAGCCTTGCTTTGGAAAAAGAGTGGTTTTCATTTCTTTCCCTTTTTTTTTTCCTTCTTCTTTTTTTTTCCTTCAAGCACTCTTACTTGTCTCTTTCTCCCACGGGCCTGCCTGGTCTGGGCCAGAAGTCTGTGGGCAGCCCTTCTCCATCCCCTCCTGGTGGAGGGTCCTGCCATCAGGGAGGGCAGTGCGGCCCTACTGTGCGTGGTGGGAAAGAGGCCGGACTCTGGAGGCCCCAGCTGGCCCCCTATTATATTGGCTTCTATTAAATTGAAACACATAGCACATCTATTACACAATAAACCACAGCTATTTCATGGATCAAATTAAGTTTTATTTGGGCAAATTACAACCTTTCCTACAGTCGTGCCTTTGTGAGGCCATTCCTTTTTAATAAAAGCAAGCATTTCTGGGGCTGGCCCTGCTGGACCAAAGCTCCGTGGTGGGTGGGGGGCTCAGGCCAGGGCTGGCAAGAGGGTGGGAGGGTGTGTGTGTGTGTGTGTGTGTGTGTGTGTGTGAGCGGGGGGGAGGGAAGAGAGGGAGAGGGGAGAGAGAGAGATGGGAATGCTCAGGGCCCCTCTGGGGAATGGTTTTGTCCATCGTTCCCTGCCTCCCCATCCTGGGGTTTCCGTGGAAGTCTGCAGCGAAGTTCTCATTTAACAAGAAAAAGGCGGCAGCAGAAGGGAAGCATTTCCCGGAATCCAGGAGGAAGTATGAGTCACCGGCCTGCAAAGCGAGCCCCGCGTGGCCACTACGGCCTGGCCCAGGAGGCCTGGAGCACAGGGCCAGCCTCCAGGACCGCGCCAGGGCTGCCCGCATAGACATGCCCACTGCCCGGGCTGACGCAGGCTCCAGGAGTGCAAACAAAGGTGGGTGAAGGGGCCTCCGAGGGCTGTGGTGCTGGGCCAGAGGAGAGGGGGCAGGCTTGGAGGAGAGGCCTGTGGAGGGGCCTCGGGCCTCAGCAGGGCCCCTCACTGGTGTCCCTGGAGCTCCCACCTCCTGGTGTGACCCGGCCCAGCCCTGCCAGCTCTGGCCTCCAGGCTCCTCCTCAGCGGGCAGGGATAGGAGCTCTCCCCCAGCAGGGGTTCTTGACATCGGCCCCTGGACCGGCAGCATCAGCATCCCCTGGGAATTGGTCAGAAATGCAGACTCTCGGTGCCCCCCACCCCTCCCCCCAGACCTAGTAAATCAGAGATTCTGGGGGTGGAGTCCAGAGCCCCGGGTCTTAACACACCCCCGCAGGCAATTCTGATGCACAGCCGAGTTTGTGGGCTATTGCGCGTCAGGATCTGTAAGTCACCTTCAGACCCATGTCTGCTGGGTATTCGTTTGAAAAACTTAGAGGCTGCTTAAGTAGTGCTTACTGGGTGCCAGATACCCGCCACCTCTGTGAGGACAGGTTCTGTGATCATGCCTCCATTTTGCAGGTGACCTAAGTGTTGCTTTGGCGCCAGAGGCCAGTGTTCTGGGATCTAGAGGTGATGGAAGGTGCTGGGCCCAATGTGCACACTTGGCCCGTGCTGGGTAACTGGTTTATGCAGCTGACCCTTCCCCGGGTTGCTGGGGAGCTTTTCTGGAGTGCGCGCCATCTAAGAAGTGACATGGGGAGAACTCTCCTTCCAGAGCCAGGGATATAGAAGGAACCCGGAGGTTGGAGTGAGAGAAGCAAGAAGAGACGGAAGGAGGCTGGGCTGGAGGCGTCTGGGGCCTTGTGGAATCTTGTTTGTCCAAGTGTGGTCCTAGTCCAGCAGCAGAAGCACCCCCCACCCCCCACCGCCAGCCTGTTCGACATTCAGAATCTTGAGCCCCACCCCAAACCTACTAAATCCGAATCTGCATTTTAAGATCCCTGGGGGGTTTCCTGTGCTTATTCAAGCTTGAGAAGCAGCAGCAGCACAAGGAAGCCCTTGGCGGGGCTCAGGGGCACATCCTCAAGCCCCTTCCCATTGTAGGGGGTCAGCCCAGCTCCCTTGGGGCCTCCAGTCCCCGTTAGCACCAACATCTCCTCAGTGAACCCAGGAGACTGAGGGCCCTGGAGGGAGACCTGAGTCCTTAAACTACACAACCAAACCAGTATAGCACGAGGGACTCTGCCTCTGCCTAGTGTCCTCCTCCCCAGGTCAGGGATCTTTACTTCCTCTATCCTCTCTTCCTGGGTTCAAACCCAGGCTCTGCCATTTACTGACGGTGATTCTTGCTGTAAACTTCTCGGTGCTTCCGTTTTCCTTTTCTTTAAAATAAAAATAACAGTATTTCCTAGATTGTATATTTTGTGTGTGTGTAGATTAAATCAGCGGATACACAGAAAGTACTTAGAGCAGTACTTGGCACCTAACTCTATCAACACTAGTTACTTGCTCTCAGACTTCCTTCATTCCATCCTCTGGGTAGCCCTTGGGCTGGGCAGGGGATAGAGGAAAGGCGGTGCCAAACCGGGGAACACTCAGCCCCAAGGCAGGGCTAGCAGCTTGGATTCCGGAGGTGACAGGGGCTCCTGGGGGGGGTGGGGGAGGAAATGTGTTTGTGGGATACCTGTGATGTGCCAGGCTCAGTGCCAGGCACTTCCCTCCTCTCCACCATTGGAAAGTACTGTTCCTTTCCAAGCTCACAAGGGATTGAGGCCCTAGAAAGTCAGTCAGTGAAGGGTGGAGCTAGTGCTTGGTGGATCTCCCTGGCCAGCCTGACCTCAGTCTCACACCCATTTCACGTGACCCCATGCTTCTACCTCTAGGACAGCCTGGTCTGGTGTCTTGAGAAGATAGAGGGATTCAGAACCAGCAGAGGAATGGGGAGGCTGATGGGGCCTTGGGACACGGTTCATGCCTCTTACCCTAGGGCCTCAGTTTCCCCAGAGCAGTGCCTCTTCCTTGAAGGGAGCTGGGAAGGTTTGCTGAATGGGCCTGTAGTGGGTTGAACTGCTTCTGGGGGGTTTACTCTGCCAACACAGTTGGCCTGTCCCTCTGTCCCATGACTGGACGGCAGGCCTTCAGCAGATGTGTTAAAATGCCAGCAAGGGCGGTACTTCTGGTTTCAGCTTGGATGCGTGAAGAGCCTGGAACCTGTCACTCCCTCCCTCACGACAAGAACAAGCTAAAAGTCAACAACTTTTATTTATTTTTTAAAGTTTATTTATTTTTGAGAGAGAGAGAAAGCATGAGTGGGGAAGGGCAGAGAGAGAGAGAGAGGGAAAGAAAGAGAACCCCAAGCAAGCTCTGCACTGTCAGTGCAGAGTCCGACTCGGGGCTCAAACCAATGAACTGTGAGATCATGACCTGAGGCTAAGTTGGATGCTTAACTGACTGAGCCACCCAGGTGCCCCACAGTCAACAACTTTTAGATCCATCAGAGAATGAGGGCCGCTGGGCAAACTGCCAACCCAGAACCTGGCAAGATAGATGGGTGAATATGGGGAAGTGTGACCCAGATCGGCTTATCTGAAGCAGAAGCTACCAGAACCAGTAACTCTTAGGAATACTTACATAGTAATTTTTTACCCTCCCCTACGCTGTGGTAATTTTAAAAACACAGTTTTGAGGTGTGACTAACATACAGTAAGCTTGATGAGTTTGTACCTAAGTGCACATCCATGACACCGTCAGCACCACCTAGGCCATGAACATCCCCATTATCTCCAAAAGTTTCCTCCCATTCTCTTTATTAACATATTATTCTTATTGAGTTGTTGCTCTTAAATGGTGATTTTGGTGACCAGCTGGAGGCTCGCTGTGGACTGGATTGGAAGTTACAAACTTGGCCCCCTCCTCGGGATGCCCAAACTTTTATGGGCTTTACCCCCAGGAGTCCTATCCAGTTCATATGATGAAGATCAGAGAAAAACCCCTTCTGTTTTGAGCAGGAAAAAATAAGCACTTTGAAATATGCCCAGAGCTTTTCCCATAACAAAGACCTACCCTTCAGAAGAAACTGCTTTCCTAGAGCCTTGTCTGGTGGGGGAAGGGCAATTCAACAATCCCAGCCCATTGTAGCCTTCCCATCTCATTTAAGGGGAGGTGAAGAGAGCCGAGATATGCTTCTGAAGGTCACAGCCCAGGGAGTCAGGCCAATGAAACAATCTGAGATTTCATGATAAAAGAGTACAGAACTCTTCCCCTCCCCAGCATCTTACCACCAATGCAGCCAGTCTTCAGTTTACTCACAGTGGTTTACAACCAAAAGACCCACAAGATGCAGACTCTCTTTCAGAAGGAGCTCTCAGGGGGGCCCAACGACAAGAGGGCAGGGAAATTCTAGGAAGTGGAAGCTCCTGGCACCCACGGCTCCAGCAAACCTTCAACACAGCCCAGCTCCTGACCAAATATAAAATCTCACACAAAATGTCTAATCACCTCATTAGAAGTGATCTAATATCACTTCACTGATATGTCATTTCTGGCTTTCCATGAAAAATTATAAGGGCATGCTAAAAGGCAAGGAAAAATACTCTGGAGAGATGAAGCAAGTAATGGAATCAGACTCAGGTATCACAGAGATTTTTGGAA
This sequence comes from Crocuta crocuta, assembly GCF_008692635.1. Lineage (NCBI taxonomy): Eukaryota > Metazoa > Chordata > Mammalia > Carnivora > Hyaenidae > Crocuta > Crocuta crocuta. The sequence continues at coordinate 7,347,555 of NW_027527920.1, read as the reverse complement.
TTAAACAGATAGGAGATTTCATACAGCTATAATTAATATTCCAGTGGAAAAAGAAAATAACATGCAGGAACATTTGGGTGATGTAAGCAGAGAGATGGAAACTTTAAGAAGGAATCAAAAGGGAACATGAAAATTCAAAAACACTGTAACGAAAATGAAGAATGTCTTTGATGGGCTCATTAGCAGAGTGGACACAGCCCAGGAAAGAGGCAGTGAGCATGAAGATAGGTCATTAGAAACTTCCCAAACTGAAATGCAAAGAGATAAAAGAATGGGGGGAGAAAGGAAAAGGAACAGAATATCCACGAACTGTGGGACACTTAACAACAGGTGTAACCTGTGTGTGATGGGAACACCCTGTCACCAAAACCGAGGGCATCTGTCACCGGTAGGCCTGCCTTCCAAGCAATGTTAAAAGATGGTGTTTGGAGAGAAGGAAAAATGTAGGTCAGAAACTCGGATCTACATAAAGAAAGGAAGAGTATCAGACAAGAGATAATGAAGATCAAATAAAATATTTTTTTCTTATTCTTAATTAATCTAATGGATAACTGCTAGAATCAAAAACAATAGCACAAAAACTGTACTAGGTGATTATAGCCTTTGAATTAGTGAAATGAATACCGGCAATGTTACGAGGGATGGAGGGAGGGACTGGGGGCACACTGCTATTGGGTGCCGTGAAGCATGTATGTGCTATTGAAGGTGAACCAAGATTCACTGTAAAGATATATTGCAAACACTAGGGCAACAACTAAAAACAATTTTTTTTTGAGAGACAGCATGAGTGAGGGAGGGGCAGAGAGGGGGGGTGGGGTGGGACAGAGAATCCCAAGCAGACCCTACACCATCAGTGCACAGAGCCCGATGCGGGGCTCGAACTCACGAGACCATGAGATCACGACCTGAGCTGAAATCAAAAGGCAGACACTTAACCGACTGAGCCACACAGGTAGCCCTAAAAAAATTTCTTACAGGAAATTTAACTGATACACTGAGAGAGGAGGGAAAATGGAATCATAGAAAACCAGATAAGGCAGAAACAGATGGGAAGATTGAGAAAAGAAACCAGTGTAACAGACAGAAAACAGTTATAAACATGGTCAATATTAATCCAACTTTATTAGTATCACCTGAAATATGAATGCTGTAAACACACCAGTTAAAAAACAGAGACTATCAGAGGGGGGAAAAATCAAGACTCAAATGTCTGTTGTCTACAAGAAGCCTGCTCTAAAAATAAAGACACAGATAAATGAAAAGAAAGGGAACAAAGAAAGATACACCGTGCTAACATGAATCAGAAAGCTGCAGCAGGTACAGCAATTTCACACAAAGCAGGCTTCAAAACAAGAAAAAACAATCAGGGATAAAATGGGTGTTGTCTGATAATAAAGGGATGAATTCTTCAAGGAGCTACAATAATCCTTAACGTGTACGCACCTGAGAACGTCATGAGGCCAAACGCTGAAAGAGCTGCAAGGAGAAATAGACAGACCACTGCTGCATTTGGGGACTTCACACCCCTCCATCACCAATGGGCAGGTCCCACGGGAAGGGCATCAGTAAGGACACAGTTGAACTAAACAGCACCATCGATCAACTGGATTTAATTTCTAGAATACATCATCCAACAATGGCAGAATACACATTCGTCTCAAGTTCGCATGGAACATTCACCAAGATAGACCACGTACCGGGCCATCCAACCCACCTTAACAAATGGAAAAGAACAACATCTGGGTAATGTCTAGGAGATGGACATTTGGTTCTCTTTCCTAAGACACTAAGTTATTGTTTAGGGAACCGGGCCTCTGGCGCCCGACAGGCATGGGGTGGGTGGGATTCTGGCTCCATCACTCACTTTCTTTGTGACCTTGGGCCAGTGACTTCATCTCTCTGAGCCCCAGGTCCTTCATCTGTAGAGTGGGGATGATAATAGTACTGACCTCATGGGTAGGATGTTACAAGGATGAAATAGGACATTCCATGGAAGGTGATTTAAGCCTTCTTCATCTCCAGGTAAGGCCTCAGTAAATATTCCTTTATCACTCATGGTGTTGGTAAGAAGGAACATGGTACCAGAGCCCTTGCTGTGCACTGCCCCCTGCTGGTCACTGGGAGACTCAGCCCTTAAACTCCGGCTCCTCTCGGGGCTCACACCTGCTCCCAGGACTTCAGTGTGAGGCAGGTGTAGCTCAGCTGAATTCGGCGGTACAGGGTGGGTTTTCGGCATGGGGCCTGTGAGGTAGTCTCCAAAAGATGGGTGTCCATCCCGAGCTGAGAACACAGCCTGAGCAAGCGGAAGCAGGGTGTGGTGAGCACACAGGACAGGTGAGCAGTCTGGTATGGATCGTGGACCCCAGGAAGGCTCGTAGCTGAAAAGCTCAGGGTACGGAGGTTACTCGGCCCGATAGTCTCATTTTGGAGGCGAGGAAACCGAAGCCCAGGGAGGGATGCAGAGACCCCCCCCCCCCGCCCCCAGTTGTTATACTGCTAGATGTGTTTTCACCTGGGGCCTTAGAGAATGAGAGTTTTGATTGGGGAGAAGGATAATTTAGTGATGACTGATACTTATGACAGATTAGTGTGTTAGGCACTACAGAAGATATGTGATTTTACCCTCCAAAGTAACCCTGTGAGGCAGAAACAAGTATTCCCATTTTATAGTTAAGGAAACCGAGGCACAGAGAGGGTAGGTAATGGCTCCCCGGTGCGTTCAGGATTTTGCCGGACACTGCTCGATGTCTCTGCCACATCCACTCCTGAACTTCTCCCTTCCTGGCACAGCAGCAACTCTGTTCTCTGTCTCCCTTTTCCCACAACTGGAGATCCCCAGGGGAAGCTCTTCATCACTCTCAGCCAAGTGCGGTGCCCTCTCCTCTTTCTAGGGATGGGTTCACAGGCAGGGATGGGATGCCTTCTGGCCTGTTATAAGTGGAGGGAAGCTCAGGGGATTCCAGAAGGAGTTTTGATTGGTTGAGAGAGGGAAGGGGGGGGGTGGGAGCGCCGTGGAGCGCGTCTGAACATTGTGGTGTCTGCATGTGATGTCGGAACTAAGGCAACTACCTTAGGTCCATGAGGGGACAAATCTCAGGATAGTCTGACACACTGAAGGTGGCAGAGCAGGGGCAGGAATTGATGGGGTCCTAGAAGATGTGGTTAAGCTGCTCCAGTTAACTAAACCCAGATGCCATTCCTCTCATCTCCTTACACATGAGCTCTTACATCTCCTTTTGGCCAAGCCGGTTGCATCAGAGTTTTCTGCTCCTTGTCGCTGAAAGCCTTCTTGTTGGTGCAAGGATAAACCCCACACCTCTCCCGTGTCATGCGAGGCTCAGACCCCTGCAGCCGTGTTTCCTGTCAACATCCGCTGTGCTAGCCAGAGTTGGCAACTTGCTAATCCCAGGATGGCCCATGTTCTCTGGGGCCTCCGGGCCTTTGCACATGCTTTGTCCTCTGCCCGAAATGCCCTTCCAGGTGTCACTTTTACACATACACCCTCTTCTTTCGTGAGCTGGCTGCTCCATCAACTCTGTGCAGAGTCTCACAGCACCCATCATCGAAGTGGCTATGGAATGAATAAATGTGTGGGGGCCCTCTGGGTGCCCTGGCATTCAGGGGGCCTGGGGAGGCAGCACCTAGCTCATCGGCAGTAGTAACAGCAACCATCACAGAGCCCCTCACTATGGCCAGACGCTCCCCCCACATTATCCCACATGCTCTGCATGGTAGCACTGAGTGCCTCATTTTATAGATGAGGAAAGTTGGGTGCAGAGGGCTGGAGCTGGGTACAGAGGGCTGAAGTGGCTTGCCCAGAGCTGGGGTTTAAATGCAGGTCTATTTGGACACCTGGGTGGCTCAGTCAGTTAAGCATCCGACTTCGGCTCAGGTCATGACCTCATGGTTCGTGAGTTCGAGCCCCACATTGGGCTTTCTGCTGTCAGCACAGAGCCTGCTTTGGACCCTCTATCCCCTCTCCTTCTGCCCTTCTTTCTCTCTGGCCTCTGCACACTCTCTCTCAAGTTAAGCAAACATTTTTAAAAAATAAAAATAAATGCAGGCCTGTTGGTTTTTCATAAAGCAAAAAAAGTGATGTGCTGAATTGTGTATCCGTGTATACATACGATGGGGCACACGTGTGTATATGTTTGCACTATGATGGTAGGAATATTGGCACTTTGCTAATTTTCTTGATATTTCTAGTTTTGTTTCAGAAGCATAATGGGGAAAAATAAAAAGCATATAGCCAATGGTTTAGCGAATTAATGTTAGACTGGGCTATGTGCCCAGAGGACTTCACTTAAAGGTTCTTTGGGGGTAGCAGGGAGCCCACATGATTCCATACTCCCAGGATGCAATCCAAAGGGTGCAATGTCAAGGTTTCCTGGTGCCCTTGTTTTCTTTTATTTTAAGGTTTTTAAAAAATTTATTATTTTTGAGAGAGAGAGAGTAAGGAGGGGAGAGACCAAGAGAGAGGGAGACACAGAATCCAAAGCAGGCTCCAGCCTCTGAGCTGTCAGCACAGGGCCTGATGTGGGGCTCGAACTCATGAACGGAGAGATCATGACCTGAGCCAAAGTCGGCCATCCAACCGCTGAGCCACCCAGGCGCCCCCCATGCCCTTGTTTTCTAATCTGTGCTTTCCTGAGTTTGGAGACGCTTTCATTTTTATTCTCCTCCATCCCTCCCCTCCATCCTTTTTTCTTCCTTCTTTTCTTCCTTTCTCTCTCTCTCTCTCTCTCTCTTTCACTTTCTTTCTTCTTGCCAGACAGTGAGGATAAAGAAGGAGCATTGTTTACATGTTCCCAGTACTGCTTACATGTATTGTACTTAAACAAGATTAAATCATTAGGCTGCTGGCGTGTGGATGGGGAGGTGCGAGAAAGCTCAGCTCCAAAAATACACCCCCTTTCTTATTTATATAAAACTTTGTTCTGAAGGCTTTTTCGGGGCCGGAAAGCAAGCGCACAAACAAAACCAGGTCATAACCATCCTGCCCTCTGCCCCTTGCTCAGCTGGACCCTGGGTGGAACCCCAGAACAAAGGTCTGGGGAGCACCGGGAAGCAGAGCCAGCACACCCCAGGAGGGGGGCCCCCACGGCCCGGCTCAGGCTCTGAAGTGCAGAGAAGCAATTGGAGGAGTGACCAGACTCCTCACACCCCAACCTAGTGTCCGTGCTCAGAGAGGGGAGCCCCCAGGTCCCTCCTCTTTGAAACCAGGCTACTAGGAAAACCCACCGGGACCCCCACGGGCCCGGCGGGGGTTGGGGGAGTGTTGCCAGGTTGGGCCAGGTGCTCAGGCAGCGGGGCTGAACCCAGTCTGTGAAGATGGGCCTGGGCTGTGGGGAAGCTTTTGCAGGTCAAAAAGCATGTGTTTGGAGGAACCCCTTGCTCTGTTTTTGGCTTGGGAACCTCACGCCTTCTGCCTGCTGTGGATCACTTCTTCTTCCAGCATTGCTGCTTCCCCCACCTCGTGCTGAAGTCATGTGAACCCCCCATGCCAGTTTCTGCTTCCTCCTGGGCTGGCCGCCAACAGCCGCCTACCTGTCTGTGCCGTTTTGGGGCAGCGTGAGGGACCGACATAGAGCCTGAGGGCCCCCCTCCTGGTCCAAGAACCTGTCCTGGACTTGCCAGGTTTTAAGCATCTGCTGCAAGGCGGTGGGAAGAACCTTTGACAGGTATTGGGAGCCCTGGATGCTTCATGGACCCGCCACGAAACCCCCTGCACCACCCCGGGCTTCAGCTCCCACCCTGAGAAGTGGCATATCTGGCCTGAATGTCACGAAGGGCCCTCTTAGCTTCATGGTCCTCAGGGAAGGGCTGGGGTGGCCAGAGGAAGGCCCGCAGGGAACTGAGCTCTCTCTCTCCTGCCAGGCCCTCCCTCGTGGTCTCCCCCACATCCGGCCCCGCTCCCCGACAGGGTTCGAGGCACCGGCAGCTACTGGTTAACGCAGACCAGATGCAGCCCTTTCCCCGGACATGCTCGGCGGCCTTCCTCCGCGGAGGCCTTGGGGATATTTGAAACGCCATGGAGTTTGGCTTTGGAGCCCGGAGTGGAAACCACAGCTCCATTACGCGAGCACATCTGATCTCCCTGGGAGGAGAGAGGCGACTGGCCTTGGAGAACGAGAGACAAGTTGGAGGCTGCTGGCTCTGCGGGGACCAGTTTTGCCTCCCAGCTTAGTGGATGGGGTCTGGGAGTCCAGGGGAGGGCAAGTCCGCCATGCTGATCTTGGACATGCTGGGTTCCCCAATCCCCAAGGACAGCAGCAAAGGCCAGGGGCCTCTAGAGAGGAACTTGAGTCCCATATGAGAACTGGACATCCACCAAGGGACCATTCTACCTCACGCCACCCCTGCCGTGAGAGCGCATATATTGAAAGCTTTCAGGTTTGCCAGACTCCTCGTTAAAGAAGAAAAATTCCATGGAAAGGGAATGACCGCCTCTCCCTCCTCCTCCCCGGGATGGACCAAGCAACTGGGTTTGCACAAATGAGTGGGAAATGATTCCAAAGTCACTGCCAGCTTCTATCACTGCCTAGTTGGGTTGCTTTGGGCCAATATCTTACCATCTCCAGCCCCAGATCCCCATTTGCCCTGTGGAAATAACGAGCCTCACCTTGGAGATGGGGCCTATAAGATGTGCATAAGAGAGGCTCACAGAAGCTCCGTGGAGGTGAGTCAGTGTAACTCCCAAACGGCATGGATTAATCCTCCTCTCCTGTTTCTAAATAATCCAACACCATCGTCACTGCCCATCAGCACTGTGGTTGCCAGAAGGAACAGAGACACCCCCGGGGGTGGCTGCAGTCGGGGCCGAGGTGGCCAATCAGCTGGCTTCATGAGGGTAGCATCTCAGGGCTGGAGGGATGGCTGGGCCAAGCACTTTGAAACTGCCCACCCATGGTCCCGTCATGACTCTTAAGGGAAGGACCCGGGGCTGAGACCATCTCTGTCAGCCTTTCCAGCCCGAGGCTCTTTCTCCCCAAAGCTGAAGGTTCAGGCAGGGCAGTGGATCTCCAGGCTTCCGCTCAGTGCCTGCTCGCCGGGGTGCTTGGGCTGCTTACTTGGCCCTTTCTGTGGGGTGCAGAACTGACTAGTTTGGTCACTTAGCAACCTCAGTCTCCTCCTCTGTGAAATGGAGACAGCAGTCAGCCATGTTAGCTCCCTGGGGAGGGGGGAGGGGGAGTGATGTTACGAGGGGTAGGGAGAGTGGTCAGTGGTTTGGTCACATGATCCTTCCTGCTCTCGTGGGGAGAGGCCTCAGGCTCAGGGCGTCAAGGAGTGGGGACTTTGCCCCCAAAGTCCAACTCCCAGGAGGAGGGTCCATCCCTGGAGTGGGGTCTAGCAGTGTGGGTGGAGCAGTTTCCCTGTAAACTTAAGATATGTGGAAGGAAAGAGACTGCACTTGGTCATGGACCTTGAAGTAGGCATAATGAAGCCTTTTCTAGTCTTGCCAAACCCTCACATGGGTCTCCATCCATGCCCCCGCCCCGTCCTTCCTCTCATTCACCGGCGCATTCACGCAGCCACTCACTCCATGAATCCTCCGTGAGCACCCTCTTTGTGTCTGGCACCGGGACACCACGCTGACTGTAGTGTCTGCCCTCATGCAGCTTTTGCTCTAGGTGGGGCGAAAGACCTTAAACAATCGGTCGTACACATCAGTACAACATTCACATTTAACAGGTGCCAGGAAGGAAAGGAACGGGGTGTCAGGAGAATGCTTAACAAGAGCCACCTCCTCCCAGAGGTCAGTCCTTGCTGTGTGTCTGGCAGTGACCTAAGTTCTTTTATGTGGACTCGCTGGATCCTGGCTGCGTCCCTGTGTGCCACTGTCGTCACCATCCTACGGGCGAGGAAACTGGGCGGACCCTAGATCTCAATCGTCTATCCTAATTCTGTGCCGTAGAGGGCAGCCTTCTGTCTTCCCTTTTTCACAACTGAAGAAACCGAGACTTTAGCTAAAGTCCAATGTTTTTCTCAGGGTCACAGAGCTGGAATGGCTGAGTTCCCTGGCTCATCTCCTCCAACCACCTTGGGACAGAATTTTTCGCCCAGTGGAGATAAATCAGCCACTTACGACTGGAAGCTGAACTGTATTTATGGCCTCGCAATTTTTCACCCCTCCGTGTATTCACATGCTTTGCTCAGTAAATCTGCAACGCTCTCTTTCCCGGGGCAGAATGTTCTGTAGGCCTTGGCTGTGGGCTTGTCCTGTGATTTGCTTTGGCTGGTAGGGTATTACCAGACTTGGTGGAAGCCGGGTCTCCACAAAGCACTTGCGCATTTCCCCTTTTGCATTTCTTCTCTGCCACGGTCATGAGAATATGCCTAATGAGTAGACCTGTGGCCCTGAGCCAAGTTACCCCTGTCATCTCAGCCCAGGCCACTGTAGGTCAGACCTCCACGTGAGAGACCCCAGCCCAGAGCAGCTGGACCCCACGCCCTCATGAGCTAAATGAATGTTCGCCACTGGGGTCTGGCTTGTTTGTTATGCAGCATTATTATGACAATTGTTGACAGAGAGTGATATGTATGAAGCCAATGTGACTGTAGATTGCAGGTGATGAGCAAGGCTGGAGGTTGCAGGGGAGGAAGGAGGAATTCCGAGCTGAGAGGTTAGGGAATGAGCCATCGGACAATAACACAGAGCTGAGTCTTGAAGGAGGAAAAAGAAGGTGTCCCAGCAGATGACACAGACACAGGTGTGGAGTGTGGAGGTGTGCAATTGCACTTGCCCAAGGAACGGCAAGTCACGAAACAGGGCTGCTCCACAGAAGCAATGTGGGAGTGGGACTGTATACCTGAAAGACGGCTGCCAACAGTTTCTCCCTGCCGAACAAGGGGGGCCTGTGTCCCCTCCCCTTGAATCTCCGCTTGACTTGTGACATTTTTTTTATTAAAAATTTTTTTTTATAGTTTATTTATTTTGAGACAGATAGAGATAGAGCATGAGTGGGGGAGGGGCAGAGAGAGAGGGAGACACAGAATCTGAAACAGGCTGCAGGCTCCGAGCTGTCAGCATAGAGCCTGATGCGGGGCTCGAACCCACGATCTGTGAGATCTGACCTGAGCCGAAGTCGGACACTTAACCGACTGAGCCACCCAGGCACCCCGACTTGTGACTTTCTTTGATGAAGAGAATATGGCAGAAGTGACCCTGTGCCCATTCCAAGCCTAGCTTGAAGTGGGGCCCTCTGTAGTCTCTCTCTTTGGGAAGTCAGCCACCATGAAAAGAAGCTCGGGCAGACAAGACAGGGATGAGGGACCACGTGGAAGTCAAGGCCCCACGGAGGAGGGCTGAGAAACCCCAGCCCAGGCTTGTAAAGGAGGCTTCTTGAACATTCTGGGCCAGCAGAGCTTCTGGCTGGACACGGCCACGCTGTTCCCACGGGGAGCCGGGGACCCACCCAGCCAACCTGCTGAGCTCTGAGCGGGCAGCAACTCACGGTCATTTCAAGCACTGAGTTGTGGGGGTGTTTTGTCACCCAGCAGAGCTCACTGAGACAGGTGGCCTGGCAGATGCTTAGTTTCTGGGAGTCTCTGGGGCATCTAACCTCCTCAAGAGCCCTGAGCTCTGTTCCCAGACAACCGGCAAGAGCTTTTCTCCTGCTGTTTTCCTGCTATGGAGGGTGAGGGGAGTCGTGTGCATTTTTGAAGGTGCTCCTGTGACAAGCTGGAGGAGCTCCTAGACAAGAGTGACAAGCTTTGAGCTTGGACTCTGGGGTCAGACTCCTGGGACTTAAGAGTCCGCGCTCTGCCAACATCTAGCTGTGCGAGCTTGGGCAATTTACATAACCGCTCTGTGCCTCAGTTTCTTCTTCTGTAAAATGAGGTTAATGCTCATAGACTTCCTATGGGGATTAAATGAGGTAATATACACAAGCTCTTAAAATAGTGTCTGACTCATCATAAGCCCTCGACAAATATTATCTACTGTTTTACTGCTACTCTTGAGTAGCTGATGCTGCTAGTAATAGTAGTAGTAGATTCCAGGGCTTCTGAGCCAGATATTTCAGCGTTGTTGACCTGAAGGGACCCACAGTCTGACCGACTCCAAAGAGAACTGACACCTGACCAGGTAAGCTGCAATACAGAGGGATGAAAATAGAAACCAGAGAAAGATCAAGTCTGGGAGTGGCTTATTCTACTTGGGGATTCAGAAGACTTCCTAAGGGAGGTAACCACTGAGCTGGGTTTTGGAGACTGAACAGGAGTTTACTGGCTTTATCAGTTCAGTTTATGCTTGGTTCTGAGTTAAAGCGACCGCCACTACCACCACCAAACAAAAAGAGAAACACAAAATATAACAGTAGCTTCAACAAGATAGAAGTTTATGTCTGGCCCCAGTAGACCCCTGGTGGCGGAAGGCCCAGGGCCCCGAGGGCGTCCCCTGCTCTCCATCTGGTGCACGGTGGCTGCAAGAGCTTTTAGGGCTCTTAGGTGGCCCTTGAGGAGAGCTGTCCCGCTGGTTCTTGAGGTCTGAGGCCTGACAGGCCACATGCTTGAGGGATGAGAGTCCTTGTCCCTACAGATGACATCACATATATGCTGGTCAGGGCAGGTTGAGACCATAGCATCAGTGCTCTTGGGGAAGAAGGGAGCCAGAGAAGATGGCATCTTGGGGCAAGCAAGAGGAAGCACAGCCCCACTCGGGACTAGGTGGCAGAAGAGAGGGAGATTCACATGGCCAAGTTCTTGGCTTGGAACTCCAGTTTTGTCTTGGACACGCTAGGTGACTTGAAGCCTCAGTTTTCCCATCTGTAAAGTGGGAGTCTGCTTCCTAAGGGCATAATGAGGGCTCCAGATGATGGGTGAACAAGGCCTTGGCCAGAGCCCAGGCACCCTGCAAACACACGTGTTACTGGGAGGCTTCTGAACGAGGGCCTCCCACAGGGCAGCCTCTCTTCCACATCCTTCCAAGCCCGGGGCTTTCAACAGGCAGTACTGCCTGGCCTACAAGGGCAAGCTTCTCAGGGATGCGCCCCTGGCCCACCTGCGCACCCCTTCCTCACCTCCCAGCCTTTTCACGTCCCCTGGGTCAGGCTCCGTGTGCAGCTGGCAGCCAGCAGCCCAGCCCCGGCGGGCAGGCCAGGGTTCCGTGCACCTGGCATGCGGGCGGAGGTGGCCCGAGAGCCCGCGAGCCCAGGCACCTGGCAGAGACTCAGGTAGGACTCATCGCTCACACGCCCGCCGGGACCAGGCAGGCAGCCCGCGGGGAGAGTGGTTCAGAGCGTGGCGGCCTCGGGGTGTGTGGCCTGTGCCAAGCTGGGAAGCATGTGCCCAGTTGAATGCAGGGTCTTCAAACACTGTCCTCCAAGCACCCGCACTACAAAAGCGGAATCACAAGTGGAGACTTTGTGATAGATAGGCTTTCCGAGTCACAGTGTCTGCTCTGTACGCGTTCGCGGGGAGGGGGGTATGTTTTTTCTGAACCGATGACATCAGTCAGCCGGGGAGAAGTGGCCATCTGCTTTGCTTCTGGGGTGGAAGGTGGGTAGGGGTCCGGGGTCTGACTGGGTGGATAGAACCTGGAGCCTACAAGGCACATGTGTTCTCTTCTCTTCTCTTCTCTTGCCTAGTGTTGCCCCTTTACTGGAACTGCCCCTCCTCCTCCTCAACCATGTGTTTCCAGGGGGATTTGCCACGTTTATTCTCCGCAGGTGGCAAGCACATGACCCACGCGGAGCCAACCCACGTCTTCTGCAGGGAATTTGCAATCAGAACCGAAAGACTTCAGCTAAGGCCACCTGTCCTCACATCTAGAGGCCACGTCGAGCCGGGAGCTGCTGACAGCTGTGCTTTCCACTCCTGACCAGAGGCGTGAACGCAGCCAGCAGCCAGCAGCAAGGTAAGAGAGGGAAGGGACCCTGCTGGGCACCCACGGGGCTCTCAGCCCTGATGGCACCCTCCCCCGCCCTCCCCAGCCCAACTGCTTCCTCCTGCTCTGGGATTCCCGGAGACACCCCCAGGGCTCCTTTCAGTAACTTCCCTGCCCCTCCCCCACTCTCGCACATTTTCTTTTTCTTGCCAGAGCTAGTTTAGGTGAGTTTCTGTTGCAACTAAAATAATCCCACCTGCTATAAAGAAAAGCACAGGGAGATCTCTTTTTATATGACTCACTGAGCCAGCAGCTTCACTTGCATTATCTCGTTAATTCCTTATGATGACTGGGACGTAGGTATTGTTCTTTCCATTGGACAGATGAGAACACTGAGGCTCAGAGAAACAAGGTGAGCTGCCTAGAGTCGCACAGCTGACAGGAGCTTGAGTCTGGACTGGCTGATTCTAGGGGCCAAGTGGAACTCCTCCTGGAGCACTCACCCACCCTGTTGTTAGGGGTTGTATTTGAAAGTCACTGGCCCGGGACTGCTGCTGGACCTCACACACAGTCCATGATTTCTCTGGGCTTGTTTGACTCCATGCTATTCAATATATTTGTGCATCTCGAGAAAGAGCCATGCTGGTGAGGCTTTACGTTTGCAGCTCTGGGCAGGGCGTGGCCTCCTTGGGGAGCCCAGGTAGAGCCCGGCCGAGCCCCTAGACCAGGCTGGCCACTAGGGGAGGCTGATATCACCTCCTGCCACAGCTCTGAGGCCCGCCGGTGAGTCTCGGACCTGGACCGCCTAGAGCAGAAACGGTCCTCCCCCAGACCCCAAACCTAAGCCAGCCCCTCTGGGAAACCTTCCAGGGCCCAGGTGGCTGTGACCTTTTCTCTGTTCTCCCTCACACTGTGTTTGCCACGGTCCCATCTCAAGACTCAGGGGCCTTTGTTTGGGCTTTCCTGCTGAGGCCCCATGCGGGACATGGCTGACACCTGCGGTAAGCTTGGCTCCCCTCTTCCCCAGGGGTGAGCGGTTGCTCCTGACAGGTCAGATAGAGACAAGACCTAATATTGGCTGGGTCTGAGGAAGCTGTGGGTCCCTAGGAGAGGCAGCAGGAGACTTGGCAGCCTCGGGAGGCTCTGGGAAGACTCTAGTTGGAGGCCTAGCTGTGTGCAGACAGGTAGGCTCTCCAGAGATGGGGACCACCCATCCCTGCCCTTCGAAAATCTTTTAGAAGTTCACTTAATTGAATTCTCTGAAAGTACAGTTTTCAAAAGAAATGGAATCCTACTATAGGACATAAATAATTTGGTTTTTTCCACTAAAAAGATTACGGACATTCTTCCAAATGAACAGATGTCTGAGTCATTCTTGTTAATAGTTGTGTGACAGTCTATAGACTGGGAAGCTCAGAAAAAACTCAGGACTGGTTTCATTGTGAATGTAGATATAAGAATTCTAAGTAAAATATTAGCAAAAGAGGGGTGCCTGGGTGGTTCAGTCGGTTAAGCGTCTGCCTTCAGCTCAGGCATGATCTCAGCGTTCTTGAGTTCGAGCCCTGCGTCGGGCTCTGTGCTGACAGCTTGGAGCCTGGAGCCTGTTTCAGATTCTGTGTCTCCCTCGCTCTCTGCCCATCCCCCACGCGTGCTCTGTCTCTCTCTCAAAAATAAATAAGCATTTAAAGAATATATATTAGCAAAAGAAATCTAAGCCCTACCACAAATTAAAAGAACATTGCATAATCCAATAATAGATTTTTTCAGGAATGTGAGGATGGTCAGTATTGGGAATACCACCAACGGGGTTCATCACACTGACAGTTGAGGGAAACCAGGTAATTCTCTCAGTAGATAGTAGAAAAGGTTTGCATGCTGACTGGCAGCTCTTCCTGACAAAGTGGTAAGTGGGAATCCTAAACATGGTCAGAGTATTTACCAAACCCCGACAGCAGACAGAAGGGGATGTATGCTAAAGACGTTCTTGTTAAAGTCCAGAGTGGACAAGGGGCGCCTGGGTGGCTCAGTCGGTTAAGCTTCCGACTTTGGCTCAGGTCGTGATCTCACAGTTCGTGAGTTTGAACCCCGCGTCGGGCTCTGTGCTGACAGCTCAGAGCCTAGAGCCTGCTTCAGATTCTGTCTCCCTCTCTCTCTGCCCCTCTTCCACTTGCATGTCTCTGTCTCTTAAAAATAAATAAAAATGTTTAAAAAAATTTTTTAGAAGTCCAGAGCAGACAAGACTCCAGGGTCCACCACAAGTGTTAGTCCATGTTGTCCCAACTAGAGGCCCAGGGACGGTGACGGTGAGTGGGGCCCAAAGGCAGTGTTGGGGAGAAGCTGGTTCCCAGAGTCCTCTGGGGCAAGACCACTCCCTGGAGGCCTCCTGCAAGTCTCTGTGACCAATTCTATATTCATAAGCTGGTATTCTTTTTCTTACAAACAGTCCTTGAGTTGTACCAGCCTCAGGCCCCCATACCTGGACCCTCTCCTGACTCTACTTCAGCCCATCCCCCCTAGATTTTAATCACTGCGCCACCCTGACTCCCTAGCCGCCAGCCCTGGGGCCTGGCTGGGCGTGCAGAACAGACTGTGAAGTGAATGAACGAGGAAAGCAGAGGAACCTGACTAGTCCAAGGTTGCTCTGCGATCACTGGCAGAGCCAAGACCAGAGCCTGCATCTCTACCCACGTTGTGTGGGGCCCTGCCCATGTCTCTGGGCAACTGCTTGGCCTGGTTTTTGCCCCCATCACATCTAGGAGGTGCTAAAAGCATAAAAAGGTTGAGTTGTGCCCTTGGGTACCTAGAGGGAGACCCAAATGAGGGAGGATGCCCGGACTGCCGGATGTGTGGACCTGCCAGCCGGGGAGACTTGGGGTGGGCTTGGTGCATGTGCTCCTGACCCTCCACCCACAGCCTCTTAGGGCCCCTGTAGCGAAGGGGTCTGGGAGCCACCTCGGGACAAGGCCACTTGCCCCAGGCCTCTCCTTGGGTCCTTCAAGAACGTGTTGAGTTTCTGACACCTCTGGGGCAAGCTTGAGCAAGCGGTGACAGGGAGAACAGGTGACACACGTGGCCCCGTGCCGTCCCCTCTCGGGCTGTGTCGTATTAAATGAAAATAGCAGCTTGGACAACAAGATGGCCCCATTTTTATAAAAGTAAATATGTACTTCTCTGTGTGTATTCACATGAATGAAAATCTAGAAAGACATACACCCAAAAAGTTAACAAAAGTGACGTCCAGGTAACGGGTTTCTTTTTTTTCTTTCAGTTTTTCTGTCTTTTCTCATTTTTCCGTAATGATTATGTATTGCTTGTGAAGGGGCAGCACAGAGCCGTGTTCAAGAGTCAGAATGGGTTGGGGAGGGGGGTGCCTGGGTAGCTCAGTTGGTTGAATGTCCCATTTCAGCTCAGGTCATGATCTCACATCTCATGGGTTTGAGCCCTGCGTCAGGCTCTGTGCTGATGGCTCAGAGCCTGGAGCCTGCTTCTGATCCTATGTCTCCCTCTCTCTCTGCCCCTCCCCCACTCTCACTCTGTCTCAAAAATAAAAAAAAGTTTTTATAAAAGAGTCAGAATGGGGCTAGTCTTCATTCTAGCTCTGGACGTGTGTGTGTGTGTGTGTGTGTGTGTGTGTGTGTAGGGGGCAGGTCACTTGGCCTCTCTGAGCGTCAGGTTATTCATCTACAAAATAAAGTACAGGTGACTATTCCATGCCGAATGCACCACAGTGGGAAATCCTGTCGGATCCCACCCAGGATCACAGTTCATTCCACTAGTCGTGGGACCAGTTCACCTGAAAAGCGTACAGCACCAAGGTTCCTGCTGAAAACATTGAGCCTGGATCTAGTCATGAGGAAACGTCAGACGATCAAATAGAGAGACGCTCTGCAAAGCACCTGGCCTAGACTTTTCCAAAAAGCCAATGGCATGAAAAGATGAAAGAAGTAAAGGTCTGGAGAATGATTCCAGATTCAAGGAGATGCCAAGGGTGGTCCTCGATCGGATCCTTGGATAGGACAGGGAAGCTATAAAGGACATTATTGAGACTATTGGGCACATTTGCATATGGACAGTACATTAGATACCATTAGATACGAGTATGAGGATGTTAAGTTTCTTGAGTGTCATCACTATATAGGGATTGTAGGAAAATGTCCTCATTCTTAAGAAATGGTTGTTGAAATACTTAGGGGAAAAATACCATGATATTTGCAACTAATTCTTCTAAATTAAATAAATACAAATAAAATATAAAATATATAAAATATAGATTAAAAAAACATAGCAAAAATTACGTTAAATTGATTAAATGCCCAGCACAGGGCAGATCTCAATACTCTATGATCGATAATCTCAAACCACCGTTCCATCCAGCCCAGAGCAGCCTCTGCCCTGCCTCTTCCCTAAATGACCCCCTTTCTTTCCAGTCTCTCCCCCTGAGGCCCCTTTTCCAGAGGAGATGGTCACTGGGGAGGCTCTAGGAGAACAGCAGGAATCAGCCCGTGGCCTTCCCCTGAAGGTCAAGTCTTCCCCAGACTCAGGCTCCAAACGGCCTCATCGCACCTCCATCCACAGGCCCTGGATCCTCATTCACACGCCACGGGCTGTCTTCTCTCTTTGAATTTACTCTCACAGTCCTCTTGGCCTAGAATGCTATCCTTCCCTTTCCTAGCACCTAAATCCAAATTGCCCTTCGAAGAAAGCCCATGGAAGTGTTCAGACACCTACCTCTCTCTCCCAGCACAACGAAGAAGCATCCTTTCCTGGAGTGACCCTTTTCCCACCATTCCGCTCTGCAATGCCCTAGTCGCTCTGTTGCCCCTGGGAGCCTGGAGCTCCAGTGGGCATGGCCCAGACCGCAGCCCCCAGGGATCTCGAGGACGCACTGAGTGCCAGAGCCCTGGCCGGTGCTTTACATTTGTTTGTTGACCAAAGTTTGGGCTGCCAGTCCGAATCTTCTGCCATTTTGGAGACTAAATACATGCTGGTGCATTCATAAAATGGAATATGATGCAGGCGTCAAAAGAACGACATAGATTGGTGCGGAGCAATCTGAGATACAGTAATTGAAGGAAGCAAGGGCACTGTCGTGAATGTAGTAAGCTACTCTTTGTGTAAGAAAAGAAGTATATATACAGTACTAGCAGGGAGGTGGGGACACAGGGAGGGAGTATGAAGTTTTACATTTGTGCCGTGTGTGTGAACCTGTGAACATATTTTATGACTTATTTTTCTAAATGTGTTTATTCTTGAGAGAGAGAGCAAGCGAACGAGCATGAGTAGGGGAGGGGGAAAGTGGGTGGAGAGAGAATCCCAAGCAGCCTCCACGCTATCAGCGCAGAGCCCGATGCGGGGCTCGAACCCACAAACCGTGAGATGGTGACCTCAGTGAAAATCAAGAGTCAGACGGTTAACCGGCTGTGCCACCCAGGTGCACCTAAAGAAACATTATTTTTGACGCTACCTAAAATGGTTAAAAGGGTAGGTGAGGAAGACCATTACAGTAAGAGAGAGAGTTCAGGCTCCTCCCTGAGTATAGCAAAGACTGCTGGGGCTTTATAAACAACGAGCAGAAGGAGGAGGCAGTGGAGGCAAACCACTAAGAGTTGACATCCAGGGTAGGAGCTTCTTACTGGAACAAGTCAATAGGATTCTTGTTGAAGGCAGGAAAGGGGGATCAGATGTCAAGGGTAGGGGGGATTCTTGCTCAACTGACTTCACAGGATTCTTGCTAAAACTGGGCTGGGCAGGCCAAAGACCAGGCCCAAGGATGAGGCCTAGTTGGAAAGGAGTCTGTCTTCAGTCGGCTCCAAGGAGCCTGTCTGAAGTCTGGTCAAGGAAAGAGTCTTTGTCATGTGTTATAGGATTTTGAGAAAATTCCCCTTTTTACAGGTAAGGAAATGGAGGCTCAGAGAAGAAGCCATTTGTCCAAGGCCTGCTTTTTTTTTTTTTATTTTTTTAAAGTTTATTCTTTAGAGAGAGGGAGAGAGAGAGAGAGACAGCATGAGTGGGGGAGGAACAGAGAGAGAAGGAGACACAGAATCAGAAGCAGGCTCCAGGCTCTGAGCTGTGAGCACAGAGCCCGATGTGGGGCTTGAACCCATAGACTATGAGATCATGACCTGAGCTGAAGTCAGCCGCTTAACCAACTGAGCCACCCAGGCACCCCTGTCCGAGGCCTGCTTTAGTCCACTTTTTTCTCCAAAGACTCAGCCCCCTAGTCTTCTGCTCTATTTGCCTCCTTGTCCACAAGTCATGGGTAAAGGCCCCAGGCTCTGGCCCTGACACTGCCACTGACTCATTGCCATGTGGCCCTGTTTAAGTCCGGTCTACCTCTGGGCCTCTCAATATGACCCAAGAACTAAGCTACTAGAATCTTCTGGCGGAGCCATGGGAACTCGCAGGGAGCTGGGGTGGTCCAGGCCTGGGCCGGGCAAGGCAATAATTAGCTGAGCGCTCTTCTGGAATGTTAAGTACCCAGCCCTGGAATGCAGCTCCCGCTGTCTACAAATAGCACCCCCTCCCCATGGGACAGGCCCTTCAGGGAAGATAGAAATCAGGGTGTGTGGACACTGGGGACCCTGTCTTAGGAGTCCCTCTGTCAGGAAGCGCAGTTCTCTGACTGCTCCCACGATCTTCCTCCATCTGCGGCTCCCTCCCTCTTAGGGCTTTCCCCCGAGTGGTGGGGAGCCCAGTGATCCTGCCTCCTGAATGCCCTTGTATAACCCCCTGGTCAGTGTGGGCTAGACTTAGTGACTGCCTCTCGCAATAGAATACGGCAAAAGCAATGATGGAACGTCGCTTCTGATATTAGGTTACAAAAAGACCATGGTTTTCATTGTGGACACCCTTTTGCTCTCTGAATGAAGCCAGCTGCCTATGTTGTAAACTGCCCGGGAGAGAGGCCCAAACAGCAAGGACCTGAGTGGGGCCTCTGGCCAGCAGCCAGCGAGGCCAGTGAGGAACCCAGGTCTGCAGTCCAGCAACCCATCAGTCACCAAATCCTGCGAACAAGCACATGAGTGAGCTTGGGCGCAGATCTGTCCCCGGTCAGGCTCAGATGACTGCGGTGCTGGCCGCCAGCTTGGTTGTGGCCTCTGAGAGACCATGAGGAAAAGGGCCAGCTGGGCCATGCAGACTCCTGCCCCATGGACACTGTAAGACGTAAATGTGTGTGGTTTTTAGTGGCTGACTTTTGGGGCAATTTGTTATGCAGCATTGGATAACTAATACAGCATACATCCATCAAGTGCTTGCAGTGTGCTTGGTCCCTTTCCCGTCATTCATTCCCCTGCCACCTCTAGGGGGCCAGCCCACTTCATAGACATGGAAAGTGAGACTCAGGAGGTTCTGTGACTTGCCCAAGGTAATATGGCTGGAGAGCTGTGAAGCCAGGAACAGTCCAAGTCCAGCTTCTCCAACCATGACGCTTGGAAAATAGGGGCATCCTACCTTCAACTTGACAAGATGTTTTCACCTCCTTGAGTTTCAAACTCAGGTAGATATTATGACTCTATTGGTCAAGTGAGGAAACGGAGGCCCCAGAGGGGAGACTGACTCGTTTCAAGTCATACGGAATTTTAGTCGCAAAGCTGCAATTAGAACCCAGGGTCTTGAGTTAGGGTTCAGGATTTTTATATATCACCCGCCAGGCTGCCTTCCTTCCTGTCTCCCCATGAAGTCCTGTTCAGACAGAATCCTATAGAACGGGAATCAAAAGACAGACTTCAGTGATTCTCAGCCTGATTTCCTCAGGACTCAAGGTTAAGCACCCTTTGGGAGAGCAGTTTTGCCAGCGAAGTTTGGGGCCTGTGACCTTGAGCCCAGGCCGAGACCCTACAGAAGCCTAAACGGTCTTGGGCTCAAGAGAGGAAGTTCGTTCTCAGATCCAAGGGGGACACAGTTTGACTGTTCTCAGACATCCTACCTGGAGAAGCCAGGACAATATGGGCCAAAGCCCTTACCATATGGTGGTCCAGGACAAATTTAGTGTCCAGCTGTTTCCACCTCTGGTCAGGATCTGTGACTGCCAGATTTGGGGGATTTGGGCCCAGGCAGAAAGATGGGCAACGTGAACAACATATGAGAGCCCTCATCAGGTTCAGATCCAAGCTCAGCGGTTCACTGAGAACCTACGTCCCACTTCTCAGCCTACAGAGAACCGTGGATGGGCAGGGCTGAGCAGTGTCCTCTGGGGCCTCACCACAGGCTGGGACACTCAAGGGACACTGCTATGACTCTACTTCCTGTTAATGCTTTGGATAGAGAGCATCCCCCTACAAAGGAAGCTTCGCTCCCTGCTTCAAGGCCCAGGCCCCACTACCAGCGTCCAGGCTGGGAGATCAGGAACTGTCCAAGCCCAAAAGCACCTTCAGAACCATCTGGCTCACCTCAAGCTCCCAGGGCCAAGCTCACCAACTTACACCTAAAGACTTAGAGGCCCGGAGAGGGGACTCCACTTGCCTAAAGTCACAAAGCCTAGTCTGCCAGGGCCAGGATTAGGACCAAGGTTTTCTGACTTTCAGTGCAGTATGCAGGGCCCTAGGCTAGTACCTCTCAAACGTATGCTTGTATCAGAATCTTCTGGAGGGCTTGGGAAAACACAGATAGCTGGGCCCCACCCTCAGAGTTTCTCTTTCTGCAGGCCTGGGTGGGACCTGAGGGTTTGCATGGCTGACAAGTTCCCTGTGGTTCCGATGGTGCTGGTGGAGGAACACTCTTTGAGAACCGGTGCTCGAGACCATCTGTCTCCCAAATGGCTCTCCTAATGGTGCCCCAAAGCTCGGACCAAGGGCAATTTGCAGAGACCCCGAGTGCCTGTCTAGGCACCCTCTCCTCTGAAGGGGTGGGGTGTGGCTGAAAGAACCCCACAGGGCAGTGCACTGTCTTGCTCATCTTTGCAATCATTTGCCAAGCAGCTTTCCTATTTGCTGACCCATGAAAGGCACAAATATAAATGATACACACACCCCACTTTATAAGGAAATATTTTTGAAAAAAAAAAAGAATTTCCTTTTGTTATAACCACACTTAAAGGATTTTACTTCGTCCAGGTAGATCGAGTATTGTGTGCAAGAGTATTTTATTTTTTTAAATGTTTTATTTATTTCCGAGAGAGAGAGAGAGAGACAGCATGAGCAGGGGAGGGTCAGAGAGAGAGGGAGCCACAGAATCTGAAACAGGCTCCAGGCTCCGAGCTAGCTGTCAGCACAGAGCCCGATGTAGGGCTTGAACCCATGAACCATGAGATCACGACCTGAGCTGAAGTCAGGCGCTTAACCGACTGAGCCACCCAGGCGCCCCAAGAATATTTTATAAGACCAGTGCTCTAATCCCTGAGCTATAGGGCCTCACGCCCCAAGAATATTTTAAAGAAAACTACCAATAGGATGTCAATAGGAAGTGAAATGATAATCTTCATGGCAATGTTTTCTGTTTCTGTGTTTCGCCAGTAGAGGCAGTTCCCCATCCGTCATTGGTGGGTCTATCGACACAGACACAGTTTTATAGGCAGGTACAGATTTGGATACAGATGCAGGTGCAGGTATAGATGAAAATGTAGAGGTGAGGTCCCTAAAGAAAAAGGACATGCTCCCTTCTGCTCCTCCCCAAAATATGTGCGTGCTGAGGGAGCCAATTTGGACACAAGATGGCAGACAACAAGGTAGAAGGGGCCCAGGCACCCGGACAACCTCCTGGAGTAGGGCCACTGCTCCAGTCCTGGACAGTCTACTCCTGGGTCATCATGGGAGAGAGAAGTGACCTCCACTCTGACATGGCTCAAGCAGATCACTCATACATGCCCCCAGCAGGCGACAAGCTCTTTGAGGATAGGGTCAAAGCCTCTGTCTTTCCCACCAGAGCTCCCAGATCCTAGCCTAGCAAGTTTCAGTTTTCAGTTTTCGTTCTGCCCTTCACTGGCAGGTGGCCTGGGGCAAATGACCTCCCTGGCTATTTCCTCTTCTATAAAACTGGACTAAGAAGCGTTCTCACAAGATTGTCATCAAGCTTAGTGAGATGCGACGTGTAAAGCACTTAGCCCTGTGCTAGCACATAATGGGAGCTAAATCACTGGTGGTTAGTATCAGCTATTAGTTTTCAGAAATCTGACCCTGTCCCCTCCCACCCTGCTTTACACCATTGTTCCCCATTTCCCGTAAGATAAAGTCTAAATTCCCTACCATGACTCATAAGACCCTCTATACACCAATTCTGCCCACCTCCCTGGTCTCATCACTTACACTTGGGACAGCGCCGCCAGACAGAGCTGCTCTGGCCTCGCCCTTTCCCACGGAGTGGTCCTAAGGTGCAGAGTGAAAGGCAAGCAATGTGCTAAGTCCAAATGACCCTTGAAAATCTTTTAACCTGCCCAAGGGTACAGAACCCAGAACCCAGCACTGCTCAGTGAATCCAGAACAATTTCCCTCCAGTGCAGAAACGGGTGGCTGTATCTGAGCAGCAGTGTAGCTGCCTGTGTCTAGGGGCCTCACTGGACCAAAACTACGTGTCTGTAAATCAGTGAAACCACATTCAGAATGAAATGTTCATGCGATGCTTCTTTACTGTACATGCAGTCCGGTAACATGCACAGTTCTACCTCTGAGCCTTTGCACATGCTATTCCTTCCATTCCCAAAGTCCTTTCCTGCTTCTTCCACTTGGCCTGGCCAATACTTATGCCTCTATGAGGTCTCGGTGGAGGTGCTACTTCCTGGAGGAAACATCCCTATATACCTGCAGCCCCACGTCCCCCATGCCTGGGGGGCATTGTCCCCTGAGACTCCCCTGCCCTGTGCGGGAGGCCTCCCCCTATATATCAGTGCGGGCTGCTGGCTGGACTTAACTACTCAGTCCTTCCTTCTTTCCTATTCATAATGCTCAGTCGCCAGCGCGGAGCACAGAATTAGGTGCACAGAAATGCCCAGTGAATGCTTACAGTGAAGGGACCCTGAGTGAATGCTGGAAAAGGTCAGGAATGCCTTTGCCTCCATCATCTGGCATCCTGGGGAGNGGCTCTCCTTCCCCCTCATCCTTCCAGACCCTTTCCCTGCCCAACAGGGCGCCACTGGCCTGTCCCACACCCTCTCTGCCGCCTGCCCAGTGACCTAATTATTGTTTTTTCTTCCAGCCCCGCGGAGGGGAAAACAGAAATTCCTGGTGGATGACACAGGGCCG
>NW_027527920.1:7262968-7324455 GCF_008692635.1 Crocuta crocuta | reverse complement strand
GGCGAAGGCTCTGGGGGCCTTTGGCATCCCTTCCCTTTTCTGGGCCCTGCCCCTGCTCTTAGAAGGAGCATTGGGCTTGGAGCCAGACCGCCAAGAGGTTGAAGGCCCCAAGCCTGATGGACTGCTTATTCTGCCGCTCACCCTCTGTGGGTCTTTGTTGCTGGAGGGAGCCCCAGTTCCCCCATCCATGAAATGGGTTAACAACAGCTATGGATGCAATGAGATGTGCGTGGGTCAGCCCTCTCCTCCAGCCTAGCAGATAAGAGATGCTCCATTTTCTTTCACTTAGTAGGGGAAAGGGCGCCCAATCATGCATGCCTTCCACGCGCCAGTATTGATTGCACAGCAACTACTACTACGACTACTACGTGCTGCACTATGTTAGGCCTTCAGGTTATAATGATAAGTAAGACAGATAAAATCTTACATTCTTAGGGGAGATAAACAATAAAGAAAGAAATAGACAAGTCAGACAAGATAGTGCTTCAGATGGTGATAGGTGTGATAGTGTAAAGGGAAAAGGCATAATGGGAGCTGGAGGGTTTTTAAAAAAAAATTTTTTTATTATAAATTTTTTTAATGTTTTATTTATTTCTGGGAGGGAGAGAGAGAGAGAGAGAGACAGTGTGAGCAGGGGAGGGTCAGAGAGAGAGGGAGACACAGAATCTGAAGCAGGCTCCAGGCTCTGAACTGGCAGTCAGCACAGAGCCTGACACAGGGCTCGAACCCACTAACCATGAGATCATGACCTGAGCCGAAGTCGGACGTTTAATCAACTGAGCCACCCAGGCGCCCCTGGAGGGGTTGTTTTATTATAGGCTCAGTGGTCGTAGAAAGACAGTCTTCATGGTCAAATGCCCTTTGACCTAAGACCTGAGTAAAGTGTGGCAGTGAGGAAGGCAATTATCTAGGGAAAGCCTCTTTGGATAAAGCACACGGCAGGTGCAACGGCCCTGGCGCCTCACCCACCCCTGGCGCCTCACCCACCCCATCCCCCACCCCTTGCCAGCAGAAATAGTCTCCCAGGCTTCTGGGCTCCTGAAGGACAAGATTGGTCCTTTCCTCCACCAATCCACAGGAAGGAAGCATGAAGAACAGATCTGCAGTCAGACAGACCTGAGTTTAAATTCTCGCCCTGTTACTCACTGGCTGTGTGAGTAACAGTGACCTTGCACGAGTCACTTGATCTTTCTGAGTGAGAGTTCTTGCAATACTGGTATGTTCCTTGCAGAGTCGCGTGAGGCTTCAGTGAGGTAACACTGACATGTCGTAAGCCCAGAAGGCGTGGCCAAAAGAATGGTCTGTGGGGTCCCTGAGAAGACCTCATTTCATCATCTGAAAACTGGGTCTCTTTATGACGTGGTTTGAAAAGTGGACTTACTTTTGCCCTGTCTTGGTTTTATGGGCAGATAAGTTGTAGAACAGTGAGCAGCTTGGACAGAGGCTGGGCCGTCATTCCTAGCTGGCAGTCTGATATTGGTAACTTTCTGGATCTCAGAGCCCTGTTTAATAGAGAGAAGCAGTGGAACGCAGCTCCCCAGCCACCTGCCTGGACGGCCCAAGCCTCAGCCGGGCAATCAGTGAGGCTCAGAGAGGAAATGTCCAGCAAGCCCAAGTCAAAGCAAAGCTGTGACATTGGCAAATTTCATATTTCATCTCCTCCACCTCTTCGCTTAGTTCCATCTCCTTGCCTTCCTGGATAAATTTTCTCTTCCTTGGGAAAGGACAGGGGTCACTCATTTCACTCACACCTGAGGGAGGATTTCAGCCCTTGGAGATAGTTCTGCCATACTACCTCATTTGACACATGGGGACTCTCTGCCCCAGAGAGGGCAGCACTTGGCCAGAAACACACAGCAGTCCTGGGATATGAGAATTCATGGCAGCAGACCTCTGATCGAGGGCTGCTTCTTTACTGTACTTCATGGCCAACTTCCACCCATTTTATAGAAGGAAGGAACTGAGGTTCAGAGCCATGATGTGAATCAGCAAAGGCTTCCCAGGCCAGCAAGTAGCAGTGGGGAATGAAGAATGTCTTCTAGACAAGGGTTTTGGGGGAGATAGGGACCTTTCAGCACATCGAAGGTGGAGCAGAAAACAAGGTGGTGAGGCTTGGCTCTCTCATAGAGCTCCCATTCTATGATGGAAGACAGGCAAAAAAAAAAAAAAACCCTCAAAGATACACAAGATATTAGGTCAGATGGGAGGTAAGATAGAGTTTAAAAGGTAAGGGGACAGCATGCAATGGGGGTGCTTTCTTAGGTTGGGTGATTGAGCAGAGACCACACCAATGGGGGTAGGGGGGTGTCACGTGGTTGTCCAAAGCAAGGAGTGTTCTGAAAGAAGGAGCTGAGGTGGAAAGGCCGTGAAGCGGGGCATGCTTGGTATGTTCAGGGAGAAGCAAGGAAGCCCATGTGGCTGAGGAGAGTGAGGCAGTGAGACTGGGGGGCAGAGGGGCTGGGCCAGGCCTGCCTTTGTGGCTCTGCAGTCGCCACACATATTCTGTGTCTGCCTTGGGGTAGAGCTGTGCCTTCCCAAGGCAGCCGGGACATCCTGAGGAGCTAGTTACAGAGCAGGCCATCAGAGTCACCCTTTTCTCTCCCCTTCTATGTGGCTCCCTGCACCCCGGCACCTCCTTTACCTGTTCTAGAAAGCAGAACTTAAAAGATTGGCAAGAACGCCGACCTCTCCTGAAAAAGCATTTGGAGTCGGAAAACTCTCTGGATTCCAGACCAGTCTTCACGACTTCATAATTGCATGAGCTTGGATGCTCTGCTTTAATTCTCTGAACCTCGATCTCCACATCTGTAAGATGGGACTACTGTCTAAATAGCTGTGACAAGTGTACGCCCACCCTCTGACCTAGCAGACACGCTCCTAGGTATATAACCAAGGGGAAAAAATGCACATGTCCCAAAGGCCCTAGGAGTTCCTAGGGGTTGGTCACAATAGCCCCAGAAGGGATCAGCCCCAGTGTCCCTCGGTAGAAGAGTGGCTGGATAAGGTGTGGTATCATTGTGCAATGGCATATCACGCAACAACAACATAAACCATCAATAGATGCAACAACGAGGTTGAACTTGGCATTTCGTTGAGTGAAAGAAGCCAGGTGCAAAGAATGGGTACATGCGATTCCAGTAGTAAGTTCCGGAACGGGTAGAGCTGATCTTTGGTGAGAGAGGCTGGGATGGCAGTTACCCGAGAGGGGCGCTGACGGCAAGGGAGCTGAGGGGAGACCTCTAGCATGTTGGAAGTGTTTTGTATCGTGATCTGGTTGGCGTCACCCAGGGGTACACGTATGCAAAAGTTCATACTTGAACTTGAGTTCCGTGAATAATTTGAGATAGGTGTGCATGGTGCTATACGTAGATTATATTTCAATAAAAAGGTAAAAAGAAAAAAAGTCCTGTCCCGCCTAGAGAGCTGGTGAGGAGCAGAAGAGCGAGAATGTAGTCTTGCCTGTCTTTCCTGTGTCCCCAGTGCTCTGTCTTGCCATGGACCAAGCCTCCGTTAGGGCCACGTGATGCTGTGGGTGGAGCTGAGAGACAGAATGGGGTTGCAATTCTTTTTGGTTTTTGCCTTTTACTTTATTTTTTTCTCCTGCTTTGCTTCATGATGAGAAAATTACGGTCTTTATCACTATTGAATGTGGCAGGGAGCTGCAGTTCAGGTCCCCACGTTTAGTGCAATGTAGGGACCCGGAGCAGGGAATGCCCGGCTTTCCAGGCCTGGAGCCTCTGATGTAGCATTGAGAGCCACGCCCTCCCTTCGTGATGGGCAGGAGTCCCCTGGAACAGGGCACGGGGACCCCAGGCCCACCCTGCAATGGAGTGGCAGAGCCCCAGCCCCCTATATCTCGCATCCACCCACATCCAAATGCCTCCAGGGTCAACTGGCTGGGGACAACTATACTAATTCCACCCTTCCACCCTGCCCCAAAGTTACTGCACCAAGCCCAGAGAGGGCGGTTGACTACTCCAAGGCCACACAGGAAGTCTGCGGCAGAGCCAGGCAAACAGAGGAAAGGACAGGAGGCTGAACGCCTGGGCCACGAGCCAAGCGTCCCTCTCATGATCATGGGGACCGGGCCCCTCCTGGACAAAGCTAGGGTGTTTATGTGGCCTCCTGCTCTGAAGAGGAAGGACGTCTGTATTATTAACGGGGAAGTACTTTTGTTATCTGCTTGGCCTGGAGCGGGCTTCTCCGTGGGGGTACTGTGAACCCCATCACCTGACCTTCCCCAGGGCAGGGCCCCCATAAGACTAGAGACTCCTTGCTCATGAGCTCTTCGAGGCTCTGCTCTCCTGCCCTTCAGCATCGAGTCTCCCCTCAGGACCCCAATGCCCCCAAGGCTGGCTAGGAACCCCCTTATATACCTCCTACTCCAGGCCAGGCTCCTCATAGGCCTGGGGTGCAGGCCCAGGTCAGGTCAGTGTGGGATGGATCTTCCTGTCCCCCCTTTCTGGCAACTCCTATGGTCACGAACCATGTCTTTGTTCCTGTGCCCCCTACACCCCTTGTACAGCCTGTCATAGAGGGGGCTCTTGTGACATGAAAGAGGTGACCCAGGATGTCATTTGAAGGGCTCTAGGAAGAGGTTCCAGCACCCCTTCCCCCAATCCCATCCCCCCTAAGTCCCCAGGAGCTACAGTCTGGAGTTCCATTTAGAGAGTCACATTCCTTGACATTGTCTTCATGGGAATAAATCAGAAGATTAATTTATTCTGCTCTTGGGCCCAGAGGCCTTAGGAACTTTCGAGAGTCAGGCTGAAGATAGGAGTGGGGAGGGGTCTGCCAGCCTGTTGCTCAGCCTCTGGCAGGAAGGCTGAGCCCCCAGAGAGGGGCTGACCCCTGGAGACAGGCTTCGGCTACAGGGGCCCTTGGGGCCGGCGGGAACAGCGGGCCTGTCTGGGAGGAAGCCTCTGACAGACGCTTTATCAGGCCCTGTCGCCTGCGTTATCTGCGGCTTCTCAGCACAGAAGGAGCCACAGTCCTCAGCTGCGCACAGACCACTCCAGGCCTGGAACAAAGCGGCCGAATCAGCTGGCGGCCCTGCGGCTCTGCTGTGGGACCTGTGGGCTCCACAGTCCTGCGGCCCACGTGGGGGGCTCGGGGGGTGGCTGGCCCAGCCTGGCGACGGCTCGTCTGCTGGGACGCCCCCGCCCAGGGCCTGCCTCGTAGGGACCACCTCCCTAGGGCCTTCCTGCAGAATGCGGATGGGGCACGGGGTCACCCCAGCCCCTCCAGGGCTCAGCTGAAATGTCAGCCACAAAGGCCGGGACACAGAGGGGCCTGTCTGGGAACAAGGGGCCAAGTGTTGGTGTGGGATGATGGCCGGGGCCGGGCTGGTCAAATGTTTACTTGGAATGGTTCAAGTGGGCACCCTCGGGCCATGGGGGCAGCTGGCGCCTGGCATGGGCCCCCTCTACCCACCCGCACGGGGTGCTGTGAGGATTTAGACCATCCCAGATGGGCCCAAATCCAAAAGCACCCAGAGGGGGCTGCCAGTCTAGGCCTTGGCATGGTCACCCCCTCCCAGTCCCTGCCCACTACGAGGGAGAGGAGAAGCTGGGAGGGCAGGTTCTGGAAGCACCTGCTTCTCTGGCCTCTGGCGAGACTACCATGAACGGTCGTGCAGGTTGTGCCCTGCAAAAGGACACCTTGCCACATGAGAAAGTGGACCTGAAATCCGTGCAGCAGGACCCTAAAGGGCTGCGTCAGCCCAGAGGGTGCTTTTTTGGTGACTGCTAGGAGGGGAACCTTTGTGTGCTGGGAGCTCAGACTGTTAGGGATGATCTAAAACAAGATGTCCAGTTAAGCTTCAGTTTCAGATAAACAACAAATAAAGTGTTTTCATTACAATTATATCCCATGCAATATTATAAAGCTTCAGGATGGTGGGGGGTGGATGAGGTCTGAACACAGCAGAGGTCCCCCAACACCCCCAGCACCCAGGGCCCGAAGGGTCATGGAGAAGACTGTGGGAGACTTGAAGACAGTCCAGCGTGTCTGGAGAAGAGCCTGAGAAGGAACAGGGGGTGAGATGGAGTCCCCAGTTGGGGGTCCGTACTCTGAGTGAGATGAGGCCTCACGGGAGAGTTTGAGCTGGGGACTCTCACGGTGTGGCAGCCTCCCTCTAGTGGCCGTGTGGAGAATAGGCTCGAGGGGTAACGGCGAAAAGCAGGCTGAGCTGTGAGGTTATGACCACAGCCATCCAGGCGGGGAGACCAGAGCAGTGAGCATCAAGTTGGAGAGAAACGGCTGATTCTGGACATCTGAATGTTTTGTTATGAAAAACGTCATAAGTGTACAAAAGTAAAGAGAGTAGTACAAGGAACTCCCATGTCCCCATCACCTTCTTCAAGCATCATTAGCTCATGGCCAATTGTGTTTCATGAAAAATCTTTCAGCCCTCCTGGCAAATGGATTATTTCCAACCAAATCCCAGATATCATATTATTCCACCCATACATAGGTCAGTGTCACTGAAAGATATTTTGAAGCATCAGCCACTAGGAATGGCTTGATGCAGCAGCTCTTTTCTTTTTCTTTTTTTAAATAATTATTTTATATATATATATAGAGAGAGAGAGAGAGAGCACAAGTGGGGGAGGGGCAGAGAGAGAGGGAGACACAGAATCCGAAGACATGCTCCAGGCTCCGAGCTGTCAGCATAGAGCCCGATGTGGGCCTTAAACTTACAAACCATTAGATCATGACCTGAGCCGAAGTCGGATGCTTAAACGACTGAGCCACCCAGGTTCCCCCAAGCAGCTCTTTTAAGAGAGGGGGGCCCTTGACCCCACCAGACCCATTGCTATGCAGTTGATCCCCTGATCTTAGGATGATTTCTTCTAAAGGTTTCTAGTTTTTCCTCCCCTGGGATGAGACTTCTGAGTGCGCTCTTCCTAGCATGATGTTCCTCAGGTTGTGGTCTGTGGACACTGGCCTTGACTTTCTGTTAGAAGCTCCTGCTATCTCCCCAGACCTTACCACAGCCTGAAGCCTCCCCTTTTTCTGGTCCCTTGATGACAGAACTGTCCGGTGCCTGGCCTAAAGGCTCCCCAGGTTCTCAAAGACACCACTCCCAGGGAACTCAGGAAATGCAAGCACTCTGAGTGAAGGTAAGGGAAACATACTGGAATTCCCAGAATGAGGTACAAGGTCGCAGATGCAGACACCAATGCCCTAATGCGTGCAAGGAGTCTCTTGGCTTTCCAGAAGGTCACCCTCTCCAGGAAGCACCCTGGTTCTGCCTCTAGTTTCCTGGGAGACTTTGGTTAGGTCCCTTCCCCTCCCTGACCTGGAGAAAGGAACTAATTCATTATGAAGCATTTCTATGTTCTCTCCCCTCTCAGATTCTGTGGCCCCCAAACTACCCTGCAGTGGGAGGTGCTGGGGGGCAAAGCGGGACTTGGGGACAGGCTGCTGGGGACATGCTAGCTTCTGACCCAGCGGCACACGCACATTGAACCCCGAGAGGCAGGCATAGTATCCCCCATTTTCTGGAAGAGAAAAGCGAGGTACAGAGAAGTAAAACCACTCGACTAGGGTCCCCTAGTTGGTAGGAATCACGACCAGTATTGGTGCCCAGGTGTCTCCATGGTTTTTGAGCACCAACCTGGGGTTGAGGCCCAATTCTGCCAACGTAATCCTGACTGCAGCCAGTCTGCTGCCTCAGGATCCCCTGAAGCCTGGTACTCCTGGACCTATCATGGGGCCCAGAGGCCAGCTCACCTTCCTGTCCACTTCCTTCTCCCACCGAGCCCTCCCATGGCCTGTGCTTAGCAGGTATCAGACACACCAGTGAATTTCTCTCATTGAATCCTCAGCAACAGTGTGAGCCGCTGTGCCCGTTTTGCAGATGTGGAAACTGATACTCGTGACCTACCCGAGGCCACACAGCCCTGCAGTAACGCAGGCAGAACTGAAACGAGGGTTCTCTGAATCTGGGTGCTCCTTCTACACTGCGAGAACTGGCTTAGCACAGAACGTGTCTAACAACCCGGTGCTCTTTGACTGTCTTGGCATCAGGCATCTTTTCTGCACATAACTCCTTTGTATTGCTTCCTCTCTCTGATCGCACTTGATCTTTCTAATAACCGTGGGAGGCAGGTGTGACCACCATTTGGTTTTTACAGATGAAGTGCCATACATGCCCCTGGGAGATTGTTTCAGACTTCAAAAACTTGCCCAAGGCTTGAGTTGCTCTGTTGCTCGGGCCCATAGATGCGCATGTTCTTCTAGCGCCCCCTACAGCCTGCCAATGCCATTGACTCACCCTGCTGGGTCATAAGGGACGTTTTTTCTTACAAAGTTTTCTTCCCCCTTTTTAATCCCAAACCTCTGTCCATTGCCCCTTCTGGGCCTTCCCCTCACGAGTTTGGATCCACCTTGTCTCTCCTTTCTCTACATATTTAGCAATAGTTAAAACACATTTGCTTTTTGTGACTTCGTCTTTAAGAAACTAGGACTTCAGAGAGAGGCTCAACTAGGACGTTACAGATGTGGTCAAGCACAAGAATGAGTCTGGGTTCCCGCTACCAGGGCACTCTTTGGAGTGAGATTAGATTAAGGGTTCTCCAGGGAAGGTTCTGTGTCCCCCCGATGTCCCCCACAGGCTGGGACCAGGACCCTCAGAGCAGTGCCTCAGGCAGCAGGGAGGGGGAAGTGGCTCTGGGCTCTGCCCAGCACTGACCAAATTATATCCAAAGCAAGTTCCAGATGTCTTATCATTTTATTCACAAATATTCAATATTATCTCTAAAAAAGGATACTTTTTCTTTAAATCCGAGATACCCTATCACACCTAACCTCATCATACTTAATATTATCAAATATGTAGCCATGGCACACGTTGTCCTGATTTTGCCTTATGAATATCTTTTATTTGTACAACTTTTTGTTTGAATCAGGATGCAATAAGGTCCACACATCGCGACTGGTGTGTGTGTCTTTAAGTCACTTTGCTTGGAGGTCATTTAGAATAGTTCTTCTGTTTGTGATTCTATCAGTAAGTCAGTGCACAGATTCATTTGCTTCATTTTGCTTGCTGCTTTTAAGAATGTATTTAAAATGCTTACCTTTTGTTTATGGCTCTAAAGTATCATACAAAATAAAGTATATTCAGAGAGGTCTAACTTTTGGGTCCCCTTCACCCATTCCTCTCTCTGAATAAGTATTAATTTTTTTAAGTTATGCTGTTTCCTTACATTGATATCTACACGTGTATTATATATCATACATCATACATGTATATATACATAGATGCTCATATCCCTCCTTTTCTCAGAAGAATGTTAACCCATTAACACACATTTACACTTTTGTTCGCCTTGCTACATCCACGGTACATCTTGCCTGTGATCTCGCCCGCAGGTGTCTATCTGGTTCCTTCCTTATTCTTCTTCACAATAGACTCCTCCACCATGCTGGTAACCACGTCCTGGGCTGACGGACATTTTCCCTGTTTCCTGTCCTTTGCTATTACAAATAGAATTGCAGTAAAAAGCCTTGTGCTTCCATCTTTCAGGACACCTGCCGGGGTTGATCTACAGCCATGGGATTCCTGAGTCGTGGGCTCGATACACGCAGTTTTGCTAGCTTTTGCCAAATTCCCCTGCAAAGGGATTCCGCCGCGTTCCGCTCCCATGAGCTGCGTAGGAGAGCAGTAGTTTCCCCACAGCCTTTCCAGCAGGACGAGTTGCCAGACTTCCGGACTGTTGCCAATCTGATAGGTGGGGCATTGTATCTCAGAGTAGTTTCAATTTGCATTTCTTTTATGTGAGCACGTTGAACACTTTTCATATGGTTCAGGGCCATGTGCATTTCCGTACCTGTGATCTGTTCGGTAATATTTTCAGCCCGGTTTTCTAAGAGGTCATCCGTCCTTTCCTTTCCCCTTTCAGAAGCTCTTTATAAATTGGAGACGATAATCCTTTGTCTGTGATAAAGGTTCAGGTATTTCCTCAGTTGTTGGTCGTTTGTTCTGTGCATTCATTCATTCATTCATTCATCTCAAGCCCAGTGGCTCCTTCATCTGAATGAGACCCAGCTAGAGATACAGCTGTGAATGTGTCCCTCAGGGCCCCACCATCACATGCTGCCCAAGCTAGACCCTTGTTCCCATCTTGGACACTCTCCACCCCAGCCCCACCCTGTGCTGTCTTTCCAGCCCCCTGACCCCTGTTCTGCTGCCCAGTGACCCCCCCCAACCCCTGCCCTGCCCTGCGTAGGCCCTTCACACATCCCAGGCTGGAAATGAGCCTGATTATCTTTGTATCTCTCCCCATGTGCCAAGCACTGGATGGATGATGAAGAAAGAGTGAGGGAACGAATGAGTGAATGAATGAATGCATTTTGTGAGGATCAAATTGCCTTTGACCTGGGAAACCAAGTCAGAGAGGAGCTTGGAAAAGCACCACCAGGATCAAAGTTTCTTTATCTGTTGCCTTCCCTTCAGGTCCAATTCAGGTCAGAAGTGCTAGTCTTTAAAGTGCTTGCAGACAAGATCCGATGCCTGTTTCATTTTATGATTTATTTAATTTTATTTTTGTTAATGTTTGTTTGCTTATTTAGAGAGAATGCACATGCATGAGTGGTGGAGGGGCAGAGAGAGAGAGAGGGAGAGAGAGAATCCTAAGTAGGCTTCTTCCACTGCTAATGCAGAGCCCCATGCGGGGCTCAATCTCACAAAGCACAAGATCATGACCTGAGCCAAAATCAGTCAAATGTTCAACTGACTGAGCCACCCAGACGCCCCTCATTTCATGATTTAAAAGAACATCTGCTTATTGTAGAAAATGTGGAAATTATACAAAGAAGAAAACAGAAAAAACCCGTGACCCAGGGTAAACCACCATGAACACTTTGGTGTATCTCCATTCAACTTTCTTCTTTCATTTATATTTTATTTATATATATATATAATCTACATATATGTCCGTGTATTTTTACATACATACTTGTACCCCCCCTTAACACTATAGCATACATATTTCTTCACGGCATTAAACTTCAGCACATCATCATAATTTTAATTGATCACATAATATGCTGTGAAATGAATGGATCATGTCCTAGCTTCACTACTTAGCCTCTACCTTTGTGTCCTCATCTGTAAAATGGAGGTGGTAAGTGTCTACTTCATAAATTCCCTGTGAGGGTTAATTGTGGCTATACGCATGGAAAGCACTAAGTGAGTGTTAGACATCGTCATTATTGTTATTACCATTCCCTAATTGTGAACATTTAAGATCTAATCTTATTCTATCACAAATAACTCTAATAAACCTCTCCACCCAGGGCAGTTTTGTGGGGGCCTCCGAGAGGTTGCTGCACCCCCACGCCTCAAACTGAGCACAAGGGTGACAGAGTGAGCAAGGTGTGCTGAGGACCCATAAGTTAGGACAGCAGGTGTTTGGCACCAGAAGCCTGGGGAAAGGGGAGTCCTTGCAGGGGGAACAGCATCCGCAAAGGCTCAGAAGCCTGAAAGAGCGTGGGAGTTCTGATGCGCTGGGTGGGGCGGCAGTTCTGGTCTCGAGTCTTACCCATGGAGCACTTGTGGCCCAAGAAAGGAAAGCGACTGGTCTGACCACAGCGGTGGGACCACAGCTTTGTGACCCCCACCCCCGTGGGTCCTGATCCCCAGGCCAGCACTCCACGCATGCCCTGGGCCATCCTGCCCTCCCTAAAAACATCTGTTGCTTGAAGGAAGGAGAGGAGAAGAAGGTCAGGAGGAGGAAGGATTGGGGTTTGGGCAGCCAGCACCCCTGGTCGCCCCTGCCTAGCCAAGGCTCAGCCGTCCTGTGAGGCAACCTAAGAGGCCCCAGGAAGTTGAGAGTAGACTCAGCTCTGTTTGTCTCCAAGTCTTCCGCTAGAGGCCTCCCAGATTCAGACCCTTAGACTGGCGACAGGCAGGTCTCCTGACCCCCCCACCCCCAATCTTACCTCCCACTCCTCAACCCAGCCCCTTGCAGACACGGGCTGGAAAGTCCCAGGCCCATCCAAGTTACCAGCCAGAGCACAGAATTCAGGAGCAACTTGCCCTGTGTGTTTTTTTTTTTTTTAATTTTTTAAAATGTTTTATTTATTTCTAGGAGAGAGAGAGAGACAGCGTGAGCAGGGGAGGGTCAGAGAGAGAGGGAGTCACAGACTGAAATAGGCTCCAGGCTCTGAGCTGGCAGTCAGCACAGAGCCTGACGCGGGGCCCGAACCCACGAACCGCGAGATCATGACCTAAGCGAAAGTTGGACGCTTAACCGACTAAGCCACCCAGGCGCCCTGCCCTGTGTTTATTTTTTAAAGACGGAGACCATGACACTCAGTGCTTCTGCCAAGAGGGAAGAGCCTGGGAGGGTCCAGAAGGAGTTGGGGGCTTGGGGCAACATGAATGTTCAGGGCTTTAGAGGCGAAGCCAGACTGGGGCACAGATGCTGACAAGTGAAATTTGAGGACTCTTGCATTCAAGGTCCACTGTTAAAACGGATTTGATAGTATCTCAAAGGCTTTCTAAGCATAGAAAAATTAGTAATTCTTGGAAAGGAACACCTCTTCTCTTTATGGTCTGAATTTGAGAGCACTGTCTGCAGAGTAGCCTCATTGCTGCACTAGTCCAAACACACGTGTGTAATTCTCTCTCCCACAAACGGAGGTGCTCCTGTCCCCTGCTGTTTATAGAAGATAGTCCAAGGAAGAGGAGAAAGCAGCCCCACAGTGGTGGGAGGTCCACACTCTAGACCTTGGAAATTTTCTGCTAAGAGGCCCTGACATTTCTCGGAAGGGCCATTGTAAGTTAAACCTCAGATTCACTCGGAGCACATGAGTGGGAAAGGATCCCAGAGGTGTCTCGGCCATTCCTCTCATGGGCAGAAAGAGTCGAGGAGGAGATGGGGGAGGGGGGGTGGACTTAACCACAGCAGTTGGTGAAGGAGTGGGGACTAAAACAGGTCTGATTTCAGTCTCCTGATTTCAGGGGGACCATGCTGTCCCCCTCCATCAAAGAGCAGTGGGGAGAAGCAGCTTGGGTCGGGAGATCTGGGGAGGCTCTGAGGGGGCACTGGGCGTACCCATGAGGGACTCACAGTCCCCGTCCTACCTTGAGGGCATGCTAGAGGCTGAAACACCAGCACAGGGACACATCTGAATCAGGGCGAGTAGAGGGCTGGCAGAGGTGGGTCCCGAGAGCTGTGGAGAACAGGGTGGAGGGGGACAAAAGGAGGTTTCCAGGGGAGTCACAGCAAAGGTCGAAGGGTCAATGGGATCTCATTCCCAGGAGAGGTAGAGAAGGGGTGGTCCAGGAATGGGGAGGAGCAAGGCAACATCTGGAGAAAGGGAGGTGGACCTCCCCACTCCTCCGTTGCAGTGGGTCCCCGGGGCTGTAGCCGGGACCCCACTATCCTGTGCAGACCTCCCACTTCAAGGCCCAAAGATGCCTTCTATCACCCTTCGAGGGGCATATACATTTATACGGAGATTGGTAGGATGTGGGTATTATATTCTAAAAGAGGGACCGTCTGATTGTGGCCAGACAGGCATTGTGACAGGCAGTGAGGGACACCCTTTCCGGACTAGTGGGAGTGCGAATCTGTGTGCGCTGGTGGGGAGGGGGAGAAGGGGGGTGGGTGCTTTTTTCTCAGTCCTCATTCTGTTGGCTTGCAAATTGCAATTTAAGAGCCATCTGTTCACATCCAATTGTTGAGGTGGCTACTCTCTCCTCCTTTCACCTTGACTATGTCCGCGTCCCCCATCCGCGCCCCCACACCAATGTCTTAGCCTCAGTTTCCCCACATGTAAAACGAGGCAGGTGGACTTGTCGGTCTGTAAGACCCCTTCAGCCTGGGGCTGGTTAAGCCCGGTCTCAGGCTCTTTGCTGGGATGCCAGAGGCGCCCTCTGGTGGCCATCCTTGTCCATGCAACCTGGGAGCGTGTTTGGCTCTCCGCCTGGCTCTCTCGAGTGTTTTTGTGTGAATGTCCGTGAGGGTGCCTCTGTGTTGGGAGTGGTACACAGAGGGTGTGTGACAGGCTTGTGATACAGAGAATGCAAATCTTCCCTGACTCTCAGCCCCTGATAAAGTCGCAGACAGAGAGGTGGGGCCATTTAAAACAAAGGCAAAGTCTGCTAAAACTTTCTTGGGGCCTGCCTGGGCCACCTGGGCTGCAAAATGGCCTGGGCCACCTTCTGGCTAATACATATGGAGAA
This sequence comes from Crocuta crocuta, assembly GCF_008692635.1. Lineage (NCBI taxonomy): Eukaryota > Metazoa > Chordata > Mammalia > Carnivora > Hyaenidae > Crocuta > Crocuta crocuta. The sequence goes on along the minus strand of NW_027527920.1, from coordinate 7,310,255 downwards.
CACTACTCCTCTGCTCAAAATCTCCTCCCGTGGCCCCTCTGTTAAACAGGGTAAATATCAAACTCCAGGGCAGGGCAGGGCATGAGGTCCTTGCTTGGTTGCTCATTTGGCCTCAGTTTTTACTCTTTTCTTTCTTTCCTGTCACACTTCAGGTGAAATAGGTCATCCTTTCCCATCTCCTAGCCTCTCCTTATGTGGGTTCTTTCCCCCCAGGGTGTCCTACCCTCTCCTTTAGTCCCCAGTGCCTCTTTCCAAGTGCTACCTCCTCCAGGAAGAATTCCTGGATTTTTCCACTTGGGTCTGAGCTCTCCTTCCCCTGATCATCCTGGTAACTTTGTCTACACCTGTCTCCTGGATGTAGAGGGTTTACCCAGGTAACTCAGGTCAAAGATGTCCAGCTCTCTGGCCCTTCCCTGAGGACTGGCTCCATGTCTGCTTCATAACTGAGTCATTTCAAACACTGAGTCCTCCCCACTGGCATCCAGGCTGTCCTCTGAAGTGCCCCGACTCCCTTGTACCCTCGGCTTCACCCAATAGGGCTGCTCTTGTGGAAGGAGGTCTGGTGGTAGAAGAGAAAGACATGAGCCTTAGGTCAGACTTTTTTTTGGGTCCTGACCTTCAGAAGGCAAATGGCTACCCAGCACACAGGCTCCAGCTTCTGAGCTGTGTCTGGGACGTTGGCTTCAACATGCCCCAAATTAAGGGTTAGACCCCACTGGCCTGGCTCTTTCCTTCAAAGACAGAAGTAGCAGTACTTCTGGCTATTTGTAGAAGTCTGCTCTTGTCAGTTGTTTTGTGCTCTGTAACACGAAATTCTCACATAGATGTAGAAACAGGGAAATCAGAGATGGTAAGTAACCCATTCAAGGTCACACAGCTTTGAGTGGGAATGTTCAAATTCAGACACCGCTTTCCAAGTGTCTTCAAATCCTGTGCGGTTTCTGGACTATTCCGTCGTCTCTGTGCCTTGCACATGGTAGGTGCTTGATAAACTTCCGGATAATAGAATGCAGCCATAAACTAATATACAACTATCTCTTTCTGCTAGCCTTCCAGTCTGCCTCAGACCCACACATTCACCTCTGCTTGAGGAAAGTCTCAGAACTGGGATTGTCTGAGCAAGGACTGGCTTCAGGCACTGAAGGGGGGAGGTGGTGCCTGCATCGCAGGAGGGGTGAGTTCCCTGAGTCCGGGTGTCAGGGGGTAATGTGTCCTGGGCATGGTGAGGATAGGCAGGCACCTGTTGGGCCACTGTCTTTGTCGGTGTGTGGCTCCTGAGTGTCTCACAACTTCAGGAGCCACAGTGTGGCTGCAGGGTAAAGGACCTGGAATGAATCCAAATTCTCTGAAAAGCAGATGTCAAGGCAGGATTAGATGAGCAAGAGGTTTATTAGAGGGCATATCTGTGAGGGGAAGGGCAGGATGCCGGGGAGCTGAGCGTCAAGAGCTCCATGCTGATCCATCCAGGGCTGGGGGAGGGGGTGTGGGGTGGCGAGGAGGTAGGGAAGGAGGGAGGCAGGCTGAAGGTAAGTGTTCTTGACTGTAGGGCACTTGTAAGAAAGTTGGCAAGGCCAACGGGGAATCCTCCAGCCAGAGTGCCTGTCAGCGGGGCCCTGTCCCTCCCAGGACAGGGTCTCCTTTGTGGCCCAGTCTGCTCAGTGACCGCCTTGTGGGGAGCGCCGCCCCCGCAGACACACGCCTGGGCGGCGAGCCTGCAGTGGAGAGGGGGGCATCGTGGGCGAAGGTGAGGAGAACCCTCCAGTGCTGGTGTGGATGCCGTGGGTGCGGAGGGAAGCGTGTGTGTGTGTGTGTGTGTGTGTGTGTGTGTGTGCGCGCGCGCCTCTTTCCGAGTCGTAATTCTTTTGACTTCCCGGTTCCCATCTAACTGTGGAAGTGGCACCTCCGTCTCCTTCACCTTGACCATGTCACCCCCCTCTGAGCCTTGGTTTCCCCACACGTAATATGAGGCAGGTGGACTTGCTGGTCTTTAAGCAAGTCCTAGAGCGCAGCTGCTGAAGCCTTTGGTTAGCTCTGCTCCCCAGAGAGCTGAGAGGCGCGTCCTCACAGTCCGCCACAGGCCAGCCCCCTTTCACCGGCCTGGCCCCGGTGACCGCCGGCAGTGCCTGACGCGGCGGGGAGCTAGAATTCGTGCCTCCGGAAACTCAGGAGAGACGCTGATTGGCCCGGCTTGTGTCACGTGCCCAGCTCTGATCCAATCAACGAAGACCAGAGGGTGGAGCCATTCGTAGCTGCTCCCCAAGCTGGGCTTTGCACCTGCTCAGGAAGTGAGGGTGCTCACCTTCGGGTAGGGTTACTCCCGGGTCAAGTGAGGAGGTGCGAGGTGTAGGTGGCACTCTGGCTGAACATGTGGCCTCTCAGCGCGGCACCCCCAGTAGCTCTACAAGGCCAGGAGCTGGAGTGCGGTTTTCTCAGTGCTGGGGCCTGCGCACTGCCTGGACCCAAGGAGTGGCTCTGTGGGCGTGCCCTACTGTTGCCGACCCTGAAAGACTGACCTCTGCTGGTCAGGACAGGCACTACGCCTACCCGGTGGCCACCCCCTGAGGGCAGGAACGGACCGATGTCTCTCCATTAACCTAGAAGCCTCTGGTAGGTGGGGGTCCTGTAGTTAAATAGCCCAGGCTCTAGTGCTGGGTTTCGGTGTGCCTCTTCTACCAACTCGAGCAAGTGCTTTTCCTCGATGGGGCTTTTCACATATCTGCCAAGTGAGTCTCATCCCACTGAACTGGTGCAGAAGAGGCTGTGTGGTGTGCAGGTCTGGGGCTCAGCTTCTGAGCTGATTTGAATCCAGCCTTTGTGTTACTTGCTATATGACCCTGGACAAGTTACTCAATCTCTTGAAGCCCCAGTCTCCCCATCTATAAAATGGGAAGGAAGAAGAGTTTCTCTTCTGTTTTCTAACAGGTGATGTGAGGATTCAATAAGAGAATGCAGAGAAAAAAAGCACAGAGCGTGACATCTGGCATCACATCATTGTGAGGGGGCCTTGCTCGGTGCTGTGCTGGGGACACACTCATTCATCTCTTGTCCTTCACCTCTTCCCCAGCCCCACCTCTCACAGGACCGTGGCTAACGGGTCAAACAGTGATCAGTGTTTGGAGCACAGCGAGGACTCAACTGTGTACAAAGAGTGGGAATGCACTGCAGACCTCCTGCCTGGGTGGTCTCAACCTCATCCAGCTTTTATGGAGTGTTCCCCACCTAGCAAGTAAGTCTCTGCTCTGAGGGGCTCCGGCGTTTCTGCACAGGGCAGGATGCGTTCTACTGTGGAACACTCACTGCAGGCTTGGGAGGAGCCTGTCTTAGATATCTGGACACCTGGACTTCAACTCACTCTTTGCTACTCACTNCGGCCGCCGCCCCCCACCCCCCGGCCCCTCCCCTCCAAACTAAAGAAAGATTCTCTGACCTGGGGAGGGAGAAGACTCATAGGGGAGGTGAGCCAAGAAGATGGATCCTCTAGTTAGGTGTGGGGGTCTAAGTATGGAGAGGGCCTTGCGCCCCTTGTGCAGCGAAGGAGGTGGGAGGAGCCTGGACTTCCCTGCACCACAACACTGGAGTGGAAATGGAAGTCACCCAGGGGCCACATCCAGACAGATGGGTCTGATGTGGCCTCTCAGAATTGCCAGGAGCAGCAGAAGGCTCCTGGGTGCCCAAGAGGGACTCCCATAGCCTGCAGTGGGGTGGACTCTCTTGAGTCTGATGTGCTTCTGATGTGCCTAAGAGTGTGGCACAGAGGACAGGAGGACCTAGAGAGCCTGCAAGGGAGCCCGGAAGGAGGCCATGCATAGTCAGTGGGCACCAGTGTCTGATGTTTAGGTATCCTGGGGGAGAAGAGCAAGGCAGAAGACCAAGAGCTGGAGCCTNCCCTCTCCTACCCAAGAACTGAGATGTAGCCTTCACTAAGATTAGGTATCCTCCATCCAAGTGAAATGAGGGCTCAAAATATAAATACAATTCAGTTTGATAAGGAAAGTTCTATTTCTCGTATACTTTAGCTTAGAGATTACTACCTGCCGCCAAAAGATGAAGGGGGCATTGTACAGGTTCATACAGGTGAGACGAGGTGGCTTTCGAAGAGAATTAAGCTAATGTTAATCTTTAGATCTGCAATCCTGGACAACAAAATATCCACACACTATTAGGGAAAAAGATTTATGATCCAAGAGTCTTCATTCTCGTTAAGATACCATTAATTCTGTCAGGGCATTTTGGGGGCACATGAGGACTGAACAAAATACTCAAGGAAATACTCAAACCCATGGAATGTGGGTTAGAAGAGAGATCTTAAAATAGGGGGTGAAAAAGAAAAAAGATACGGGGTGAAAGAATGCACAGGAAACAGTACGAAGGAATGGGCGTTTGTTAAATCAAAATGAATAATGACATGAATAATTATTTGTTGTTTTAAGTAGGGATTCTTGAAATAAAGAAGGCCATGCTGTAAAGGAAAACCTATTAAGAGTCAAAAGTGAAGTATTGAAGTTTGTACTGTCCAGTATGGTAGCCACTAGTTACATGTGGCTCCTTACATTTAAATTAATTAAAATTATATAAAATCAAATAATCAGTTCCTCAGCTGCACTTGCCATTTTTCAAGCACTCAATGGCCACACATGTCTAGTGGCTACTGTATTGGATAGGGCAGATAGAGGACATTTCCATCATTGCAGAAAGTTCTTTGGGATCGTGGTGATCTAAATTATCAGAAAATCCATGGAGGGGAAAGGCTATTTTGGAGCACAGAGAAGAAGTATTCTAAAAATCTTCTAAAAAGATAGGGGAAGTGAACAAGCAAAACCAGCAGCAAAATTGAAAAGCAAGTTGGAATTTCTAAATAAACATGTGACCATGATGGTAGTGGTGGTGGGATTTGAAACAAGGAATAAAGAGAAACTTTCCCAATCTGGAAAAGGGAAAAAAGAAAGAGGGAGGAAAATATAATCAGTAGTAAATGTAAAATTAAGTGGAAAGAATAAAACTAAGTTTATTAGCTATCAGAGTAACTATGATGAATTCCCCTATCAGAGGTCAGAGTTGCCATTTCCAGTAGATATGTAGAGAAATGTCCCCTGGGACAAAATTTTATGCTGGATACATTTTGATTTTTTAAAGTTGTTGTTGTTGTTGTTGTTTGGAGAAAGTGTACAGGCGAGGGGCAGAGAGAGAGGGAGAGAGAGAATCCCAAGCAGGTACAATGTTTTCAGCGTAGAGCCTAACACAGGGCTCAATCCCATGAACCATGAAATCATGACCTGAGTTGAAATCAAGAGCTGGATTCTTAACTGACTGGGCCGCCCAGGTGCCCTGGATACATTTTTAAAAATACAATTTTAACAGTGTAGTTTAGATAACAGAAAATAAGGGAAATGTCAATGTTTAGAAATCTTGATTCCATTGGGGGTAATAAATACACTTTGGAGCCAGTGTTTGCCTACAGGATATCTGCCTATCCCTGGTGACCCAGAGTCTGAGTTTAATAGCTCATGGAACAGAGGATAATTCCCGGGAATTAGGTGAAAATAGGTGAGAAGTCCTCTACATAAAGCTAGGATCCCAGAGGGCTAGTAAACTAGTGGGAGAAGAGTGTCCACAGAGACTTGTCTGCCTCTGTCCTCACTGGAGTCGGAACAGAAGAAAGAAGGGTCTTCCTGAGAATCTCTAGGATGAGCCCAGATTTAAGTGAGTGTGGCACCAGAGTTTACACTGCCTACTGCTCTCTGCACTCCCCTGCTCCAAACAAAACAGAACTAAAACCAAACCAAAACAAAACAAAAAAACAAAAAACAAAACTAAGTAAATATGCAGTTTAAAGTATTCCCCAGATGCCTGATGAAGCAATTGCAAATGCTCCCTGGAGAAACCCAGTTTAAATCTAGGCTTCAAGGAATTCTCACAGATAAACTTCCAAGGAACAGGAGGTCATACTGAAAAAGAAAATCATTAAACAAAAGAGGAAATAGGCTACATGAAATGAGAGTCAGCGTAAAACAGCATTGCTGAATCAGACCAACAATAACGCTGACTGGAGATATTGAAATTATCTGTTATAGAATATAAAATAATTATGTGTGGTTTGCTTAAAATGAAGAAGTGACTGCATGTATGACAAAAGAATGAGAGAGAGAGAGAGGGAGAGAGAGAGAGAGAGAATCAAAACTGACCAGATGAATCTGAAGAAGAACCACATAGAATTTCTAGAAGTGACAAATAGACTTGAAATTGAAGCCTAATGGATGAAGTATTGGTTCCGGGAAAGATGGAGTGAACACCATCTACTTTGTCTCTTATTGAGTGCAGCTATCTCCTTGGACAGAGTGTGTGGACTATTGAAAAGTAAATTGTAGCCAATAGATTAGAGAGGGAAACAAGAATTTGAAGTACAATTGAATTGGGTTGAGTTTCTCATTTTTTCCCCTCCAGTATTGGCTGGCCTGGACTCAAAGGCAGCCTGAAGTCTGGAAGGGTGCACCATGTATAAGCAGAAAGAGCTTCAAGAGAGCAAATAGAATTTTCTTTCTGGCCTGAAGAGTAGAAAAAGGCCTCCTAAGGATCAGAGGGAGAAGGAAGCTTTTCTGTTTAATTTTTCTTTTTTCCATCCTCACCCATGCCAGCCCCCAGGTAGTCTTGCAGTGGTGGCAGTGGCAATGGTGAGGACAGCATCAGCATGTAGGTACCTAAAATCCTGAGGGAAAGAAAACCTTCTCTCTACTAGAAGACCTGTGAACACAAGAGCTGGAACAAATTCTTGATGCTGTTTTTCTCTTTGTGTCCTTCCCCTGCCTAGTGCCAGACACAGATGCAGCCATAAGAAGGGCATAGCAGAGCTGGGAAATGGCAGATACCTGGCCGGGGGGCCGGGAAGGGAGGTCACAGAGAGACAAAAAGTGTTGGGGTGATTGTGGAGAGGAGAGAGCCCCAGAGAGTAATTATATAAATTTGTATATAACTTTGTAAACTCCTGGGACCACTTCCAAACTGTACATGCATCAGTCTGATCTTAAAGAGAATATGAAAGGTTTTGAGAACTGAACTAGGGAGCAGACCACCACCCAGTTCCCAGGCTGGTGTTGCACATGTAGGACACATTTGAATAGCACTACAAAAGGCTTTGAAAATTGAACTGATATTGGAACCAGAGCCTATAAATAGTGGGTTGAAGCTTATGGTTGAACCTTGCCTCAGTCAAGTGACTGCTAATTCTTTTAAAATCAACATTCTCCTTAATATTTAAACAAGACCGAGAGTCACATAACATGATGTTCAAAATGTCCAGGATACAATCTAAAATGACTTGGGATATGAAGAACTAGAAAAATCTCAACTCAGCAAAAAGACAACCAATAGTTGCCCCAAGAAAACATAAATATTGAAATTATCAAAACAAGACTTTAAAGCTACTACTATAACTATAAGAAGTGAGTGTGAAGACTTTTGAAATGAAGGAACAAATAAAAAGCTTCAACAATGAAAAAAGATATGAAGAAGAACTGAGTGGAAAATATAGAACTGGAAAATATAATAACCACATTTAAAATTAACTGGATGGACTCAATAGCAGAATGGAGATGAGAGAGGAAAGAGTCCATGAACCTGAAGACAGATGAATAGAAATTGTTCAATATAACAATGGAGAGAAAAAAATTGGGAAAAAAAAAAAGAACAGAATATCAGGGACCTGTGGAACAATACTAAAATGCAAACATTCATGTCATCAGAGTCCTTGAAGGAGTGGAGAAAGAGTGCAGTTCAGGAAATCATAATACAAAAATAATTTGCAAAATTTGCAAACTTCCCAAATTTGCAGGTTCAAGAAACTCCACAAACCTCAAACAGGATCAGCTCAAAAACATTACCTCCCAGGTACATGATAATCAAACGTCTTTAAAGTTAAAGAAGAAATCTGCAAAGTAGTCAGAGAAAAAAGTGCATCATCTATAGGAGAATATATATTTGAATGACTGTTGATATCTCACCAGAAACCATAGAGGCTAAAAGGAAATGAAACAACATTTTGGAAGTGCTGAAAGAAAAGAACCACCAATTCAGAGTTTTATATCCAGTGAAATTACCTGTTAGGAATAAAGGTGAAACAAAAACATCCTCAGATGAAAGAAAACTTTACAATACCTGTTGTAAAATAAATACTAAAAGAAATTCTTCAGATGAAAGAGAGATGATACCATTGGGAAGCTTAGAACATCAGGAATGAAGGAGAAACAATAGAAATGGTAAATATCTGGGTAAATGACTGTTAATCTTTTCTTGAGTTCCCTAAAAAATGATTGACAGCTGAAAGCAAGAATTAGGACTCTTCTGATGACATTTTCAATGTAGATCTAATATATAAGACAGGTATAGTATAAAGAAAGGAGTGTAAGGGGACTTACATGATGGTAAAATTTCTACATTCTATTTAGGATAGTAAAATATCTAACTAGATCAAAGTAGACAGAGAAAACTTAAGTATGTAAGTTGCAATCACAAGAAAATTACCAAGGAGATATATTAAAACATACAATAAGATAAATTAAAGTGAAATATTAAAAAATGTTTAGGGGCACCTTGGTGGCTCAGTCAGTTAAGTGTCAGACTTCAGCTCAGGTCATGATCTAATGCTTTGTGAGTTCAAGCCCCATGTCAGGCTCTGTGCTGATAGCTCAGAGACTGGAGCCTGCTTCAGATTTTGTCTCCCTCTCTCTCTGCCCCTCCCCCCTCACATTCTGTCTCTTTCTTGTTCTCAGAAATAAACATTAAAAAAATATTAAAATGTTTAAATGACTCAAAGAAAGAAGGGGAAACAGAGGATCAAAACACAGAGAGCACAAACAACAAATAAATAATAAAATGACAGCCCTAAATTCAAACATATCAATAATTACATTAAATCTAAATGGACCAAACATACCAATTAAAAGACAGAAGTGGCCAAAATAGGTTAATAAAAACAAGATACAAGTGTAATTATATTGACAAAATGATATGGATAGGTTAAAAGACTGAGACATATATCCAAAAAACCATTGAACAGTACTCTTCAAATAGGTGAATTTATGATGTATGAATTATATCTCAATAAAGCAGTTCAAAGAAGATTAAGATACATCACGCAAACACCAATCAAAAGAAAGCTGGAATGGCTATATTAATATCAGACAAAGTAGTCTTCAGAGCAAAGAATATTACTGGGGATAAAGAGATACATTACACAATAAAAGGGCCAGTTCACCAAGAAGACGTAATAATCCTAGGTGTGTATCCACCCAATAATATGACTTTAAAATGCATGAAGCAAAATCTGATTAAACTGAAAGGAATGGAAAACTCCACAATTATAGTTGAAGAGTTCACTATTCCTTGCTCAGTAATTAACAGAACAGGTAAATAGAAAATAGCAAGCATATACAAGAACTGAGCCATAAGTCAACTGGAACTAATTGATGATTCTAGAACATTCAATCAAAACCCAGTAGAAAATAAATTCCTTCCAAGCGTACAAGGAATCTACATCAATGAAGACCTCATTTTGAGTCGTAAAAACAAGTCTTAACAATTTAAAAATAATTGAAATCATACAAAGTATGTTATTTGATCACAATGAGATCAAACTAGAAATTTATAGCAGAGCAAAAACTGGAAAATCTTTGAACACTTTGAACTTAAAAAAATTACACTTTTAAGTAATTTATGGGTGAAAGGAAAGTGTTATGGAAATTAGAAAATACTCTGAATTGAATAAAAAAAATACCAAAATTGTGAGATGCAGCTTCAAAAGCTTATAGAGAAGTTGATAGTATTAAATGGTTATATTAGAAAAGAGGAAAGATCTCAAATCAACAATCTAAGCTTTCACCTTCAGAAACTAGAAAAAGAAGAGAAATATAAACCCAAAACAAGCAGAAGGAAGGAAATAATAAAGACAAAAGCAAAATTCAATGAAATTGAAAATAAGAAAACAATAGAGGAAAATCAGTGAAACAAGAAGCTTTTCCTTGAAAAAATGAATGATAAATTTCTAGGTTGACTCACTAAGGAAAAAAAGAAGATATATATTACCAATAACAGAAATGAGAAATGAATTATTGCAACAGACCTCATACACATTAAAAGACTAATAAGGGAATAATAATATAAACAACTTTACAAAATAAATGGACAATTTAGATAAAATGAACTAAATCCTTGAAGGCCACAAACCACTAAAAACTCACCCAAGAAGAAATAACTCAAACTCTCCTATGTTTATTAAAGAAATTGAATTTATAGTTAAAAACCATCTGAAAAAGAAAACTCCAGACTCAAAAGATTTTGCCTGCAAATTCTACTAAATGTCTAAAGAAGAAACCAAGCCAATCTTTTGACATATAAATCTCTTCCAGGAAATAGAAGGTGATACTTCCCAATCCATTTTAATGAGTCTAATTTTATCCTGATGCCCAAACCAGCCAGATTTAGGAAAACTACGGATCAGTATCCCTCATGAACATAAATACAAAAGTCCTTGACAAAATATTAACAAATTGAATCCAGCGATGTATAAAAAATAACTAGGTCTTAGGAATGCAAGACCTTGAAGATAAGTCAGTGTCATCCACTCTATTAACAGTCCAAAGAAGAAAGACATATCATATCAGTAAATGCAGAAGAAGCATTTGAAACCAACAGAGCCAGCTCCAGAGGTTTTGCTAGGGTAGATTTGAGTGGAAACCACAAGGAAAAGAGAATTGCATCAAGTTCTAATGGTGGTAGAGCTTAGATAAAACCACTCCCAAAAAGTAAGAGTCTTGCCCTAAATGGGGAAGTACTGAAGAATCAGAGTGCTGTTTATTGAGGAATTGAATAAAGGGGCTTGAGAGTATGAGACCAAAGGTGACAGTCTTATGAGGAGTCATTTTTTGTGGGAGAGAGATGGTTTGGAGGGAGAAGAATCTCCTGGATGGTTGATGGTGAAGGAGAATAAGGAGCAAGTGGTAGAAATTAGGGTCCAAAGAAACAAAGGAAACCTACCAAACCACTTCATTTACTGTACCAACAGAAGAGGGTACTCCTGAACTAAAAACCTTAGAAAGCCTCTCAAGTGTTTACCCTTGTATGCATAGAACCACCTCTAAGTCCTGGTCGAGAAAAACATCAGATATTAACAATAGACAGGAAATAGGGCTCCTGGGTGGCTCAGACTTTGGCTCAGGTCATGATCTCATGGCTCATGAGTTCAAGCCCTGTGTCGGGCTCTGTGCTGACAGCTCAGAGCCTGAAGCCTGATTCGAATTCTGTTTCTCTGCCTCTCTCTGCCCCCGCCTGGCTCTCTCTCTCTCTCTCTCTCTCAAAAGTAAATAAACATTAAAAAAAGTAAAAAAAAAAACCCAGAAGATAGAAGCCAACATCTACACAAACCTACTATAAAACAAAAAATGAGAATCAGAATATTTTCAGCTGATAAAATTCTCTCTCCAAAAACAATGATGAAGGAGAGGAAAACTGTTACAGAACACCCTGACTTGAATTAACTATTCTTAAGCAAATATTTGCAGATATGAGGAAAAAACCCCCACCTCAGATCATAAATTTGAAAGCTCAGAAAGGAAACGGACAAAGCAGAAATGATAGATGCAAAATGAGTGTTTACTAAATTCAGGAAAGAAATAGAAAAGAAAATAATCTCAGAACTGAAAAAAATTACAAAGTGCCCAACAGAGAATAGATTTGATTGAACATGTAATAGAAGAGGAATGAAAATAGCTAAGGATGCCAGCAAGAAATAATGAGATTTAATAACACCAAAGAGAAATTGTTGGCTAGAGAGGGTAGGCAGAGAAGTGTCAACATTTATGTAATTAGAGTCCGTGAAGAAAGAAAGAAAAAAAGATAAGTAAACAGAACAAACATTTAAAACTATAATACAATAACACTTTCTGGAAATGAAATAAGATCTGAGTTCATGTGTTCAAAGAGCTTACTCTGTACATGGGGAAATAGACCTAGGGATAAAGGAACACATTCTCTGGGCCTTAAACTTAAAAAGACCAATTCCTTTCAATGGAAAGGAAATCAGTTTGGCATCAGACTTCTTAATAGAAACATATGAGGAAGGATGACAATGGAACGTTTTCAAGAAACCCCATGGAAAAAAGTATGAACCAAGGATTTTTAGATCCAGACAAACATAAAGACTATAGAATAATTTTCAACACGCCAGGACTCAAAATACCACATTCACAAATCATTCCTGAGGAATTGGAACACCACACTTACTCTTTTTAATGATAAGGAGGCCTGGGTTCTAGTCTTTCCTGGGCCACTCTGTTGCATGACACTGGCAAGTTATTTCCTTTCTCTGGACTGGTGATCAGAGGCCTTTGAGATGTCCTGTAGCTTTAGCCATGCTGATTTTACATGGTCTTCATAAAGATCCTAGGACCACAGACTTGGTGAAATGGGGTAGAAAGAGCAGGGTCCTGTGGTCAGATGGACCTGGGTTAGAACACTTTCTCTGCCCCACCCGCCAACCATCCATTACCCAGCCAGCCACTCACCAAATTTTGGAGGACCCTCAAGGTGCCAGGCACACTAGTAGGCTCTGTGGATGCAGGTGAGCCAAGCGGATCCAGACAGCTTACGTTCTAGTGCGGGGAGAGAGACATTTAACTAACAGTCACACAGATGTATCCTCGCCGATTGTGGTAAGCAGCGTGGAAAGTACGCAGCACTCTCTGAGCGTGGATAGAGGATGGGAATGTGAGTCCAGGGAAGGCTTCCCTGAGAAGATGACACTTGGGCTGAGCCTGGAATGATGGAGGGAGTCTCCCAGGGGAAGGGGGTCGGGTAGGACATTCTGGGCAGAGGGGACGGCACAGGTTGAGAGTACTGTGGTGACAGGAAGCACAAACCTTTGGGGGCCAGGTGGCAGAAGCAAGTGGCCAAGTGATGGGGGCGAGCTAAGGGCCAGGTCCGGGAGTGAAGATGTGGTCTGTCTGTGATAACTTGGGGAACACACTGAAACACCTGAAATGGGGAGGCTGGATTGGAATCATGTATTTAAAAGATCATTCTGACTGCCCTGGGGAGAATGACTGTGTGGTGGGAGGAGCAGGTAAGGAGGGATGGGGGCAAGTCAGGTCTTCACTGTGTGGCTCTAGGCGCATCACTGAACTTCTCTGAGCCTTAATCTGCTCTCTTGCAAAAGTGGAATAATAACGCTAACCTACAGGACTGCCGTGAGGATAAGATGAAATCAAGGGTGCCGAATGCCTGACACAGAAGAGAAAGTTCAACAGCGCTGGCTCCGTGTTACTGTTTAGTTTACCTTAGACAAAGGTGCAGTCTCCAAAACCAGTTTATGGTGTCCTCTTTTCCTCTCCTCTGCATCCCCATCTGGGCCTTCTGTTCCCCCCGCTACTTTAGGAATGTCTATGACAAGAATTGAATGTAACTTCAGTTTTAGTAGGGAAATAGTGCCCTGGATCAGAAACACATATGGGGTGCATGAGGACCCTTGAATCAGACAGGAACAGGGTCCTTGGGGTCTGTTCCCCACTGTCTCACCCCCTGCCAATGTTCTTGAGACTCAGCACTGTCCAGATCTCTTAGAACAAGAATACAGTCCTTCCTGATAGGATTATCATTTCCAAAGGAAACACCAAACCTAAGAGAGGGATCTTCTTCCCCTTGCTGCTTTCTCTCCTTCTCTCTCTCTCAACTACTTTCCATTTGCTTTATTTATTATTTTTTATATTTTTTTAACATTTATTCATTTGAGAGAGACAGAGAGAGACAGAGTGTGAGCAGGGGAGAGTCAGAGAGAGAGGGAGACACAGAATCTGAAGCAGGCTCCAGGCTCTGAGCTGTCCGCACAGAGCCTGACATGGGGCTCCAACTCATCTACTGTGAGATCATGACCTGAGATGAAGACAGATGCTTAAACAGCTGAGCCACCCAGGTGCCCCTCTGTTTGCTTTAGAAATGTAAACTAGTTTGAATCTCCAACTCATTGAGCCCCGAGACAGTTAGCACCCCGCTTTGCCAAAGCTCCATCTGCTTGCACTGTGTGAGAATGCAATAGAACAAGCATTCATTGTGTGCACATAGCCCTGTGAAGACTGGCCTCAGAATTTTACATGCTGACCTCTTTTTCTTTTGTTTTCTTTTGTTTTGTTTTGTTTTTCCTTTCCTTTCCTTTTTTTGTGAGGTTTAATATACATATGATGAAGTGCACCTTGCACTCCAATCTTACATGTACAGCTCAGTGACATTTTTACAAATTTAACTACTACCCTATCCAAAATCTAAAACATTTCCAGCACCCCTAGGAAGTCTCCTGTGTCTTCTTTCCAGACACTACCACCCCTACCCCTAGGGGTCACGATTATTCTGACTTCTGTCCACAATGGTCAGTTTTGCCTGTTCTTAATTTTCACAGGAAGGGGGTCTAGGCTTTCACTCAGTCTAGTGTCTGCAAGATCCAGTCATATCGTTGCATGCATTTGTAGACTATGTCTGTGTCTTCTTGTTGCCGTATAGCATCCATTTTATGGATATACAACAGTGTACCCGTTATCCTGTTGATACTTGGGTTGTTTCCAGCTTGGGGCTGTTACCAGTAGTTCTGCTGTGAACACTCCCCGGCATGAGTGTTTAGGTGTCTGCAGGCACTCATTTCTGTTGGGCATATGCCCAGGAGTAAAATTCCTGGGTCATAGTGTCCACATTTTGTGAGCACTACTGAACAGCTTTCTTAAGTGGTTGAACCATACTGCATTCCCACCAGGAGCCAAGTGGTAGAAATCCAATTCAAACTAGCTCAGCCAAAAAGCATACAGGTTCACACAACCAAACCATGGGACGAGGGAGGGTACAACTGCTTCAGGGGTGGAGGAGACCATGCTGGGCTCTCTCTGTGTCTCTGGGCACGTCAGCATCTTTCTCTCTGACTCCAGACTGGCTTCCTCCATGGGTCAGCCTGGCCTGATGCTTCAGAGCCCCACTGACTGGCCTGAGCTAGAGTCTATACCAGCCCCTGGGGGCCTGTAATTGGCAGCCCCCACTGGAACCACAGAGGTGGAAGAGGGGAAGAGCAGTTATCCCTAAAGATAGGCATGGTGTCCCCAGACTGCATGGGAGTTATCTGCTGCAGGGACAGCGCTTTGGGTGTCTGGATTCCATTCCCACCTCTGCAGCGTCTCCTCCTGGCCATGTGACCCTGGGCACTTGCTACAGACTGAATGTTAGTGTCCCCCCAGGTATGTTGAAAGCTAGTCCCCAATGTGATAGTATTTGGAGGTGGGGCTTTGGAGAGGAGATGATGTCATAAGGGCAGAATCTACATGAATGGGGGGAGTGCCTTATAAAAGAGACCCAGAGAGCTTCCTCACCCCTTCTACCGTAGGAGGACACAGCAAGAAGGCCATTTATGAACCAGGAAGCAGGCTCTCAGCAGAACCCAAATCAGCCAGTTCTTTGGTCTGGGACTTTCCAGCCTCCAGAACTGTGAGAAATAAGTTTCTGTTGTTTAGAAGCCACTTAGTCTATGATATTTTGTTGTAGTAGCCCAAATGCCCAAGGCAGCAATTCATTTAGTTTCTAAATGGATTAGGAAACCTGTTTCCTAATGGATAAAGAGGAATAACACCTTCTTTACACGATATTAAATAAGGCATAACAGCTGATGCCTCTTGCCCATGACAGATGTCCCTTCCCTCCCTGCCCTCTCAGAGCAAGGCTGGGATGTGAATCCTCCTGTCTTATGATTCCTAGAACTGTGTCCTGTATCTGGGCTATTCCTTCTTGCCACTGGCTGAGACAACAAAGTCTTGGGGCAGGATGGGGGTCCTCACTCTGAACTGTATACATGTTTGCTGGCTTGTATATTACCCTGTGCTGGATTCAGTGGGAAAGGAGAGATTTGGATGCTGGCTCAGTTAGGAGTGATGTTCTGGCAGATTCTAAAAACAGCAACTTAAACAAATTAGTTTCATTTCCTTCCTTTAAATAAAATAAATATGGAGGCTAGCAACTCAGTGCTGATACAGCCACTCCTTGATGCCATCAGAGGCCCGGAATCTTTCCTGGAGAAAGCCATCCCTGTCACAGTATCCCCAGTGTGAGCTAGTTCGAGAGGTCTCTGCTTCTTGCAACCAAATGTTCTGGTCTCCAGTGGTTTTAAACCAAGGTCATCAAGTGCTTCATATAGAAATTCAGTGTACTTCAGGGCGCCTGGGTGGCTCAGTCGGTTAAACGGCCGACTTCAGCTCAGGTCGTGATCTCACAGTTTGTGGGTTCGAGCCCTGCATCAGGCTCTGTGCTGACAGCTCAGAGCCTGGAGCCTGCTTCGGATTCTGTGTCTCCCTCTCTCTCTGCCCCTCCCCCACTCACACTCTGCATCTCTCTCTCTCAAAAATAAATAAACATTAAAAAAAAAGAAATTCAGTGTACTTCAATAATGGAATCAAAGCAAGTTTTGGTTAAGTTCATTCTGGTGAGGGTGTAACGTCTGACATTGTAGATATTCTCGCATGTTCATTTACAGAGTTCAGCACTGAAGACAAGAGTTATTTGTGCTTGCAAATATGAGCATAAATTTTAGCAGAACACAGCAGCATGGCAAAAACAATATTCATATCCAATTAGGAAATTCATGGAGCAGAAATGAACTTGGAATTGGTGGTGGTGCACATATTTGAAAATAGGGATAAAATAGGCTGCCATGATATATCAATTGAAATAGAAATTGTACTTATTTGTCTGAACACACACACATAAAGAGTAATTACACTATAATATTTTTGTGGCAAAGACTATATTTAATATAAAACACAGTTCAATATGTCAACAGGGCCAGGAGTAGGGGGTGGGGAGGAAGGCATCCACCACTCATGAAAAATTTAAGAACCAAAAATATAGTAGTCAACATAAATAGTATTTTACGGCAATATTTTCAAAATAAAAATTAATTCAAAAATCCATAGGAACAAAATACCAATAATTTTAATAGACAGGATCAGTATTATTGATTTTTTTCTTTTGCCTCTGTCATCCAGTAGGATTTGGGCACAGCACTGCATAGCAAGATGTATTTTGTTTTTGTTTTTATTTTTGCTGTCTGCCACAGTTGATTTTTTAGATGTTTGAGCTTTTGGAGAATTACTTTGTAAATCACTTTAAGTGTTTATAATGGAATTGAACATTTTGTAAATGACTCCCCTCAATTTTGTTCAAAAGAAACTGAAAATCTTTAATCACAGTGTTCCACAAGTCTGCAAAAATAAACTGTAACTTTTAAAACCTGTATCAAATTTTAGGTGTTATAGACAACACCGTAAGCACATTTCAGTGATTTTACACTGGAAAACATTTACATTTATCCCTCAAAAGCAAGGAAGTCACTGAATAAATTAGCTGATGGGAGCTCAAATGATGGTCAAGTTTAATGTAGAAATTCTATAGTTTTTCTTTGACTTGTGGGAAGAATGTTTTGATGGAATTCCTATGTTTAATTGGGCAAATTTATATTTTGTGTCTGGATTGAAGGGAGACAGAAGGCTGATGGTTTACAGCATCTGCAATTGGCAAAATATTAAAAAGAATTACAAAGCCAAGTTATGTGGTGAGTTTTATCTTCTCATGATACTTGTTAAAGAAAGATATTCTAAGTGGAAGTTAAAAAGACACTACCCATGAAAATACTTGGGCTGAAATAGTTAACCATTCCTATCTAAAGAAATTAGAACTGAGAATATCTTCCATTTGTTAGAATTTGCTCCAAGCTTCCCAGGTATCTCTGCAGAGAAACAATACTCGTGTTAAAAATATTGTGCTCAGGACACTTGGGTGGCTCAGTTGGTTAAATGTCCAACTTCGGCTCAGGTCATGATCTCATGGTTTGTGAGTTTGAGCCCCGCATCAGGCTCTATGTGGACAACTCAGAGCCTGGAGCCTGCTTCGGATTCTGTCTCCCTCCCTCTCCACTCCTCTCCCACTCACACTCTGTCTCTCTCAAAAATAAACATTAAAAAAAGTTTTTTTAAAAATATCGTGCTCTACAGAGGAGAGCCAACAAAGAAAGGGTATCAACAATTTCCATTTTATTAATTATAACATGTAATGTTGAATATTATTACAGGCAAGTTTTTGAGGGAGGAAAAAGATCACATTAAAAAAAACTCATCATTAAAAAAAAATAAATTAAAAAAATTTTTAAAAAAGGGGCACCTGGGTGGCTCAGTCGGTTTAGCATTTGACTTCAGCTCAGGTCATGATCTCATGGTTCGTGGGTTTGAGCCCCGTGTCAGGCTCTGTGCTGACAGCTCAGAGCCTGGAGCCTATTTCAGATTCTGTATCTCCCTCTCTTTCTGACCCTCCCCTGCTCCCTCTCTCTCTCTCTTTCTCAGAAATAAATAAAAACATTAAAAAAATTTAAAAACTCATATTTAGAAAAGTACCAGTGACATGATGTTAGAAACAGATATAGCTAAGAAATTGATAAAAGTACATGAACACATACCAAAATTATTATTATTTTTATGTTACTTTTCAAGCTCAAATAATAAATACCATAAGTTTTTAAAAAATTTTATGTATAAAAATTTTTAATATGTTATCTTTTATTTTCAAAAAACGCTTATTTTATTTCGAGAGAGAAAGAGAGTGTGAGCAGGGAAGGGGTAGAGAGAGGGAGAGACAGAGAATCCCAAGCAGGCTCCCACGCTGTCAGCACAGAGCCCGATGTGGAGCTCAATCTCAAAAACCGTGAGATGATGATCTGAGCCAAAACCAAGAGTTGGACACTTATCAACTGAGCCACCCAGGAGCCCCTTAATGTGTTATTTTCAAATAAACTGTTAGTTTTAGAATAGCTTTATATTTACAGAAAAATTGCAAAGATAGTACAGGGAACTTCCATGTACCTCACCATCCAGCTTCCCCTCTTACTAACATCTTACCTTAGTGTGGTACATTTGTTATCATTAATGAACCAATTCTGGCACGTTAGTAACTAAAGCCCCTACTTCATTCATTTTCTTTTGTTTTTACCGACCGCCTTGTTCTTGTCCAGCATCTCATCCAGGATGTTACACTGCATTTGGTTGTCAAGTCTCCTGAGGCTCCTCTTCATGGTGACAGTCTTCAGACTCTCCCTGTTTTGGATGACCTTGACAGTTTTAAGGAGCACTGGTCAGGTACGCCTCTCTCCTGGGCTTTGTCTGCTGTTTTTCTCATGTCTAGAACAGGGGTATGAGTTCTGGGGAGGAAGAACAAAGAGGTAAACTGCCCTTCTCCTCATACTTACCAACATAACTTACACTCTTGATGTTGGCCTTGATCCCATGGCGGAGGTAGTGTCTGTTGGCTGTCTCCACCACAAGCTATTCCCTCCCCTTCACATACTGTGCCCTTTGGAAGGAAGTCACCATGTACAACCCACACATCAGGCTCGGGGTCTTATGTTCTTGTTCTGTGAGTGGGGAGTGTGTATATATAATTTGGGATTGCTTTGCACCAGAGTTTTGTCTTGTCGCTCTCATTTATTTATTTATTCAATCATTAATTTATGGCACTATGGACTCATGGATATGTATTTTGTACTTTGGGTTATAATACAATACATTTTAATTTTGTTGCTTAAATTGTCCCAGCTCTGCCTGTTTGGAGATCTTGCAGTTGGCTCATGTGTCTTTTTGACATAACCCTCACTGAGGGTTTCGTGGGAGCGTTCAGACAGTGGCATTTTAGGCAGTTTGATTTCTTTGTTTTTTTAAATGTTTTATTTATCTTTGAGAGAGAGAGAGAGAGACAGAGCATGAGCGGGAGAGGCACAGAGAGAGGGAGACACAGAATCTGAAGCAGCCTCGAGGCTCTGAGCTGTCAGCACAGAGCCCGATGCGGGGCTCAAACCCATGGGCTATGAGATCATGACCTGAGCCAAAGTTGGACACTTAACCAACAGAGCCATTCAGGTGCCCCAGTTTCCTTGTTATTAAGGAAGGGAAAGTAGGTGTAAAAATCTCTAGCCTGAGATTTAGTCCATATCCTTGAAAGATGGCTGGAGATCACTCCCTCAGGCTAGTTCCGTCTCTAAGGCCTTGGGCCTGTGGCCTGAAGGGGATGATGCCTGTCATCAAGAGCTCTGGGGCTAACCTGACAAGAGGCATAGCTCCAGACCTGGGCCACTTTTCTCCCCATTCCCTGGTGAGGTTGAGGGGAGAACTTCCAGGAGAGCCAAGCCTAAGCGAAGGAATGGGTCCCCAGGCATGCCCTTCCCAGAGACAAGGCAGTGTGGGGTACCTTTAGGGCCCACACCCAGACCCTAGCTCCCGTGGTCACTTGCTTCAGGACCTTGGACAAGTCAGTTAACCTTTCCGAGCTTTGGATTCCTTACCTAGGAAATGCCTCCATTATGGGGTTGGCGCAAGGGTTCAGAGGTATGATGTGTGTGAAGGGTTCAGCACACTGACATGGAAGGTGGGCAGCACATAAATGAGAGCTTGCTGTTACTGTGTTTTGTAATCACTAATAAACTGCTTCCAAGGGGCACCTCAGTTTTGGAAATAAATGATGTGGTTACGAAGGCAGATGGATTTGCAGTTTGTAAAGCCCCCAAGCCCAGCCAAACCAGGATAGGGCCAGCAGTGGGGCTCAGAAATGTGACCAAATGGCTCTCTGAACACAGATGATGAACCTGCCATGTGTTTGCTGGGGGAGCTCGTCAAAGAGCAGTTGAACATAGTGATTGCTGAGGGTGGACCAGGGCTGCCTTCCCCACCCAAGCCTCCATGTCTTCAGCAGGGGCCCTGGGCAGACCAGCACCACCTGACCCTGTCATGGGATCCCCAGCCCTTCCCTCTACCCTGTCCCAGCTGAGAGGGAAGAGGTGACCTCACTGCTAAGAGAAGCTTTGAGAGGACAGTAGCATATGTCAGCTGCATGGTAGGCTGTGCTTGAATACTGTGAGCACGGAGGAGCCTTAGTCCCCAGGTGCCCAGCCCTACAGATTTTGTATGCCCCCCTACCCCACACACACATGTGCTTCTGGGCACATTCATTCACACACCCTCACGCTCCCTGCATGTGCTTCTACTCACTCACACTAACACATGTAGTAGGCAGAATAAAGGCCTGGACAGATATCCTCATCCTAATTATAGAATCTGTGAATATGTTACCTTTCATGGCAAAAGGGATTTTGCAGATGTGATTAAGGATTCTGTGAAGGGGAGGGTAGCCTGTCTTATCCAAGTGGGCCAGTGTAACCATAAGCGTCCTTATAAAGGAAAGAGGGAGGCAGGAGAGAGAGATTCAATGTTGGCTCTGGACATAGGAGATGAGGCCACAAGCTAAGGAGTGCAGGCAGCCTGCGGGAGCTGGAAAAGATAGGAATCCACTTCCCTTCTGGCCTCCAGAAGGACACAGCCCTAAGGACCTGTTTTGGACTTCTGACCTCCAGAACTATGGAGGCTCAAACCATTAAAAGTTGTTTTTAATGTTTCTTTCTTTATTTTGAGGGATGGGAGGCGCAGAGAGAGAGGGAGAGAGAGAATCCCAAGCAGGCTGCACGCTCAGTGCAGAGCCCAGCACGGGGCTCGATCTCACAAAACTGTGAGATCATGACCTGAGCCAAAATCAAGAGTCAGACACTTAACCAACTGAGCCACCCAGGAGCCCCAAACCATTAAAAGTTTTAACCTTTGTGTATTCAGCATCAAGATCAAGAGGTGGAATGTTACCGGCATGGCTAAAACATCAGTCATTCACATATTACCTTCTTGGTTTTTGCTTCGTTTGGAAACCAGCATGGGCCACCTTGGATTTTTCTTACACCTATTTACTTAACATTTTTCTTTAAATATTTCTACTTGTACTTAAGTGTATCTATTTGGAAAGAAACTTTCTGTCTCTTTGTTGAAAGTTAAAAACTATTATTATGAGCCGTTATTTATGGCACACATTCTATTTGAAGGCAAGTATAAAGAGATAAGTGTTACCAAATTCCAGCTAGATCCTTCTACCTCCTACAGGCTCTGCCCCTGTGGGTTTTTCTTTATTAAAAAGGGGGATTAGCTGGTGGATTTGAGACGTGCTAAGGATTGACTCGCACCAGACCCAGGCTTTCACTTGTAGCCAATCATAAGGATTGAAAGAAAAATGAAAAAGAACTCTAGATAATGCTATTTAATACCAAGTTGGCCTCACTTTGCTCCACACTGACACCCCACGGATATCTCATGGCACCAGCATGTACCCCACACCTCATGAAAGAACCAGGTGGGGAGGTCCGTTATTTCTGACCCCTCTCCGAGTGGCCTGCATCTCACTAGCTGTGGAAGCCTGGGTGAGTGACAACCTCTTCACTAGCAAAGGACAAAAATACTTGTTAATTTGCCATCACCATGTTCTATAAAGCCCCCGGGAGCATGGAATTAGCAAGTACTGAGCCATTCTCCTAGGGAAAATACAGAATTTTCTGCTACCTGGCTAGTTTTCTAGTTGCATTTTCATCAAGTGATCAATACATAACCTTGTTTTCTGTTTCTGTGTAGACATCTTATTTAATAGAAACTATTGATTAAGTAACTAAAGGAAGCTTGTCTAACACACCAGTTCTCTCTGTGAGGCACACTCCAGCCTTTTTGTCTCTAGCCCACTAGACAGAACTACAGCATTACTCTTGGGGCACTTAAAACAGTGAAATCGCCAACAAAAAGCACAAAAATGTGAAAAGCAGGGCACTAAGTAGACCATAGGCCACTTGGTTGCAGTTCGAGCTGAGGTAAGAAGGCAGAGTGTCACCTTGTTGGAAGTCATTTGGGAACGTGTGAATAGGGCCCCTCTGCACATGTCAGCAAACGACCCTGGAAGCAGAAGAAGTATTGAATGGGGGTTAAAATACGTTTTATTGAGTCAGCGAATTCGTAACGTGGAATCAGTGAGCAATTGGGACCGACCTCTCTGGGCTGTCGCAGGGGTTCACAGAGTAAGGGAGGAAAGCCCCACTGGGAGCTTGCCCCACAGTAGGTCCTCAGTCTGTGATAGCCATCACTGCTGCCTTTCGGCTCCTTGCCGGCTCATGACGTTAGCACATCAGACTCTGGGACAGTGAGGTGCTTTCAAAACGAGGCACCATGAGGCTGAGTGACAGGATGTAGCGGAGGGGCACGGCACCAAGCTGGCGCTCAGTGCCTTTGTTGAACCCGAGTTGAATATCCTTCAACACCTTTCATTCAGTTCTGAGGAGCCTGCAGATACGCCCACTCCTGTGCCCAGGGTGGTGGAGTGTATGCAGGAAAGGGGGGGCAGCCCGGACCCTGAGAGTGAGGACATTTCTCCCCTCAGCTAGTGCCAGAGTTGGTGAGAATCAAAGGATTTTCTGGAGACGCCATTTGGGCCCTGGTGCTGGAGGAAAGCAGGGTACAGATATGGGATTTTATGTTTAGGGTAAGAGGGAGCTATAGAGGTTTGTGGAGCAGGGCCATGATCGGGACGGAGTGGGTGTTCAGAAGCAGCTCTGGCGTTAGTATGGAGGAGGCATCTAGCAACAATGCTGAAGGTAGCCTGCCTGATGGGCGGCAAAGGCCAAGGGAAGGTCGCTGCCTCCATGTCCCGGGGCTTTTGGAGCCCCTGCTCCTTCCTGTGTGGTGGCTTCGGTTTACCCCAAGATCCCTGACATGGGAGCAGTGGGCACTGTGGGCACTGCTCCTCCCTCTGGAGCTTCATCCGCCAAAGTTGTCAAGCATGCAGGGCTCCCCGGTGCCCCACAACCATTCCTCTGCTAACTGAATTTTTCATTAAGAAAAGTGGTCACTTGGGGCGCCTGGGTGGTTCAGTCAGTTAAGCGTCTGACTCTAGATTTCTGCTCAGGTCACGATCTCACAGTTTCTCACGAGTTCGAGCATCCACACTGTCAGTGTGGAGCCAGCTTGGGATTCTCTCTCTCTGCTCCTCCCCCACTCTCTAAACAAACTTAAAAAGAAGAAAGAAAAATGTGGCCACCAAAGAGTGGCAGCTAGGTAAAGGTTCACCAGTATCACGTGGGAGATGAAGGGGCCACACGCAGGAGTGTGAGGAAGTGTGACATTTCCTCCCTCTTAGGTCTCCCACGAGGGCAGTGCGCTGCCCCCCCCCCACGTGCATAACACCCCTGGGGACACACACAGGCGCATGTGCACACCTGTATCAGCACGGTCACAGCAGTGTATAACACACACAAGAATGCCATGTGCCACAGCCACAGGCTGACATGTGACACAGTCTAACCCAGGGCTTAGGAGTCCGGCAGCTGTTTGAATCCAAACTGAAACTTACTAGGCAAGTTACTTCACCTTCCCATGCCTCAGCTTTCTCATCTGTAAAATGGGGGATACTAATAGAGCCTCCCTCAGCTGCCTATTGAGAAGGCTTGAGATGACCCATGTGTAGTGCTCAGCATTGGCCTGGCACACGATAAACGCTCCATCGGTGTTAGCTACGTGGAGATGAATAAAGGAAAACTCACTAAAATGAAGTTAGGGGGTTGGGCACGGGGAGCTCTCAAGCCCTAACACTCATTGCCAACTGGAAGGCAGGGACTGTGCAGGCAGATACTACTTTACTACACCAGCAGGAGGGAGAAAGACTTCCCTGGGGCGCCTGGGCGGCTCAGTGGGTTAAGTGGCTGACTTCAGCTCTCCGGGACTTGTGAGTTCAAGGTGGGGTTCTATGCTGATGGCTCAGAGCCTGGAGCCTACTTCTTGTGTCTCCCTTTCTCTCTGCCCCTCCCCTGCTCATGCTCTGTCTCTCTGTCTCTCAAAGATAAATAAACATTTAAAAAAAAAGAAAAGAAAGGCTTTCCTCCCCACCCCACAGCCCATCCAGTGAGAAGCCACAATACTTCTACTTCCCAGTTTACTCCAAGGGACCTTTTTGTTTATAACAGCCTTCGCAGTGTCCCCCTTTCCTCTATAAGAGGGCTCCCCTCTTTGTTATGGTTTTGCTGCAGCTAGGTTGTCTGGATTTCAGTTCTCTGTTGTTCCCGAACAAACCCATCTTTTTCTGGTAAAATAAACTGGCAGTTTGACTTTGAAGGCTAAAAGCCATCATCATGTCTTGTAAGTGGTGGTAAGGACACACGTCATATAGACCAGCTCCAAAGGTGTCCTCCGTCTCAAACCCACTAACTTCTCATTCCTCCCCTTTCATAACCCCTACGTGGGGAAGGGTTTAAGGTGAGAGCCTTAGGTGTATCCAAGCAGCTTTTGATCATTTTATTATTTTTTAAGTTTATTTATTTATTTTGAGAGAGACAGAGAAGGTACAAGTTGGGGAGAGGCAGAGACAGAGGGAAGAGAGAGAATCCCAAGGAGGTTCCACACCACCAGGCAGAGCCTAACGCAGGGCTTGATCCCATGAACTGCAAGATCATGACCTGAGCCTAAACCAAGAGTCAGCCACTTAACCAGCTGAGCCACCCAGGCACCCTGACCACTTACTTTAAAATAGTGCACAGTGGACTGTTTGTTTCTCACTTAGGTAATATCTTAGGGGCTGAGCAAAAAGTTTCATGAGACAATCCTAATGGAGAGGGAAAGAAGCAGGGGTGAGGGAGGAAGAGGAAGTGTGGAGGGTGACCTGTTTCTGGTTTCAGCCCTTCCTAGGCCAGCTACATCTCCTCAGGCCCCTCCTAAAGCACATGCATGGCCTTCCAGAAGTGTCCCCTTTTTGGTTAAATACATTTGGTTGGACTCTGTCACTCGAAGTCAAAACAGATCCAGAGCCAGGTGAATGGGATGGAGCCCCTCCTTCCTAGAGCTCAGGGGCCCAGCGCAGGGACAGGCAGGCAAACAGGCCGTGACGGACCCTCTGGGGAAGTGCTCAGGTGGGAGAGGGACTCAGAGCCAAGCTCGGGTGGAGGGAAACGTGTTTCTCCAAGGAAATGGGCTCTGAGGTGAGGTGTGGAGGAGAAGCTGGAAGTCCCAGGAGGGGCTTAGCAGACACTTCAGAGAGAGCCTGGCACATCTGATGCGTCGGCATCCATGTTTGTACCTTCACACCTGTCACAACATTAGCAACCCCTGCGGCTCACAGGGCTTCACAGCATTTCCCCTCTCGTGGTTGTGGCTCTGCTGTGGTGTTCTCCCTTCCCAAGGACAGAGACCAAGCCTCAGATGGCCCCACCTAGACCCCAGGACACACTCAGAACCTAGATCCCCAGGCTGAGGTGGTGGTGGAACAGCCCTCGAAGAAAGAGAAGGAGGAAGCCCCTAGCGAGGCACTGAGGACTAAGGAAACCTGGTTCTGGAGTTGGGGGTGCTGATGGGAGGGCTGGGGATTGGCAGAAGGGGACCGACAGCCAGTGCCGGGCATAGGGCAGGGCTGGGACTGCAGGGCACGTGGAGAGGCTTGGGTAGAGCCTCGCTGGGCACCGAGGACCTCTGCTCCACTACACTGCTGTGGAGGTGCGGAGAAGGCTCTGGGTACCCACGGGAGTGGGGGGTTTCATGGCCTACTGCATTTACCTAGTGACACACTCCAGGTCCCTGCGCCTGACCCTAATTTAAAAATATATACATCTTGGGGCGCCTGGGTGGCTCAGTTGGTTTAAGCATCTAACTTCAGCTCAGGTCAGGATATCATGGTTCGTGGGTTCGAGCCATGCACTGACAGCTCAGAGCCTGGAGCCTGCTTCAGATTCTGTGTCTCCTTCTCTCTCTCCCTCCCTCCCCTGCTCATGCTCTCTCTCTCTCTCTAAAAGCTAAATAAATAAACATTTTAAAAAATGTTTACATCTACATCTTATAGAGAGGAGGGAGACAAGGAGGGAGAAAGTGAGTGCCAGGCAGGGTACCAGGTGCCCAGGACCATCTCATTTCATTCTTTCAACCATCCTGTGGGGCAAGTGTTCTTAGTCTCATTTTTCAGATGAAGGAATGAAAACTCAGAGAGACGCCGCCGCATGCCCAAGGTCACACAGGTAGCAGGTGGCCACAGAGCCGCCACGTTGTGATAGAACCACTCCAGCCCGGCCTTCGTCTTGCCAGCAGACCTACTGCCTGCGACTCAGCCTGTGCTGCAGAAGGGAGCAGTGTGCCTGCAGGCAGCCAGCAGGGAGGTGGGGGAGCCTGTCACGCAGCTCAGCCTCCTGGCAACAGCCGCATCGTGGTGGGGTCTGCGCCCTTCCCCGCCTCCCTTCCTAGCCCTCTCGGCACTTAGTCACTCTTGGTTTACACATATTCCTGACAAATGGCAGGGTGGAGAGGGCACTGGTCCATCAGAAGTCATTAGCCTCTCTGTGTCTCTTCCCTTATCTGGAAAACTGAGATGAAAAGAAGTGCTTCAGGACCCAGGGTTCCCTTCAGGTCAGAGAATCTGAAAGGCGCCGCGTCCTTATAGAATGCTGTGACATTCTGGCATGCTTAACTCCACAGTACAAGAGCATGCTTATGGGAGAAAATATAGATAGATCATGTCTGCAGGGAAGTGTATCTCTTTATAAAAACTGTAGGGAGAGCTTAAAATCAAGAAAAGGCCTCCAGCTGCATTTCTTTTTTCCCCTGTCACTTGGGAGCGTCTCACTATATGATGTTTCAGGCAGGGCATCCAGGTCCAGTGCATCCACAGGTCCCAGTTTGGGAAGCCCTGAGCCGGAGATAGGAGACCGGCCCCTGCCTGGCCATCGCTTGCGGTGTGACTGGACAAGTCACTCACCTGCCCTGGGCTTCTGTTCTCCCTGGACGCAGAGAGGGCATGAGGGTGGACCAGAGATCATCTGAGGTGCTTTTTAGTGCCAGTCTTCAAGGATGGACTTGATTCCTGCATGTCGGTGTCATTTTCAGGATCCTCATGGGCCATGATCAGGTGCAACGTCATCCTCCCCTCCGGTTACCCATCTGTGCCTCTACTCCCGCCCCATGGGAAACCATACATGGGAGCTCTTTGGGCCAAGGCAAGACTGCTCCTTCCCCTCACCTGAGACCCCATCTCCCCAGTCTGGAGTCTTAAGCCCCTAAACAACTGTCTGGGGGGGATCCAGGCTATTAAAGTAATTTACATAGTAATTAACAAGGTTCCATTAGCTCATTCCCGGAGCCAGAACACTCTGCCTCCATTTCCCTTTAGGGGTCCGCATCCCGGGCTGGGACTGGGGGCTGGCTGGTGGAGCAGCGAGGGGAGGAATGTTCCGTGCTCACGTGCCCCAGCTCCACACCCAGGGACGAGAGACAATGCCTGTGTGAGGGCCCCAGCTGGCTGGGTAATGAGGTCTGGGGCAAAGAGGCACCTTGTGAGCATGCGGGGGCCTGAAGCCCCAAGAAGAAAAGGCAACCATGAGTCTCGCAGCCATGTGTCTGTTCTGCAGCCCAGGGCCTGGTGCCTCCAAGTGCGCCTGTTTCAAAACGACACAAGATTTCTCATGTCCTTCTGGGCCCCCCGACAACAAATTCTATGTGCGACCATAATAACGTACAAAGCTACCCTGGTTGGCAGCTTTGAGGCTCTCAGCAACGCTGTGAGGGAGATATTATCTTCTCCATCATGGGGATGAGGAAACTGAGGCCTAGAGAGGTGAAGTGACTGGCCTAGGGTCACACAGCCTGGAAGTAGCAGAGTGGAGCTAGAACCTGGGTCCTCAGACGCAACCCAGCCCTTCCTACCTGGCCAGTGGCTTCTAAACAGCTCTGTGGAGTCCCGGGGCACTGTTGAGTGGTTTGTCTCAGGGATAAGGGGTTGCTGAGAGGACTCCACCCCCACCTGCCCCTCCCCTTTAACCAGGGCAGTTAATTATATCCTGGACTTCTTGGGAGGATTTTGCTTGAATTGCATAGATAGAAAAGCTTTTAAAACTACTGCACTTCTACAAAACTGTCCCTAGAAGGGACCTGTCACAGGGCCACTTCTTTGCATGTCTCTAGCTGTGAAGGGAAGCCTCTGGATCTATGCAGTGGTGGCAGAATTGGCCCTCTGAGGCTCCAGTCTGTGGTCCCAAATCCCTGGCCTTTGGTCTCCCCATCAGGCTCCCTGTAGGTGGGGAAATGACAGGGATTTCCCTCAGCTAACAGTTATGGAGCTGTAAGAACCAGTACCTAAGGATCAAAAGAAAATGAGCTTGGCTTCTGCCCTTTGGAAAGACATAACACAGACTCATCCACAGCGGTTCCCCAGGGATGACACTGCGTGCTGGAGGGTGTCCCAGACTCCATGGAAGGGCAGGAGGAGCAGGGGACACCTGATGGCCAGAACGGGGCAAATGTTCAAGAAGGCTACATAAAATTGGAGAAGCCTGACCTGCTTCGAAGGAGGGGTTGGCTGGTGGGGAGGGAGGGAAGCACATTCTAGCTGAAGAGGATGGCCTGTGTGAGGGCTGAAGGTGGGAGAGCAGAGGGCATTCCGTGTGGTTTCATCTAGGTGCGTGGTACAAAGTGGAGGCCGCGCACAGGGGGTTGGGGAGGCAGGTGGCAGCTAAGACCATGAGCCCAGGGAGGGGACCCTGGCCCTCAGGCCCTGCTGCTGCCCACCTCCTCTGCAGTCTCTCCACAGGACCCCTCCCATCAGGACACCCTGAGGGGCTGCGTAGGGGTCAACAGAGGATTTATGACCTGGGAGAACCCCTGCATTGGTGCCGCCACCTCTGTGCCCTCCCTGACCTTGGGCCTTACCTCTGAGGCCTTGCCGCCAGCTGGAGCCTGCTTGCTTTTTTTTTTTTTTAAACGTTTATTTATTTTTGAGAGAGAGAGAGAGAGAGAAAGACAGAGCACGAGCAGGGGAGGGACAGAGAGAGAGGGAAACCCAGAATCTGAAGCAGGCTCCAGGCTCCCAGCTGTCAGCACAGAGCCCGACGCAGGGCTCGAACCTGATCATGACGTGAGCTGAAAACAAGTCGGACGCTTAACCCACAGAGCCACCGAGGCACCCCTGCAGGCTGCTTTCTTGGGATCTTAGGATGAGGTGGGAAAAGTACAACTAGGGACAGCGGCATCTCCTTGGACACCTCAATCACTCCTACACAGTAACGGGGCTCTTGCAGCCGGTGGCTGACACCCCTTCTGGGCTGGATTCCTCCTTTACAATCAAGGAAAGGATTTTAGTTTGGCTCCTCCCAGGAGCTGCTCCTGCAACAGGATTCAAATGCAAGTGTTTATTTAGGAGGCGGCCTCAGGTAGCACCAGTAGGGATGTGAGAGGCAGGAGGACTGGATAGAGCGCAGGGTGCTTGATGGGCGGAGTACCCCTGGGGGCAGCTGGGACCCCAGCCACTGGGGAGCCCTGGAGGGCTCTGAATGTGCCCTTCAGAGTTGTCCTGTTCTAGTCGACAGGAAGGCCTGTCTCCATCCCCCAACTCCCATCAGTNCCCCCCCGCCCCAATTTCCAGCCTGCCCCACCTTGGGTGCAGAACCGTCTTGCAGCCAGAGAAGGTCTTCTGGCAGAGTGATGGCGGCTTGCAGTAAGAAGCCACTGGCAGGAAGGCAATGGTGTGTGGTGAACAGTACTTCCGAAGGGAGGCTGGCCAGGCACGGGTGGTGTCCTCTTCACATACCAAGAGCCAAAGGGACTGAAGTGACTTTCTCTGCGTCACACAGCACGTTAGCAACAGCCTGAACCGAGAAGGCAGGGCTCATGGCTTATCACCCAGCACTCAGCCGTCACATCCCTCCTGCTCCTCCCATGCATCATGTAGTAAGAGAACTTGGGTAGCGGATGTACATGTGTCTTGACAAAAACCCCCACAAAATGGTCCTAATCTGTAAGACTTTGAGCCCTTCGCTGAAAAGGCCTTATCTCCATCTTTGCAGCCCAGTCTTTGACCCAGTGCCCGACGCTTAGTAGGCCCACACAAAGGATGAACTGATGTTTGGGCCATCTGCTGTGTGGCGCGGGGCAATTCCTATGCCTTTTGGGCTCTTGATTTCCTTGTTTTGAAAAGTGGGCATACAGTGCCCGTTCTGGTAACTTCCTCAGGTCGATGTATTGGATATTCAGCAAGATTCCTGGCACCTAGTAGGTCCTCCACAAATGACTACGCTGGTGAAGAATGTTTGGGAAACGGCACGAGGCTCTACCCCACAGGGCAGGGGCAGTCACGGTGGTTGGCCGGCAAGAATGCATTAGGAGTCAAAGGATCCGAGCCGACCCTTTGGTCTGTGGTCGGTTGCCTCCCACCCCCTCCCTCCTGCACATTCCCCTGTCCCCTGAAGCTCATGACTCAGGTTTTCCGCTTCCTGCCTCCTGCGAGTTCACTGCTCCCTGCCAGCCAAGCTGTTTTGCAGACCCAAGTTGGTCATGACAGATTCCTCTCTCCTGGCCCTCCACTGGCGAAACCGCGGAAAGTATTTGAAACACGCAGCCCGGGAATGTGCAAGCTTCCCTTCCCTGGGCTTGGCAGGGGCTGGCGATTTCTCAGCCAGCACTTTTGACTAAGACTTCTGCGGCTTGGGTTTCCCCTGAGCTTGTCAGCTCAGTTTTCCAACAGTGTTTATACCTTTCTTTTTTCCTTCAAAAAAAAAAATTAACCCCCAAAGCCCGTTCTGAATCATACAATCCCTAGAAGCGTGGCTTTCTGACCGTTACAGGTGTTTGGATGCACCTGAAGAGAGCAGGCCTCGGCCTGGGAAGTGGAGCAAGGGAGTCTCTCTGGGCTCAGGTGGCCTGAATCAGAGGATTCTCTGCTGAAAGAGATACCCAGAGGTCTTCCAGATCTTCTGCCTCCAGATAGATCTGGTTAACCCATTCCAGACCTTTACAACTTTGATTTTACAACATCCTCCCATGGAAAGGAAGGGAGGGAGAGAGAATGGAAAGACCATGGACTCTGGACCTGGGTACACCTAGATGTCAATTGCACATCTGCTCCCACTTGGTTTCATCATCTGTAAAATGGCAGTAACAATGCCCCCTTCCAGGTTTTTGTGAAGTTTAAGTGCAGCATATGAAAGCACCTAGGACAATTTCTGCACACTATAGGCACACAATAATTTCCTCTCTTCCCTATTTCTTTTTTAAAAGTTTTTTAACGTTTATTTATTTTTTAGAGAGAGAGATAGAGGAGGAGGAGGGGCAGAGAGAGAGGGAGACAGGATCCAAAGCAGGCTGTGTGCTGACAGCAGAGAGCTGGATGTGGGGCTGGAATTCACAAACCATGAGATCATGACCTGAGCTGAAGTCGGGCGCTTAACCCACTGAGCCACCTGGGCACCCCCTTCCCTCTTTCTGATACACTGACTTTCCTATCACATCACAAAGTTGTTTGGCGAATTAATGAACGGAGTCCTCAATACATCTAAACACTTCTCTTAATGATCCCCTTCTCCTCTCGGGTCAGTGGTTCAAAGCCATGGGATAAGTTATTTCCTGAGCATCACCTCTGCAGAAAGCAGAACTAGGCCTCAGGGAGATGCTCTTGAGGCTCAGCCCCAGCCCTTATTGGTAGAGGATTTTCTGGTCTAGTGAGGGGCAGGCGCCACAGGGTGAATGACGGGATAGATAACATGCTGTCGGCTGGAGGAATATCAGAATGACTTTACTCACTCACTGGTACGCTTTCCCTCAATTGGGCTGGCCACCCCTCAGCCTGGGGTTCTGGGGGCTTCTAAAGCAAGCCCTTCCCATGTTCCATGCTTGCCCCTGTTTGTCATGAAGTGATACATGAAAGTGCCTTTGAAACAAAAGGGCATGCTGTTCCCTCTGCCCGGATCCCCCTCCCCACCTCACCCGCCTGGAGAATGCAGGATCCAGCCCAGGGAAGGTGGGCACTCCTTCTCCAAGGTGTCCTCCCTCACCTCCTGAGGCATAGTTGGCTTCACCTTCTCTAAGCCCCCTAGCACGTCAGTCACAGCCAGGTACTGCCCCCACTGCACTGCCTCACGGGGGGCTGTTTCCAAGTCTGCCTTTGAGGGAAAGTGGAGAGCCTAGGTCAGCCTGCCTAAAAGCAGAGACCAAGACAGAAGTTTTGACGCGTGCAGTTTATCCGGGGCGAGGGGTGAGTTCTCGGGAGAAGGGGGTGAGGGAGGCGGGATCGGGCAGCGGGGATGTGGTCTCAGCTGGAGACCAGCCTCAGCCTGACCCATCTGGGTGGGAGCTGCACCTCAGCGCATGACCTCTGACAAGGGGGTCAGCCAGGGGGCCGGCCTCTGTACCCCGGAGTCACCTAGTCTGGCATCAGAGGGGCAGGCAGTGATAACCTGCCAGGTGCGGTGGTTCCTCTTTGGCCAAAGACAATTCTCTGCAGAAGAGGGTGGCTGTGAGCTGTGGCTGCCAGGATGGGTGCCTGAGCGGTGTGGATGGGAGGCTGGGAGGGACTCCCACAACATCGCAGTGGGACAGGGGCAAGGGACGGTCAGTAAGAAGCATCAAGATCTCTTCCAAGATGGCAGACAGGTTCCATGTATCTGTCCCTCATCTTTCTGTCTTGCTAAAAGGCCTCAAAGGCAGAACAGAGGAGCTCCGCAGAAGCTGCACGCGGGGCCAGTGTCCCCGAGGGCCCTGGGAAGGGGCAGCAAGCAGAGGGAGGCCAGGCTCTTCACCACCACCGAGTAACCTGCCATTCTTGATGCACCATGGGCCTGACCTTCCCTGCCTTGGCCAGGCCAGTGAGTCCCTCCGTCCTCTGAGCCCCCTCCACACTGGACCACAGACCACACAGGCCGGGATCACGTGCCTCGCTGAGCCCACGGAGAATTCTTTCTTGTAAGCCGGGACTTCATCTTATTTTGATTTTCCAAGTGCCTCTCAGTGTGCCTTGCTGTTTAATAGGTGTCCACCAAATTGAGCAAATAAAATAACAGATTCCTTCATATTTTTCTGTGAGGTAGGAAGAAGGACCAAGACCCGCTAGGATGTTGCCACTTTCCATGGGTGTCCTTGTGTCTGGGTTGGGCCCGGGCAGTCTTCCGGGCCCAGGGCCTGGCCCCAGCCAGCACCAGACCCCCCGCTCGGGCCTCCGTGCACCCTGTGTGGCAGCCTCGGGCGAGGGTGGGCAGTGGGACGCAGCAAGGGCAGAGAGCCCCCGCTGGCCTGGCGCACCCGCTCCTCGGCCTTAATTTATATGAAATGTGACTCCATCACTCAAAGCCTGCGCCTGGCCTTGGTCGGCGCAGGTAATGATGATATAGGCTCATTTATGCAAGATTATCCTTTTATCACATTTCCAGACTCATTTATGAGGCTCATGTTTCCCCCCGAGGGCGTCATCAAGCAAGTTAAGTTGTACTATTTCCCTCCCGCGGAGAACTGGCGGGAGCCTCCCCCGTTGACGGATGAGGCCCGCTGCCTTTGCCAAATAGGGTCGGCGTGATGGATCTTTTACTTGTGAATATTATAGCTGGAAATTAGCATGTTTATTGAGGTAGAATGTGTTTGTTTACATTCCACTACCCATGGCATTACCTCTTATGACCTGACTTATTTAGTTGAGGATAAGCACAAATGATCCGCATTTTGGCACCCACGAAAAATTAATGAACTTCCAGATATAGAATTCAGCCTTAAGTAAACACACCCAGCGAGGAGGGTGGGGGCAGAGGGGCCGGGAAGGGCTCCGGGGGGTTGCATGGTGAGCAAGGTGGACGGCCTGGTACTCTGACCCTATATGGAAGGGGCTGCAGGCTGGGAGGGAGAGGAAGGGCAGAGGCTGGTGGCGTAGGTGTCTGTGCAGAGCATGGGGCCAGCGCCCAGCCTATCAACTTTCCCCGACTTTCTGACAAGTGGGAGTCAGTGGAGAGGATGGGAAGAGACACAAGAAGAGGGAGATGGGTTCCCTCCGCATTCCCCATCCCTTTCTCCTCCTTCTGTCCCCATGCGGACCTCCAGGCTCCGCTCATGGAGCCTGCAGAGTTCCAGAAGCTCCCGTGAGATGGCAGTGGGACAGAGCGAGGTGCCAGATGGGATTTGGGTCCATTTCTGTCACGAATCTGTTGGGGATCTGGGGAAATCTGGTCTGTGAAAGGGGGTCGGCCTCACACGTAACCTGGGAAATAACCCGACTCCCATCCGACGTGTCTCTTCATCACCGGTGGCCACAGTGTCGGGCAGATGATGGACAAATAGGACGCTATAGGTTAGTGTCCCCAGAACTTGTCTGAAAAGGCCCAGGTGACAAATATTTTGAGTTTTGTGAGTCTCACTCTCACAATCTCTGCTGCAACTACTCAGCTCTGCCACTGTAGTGCAAAAGCAGCTAGAGACAAGATGGAAACAAATGAGTGTGTCTGTGCTCCAAGAAGACTTTATTTTTAAAATCAGGTGTGGCTGGATTTGGCCACAGTTCTTCACCTCTATGTGGTGAGTCTGTAGAATGTGTTAGATTCAAGACAGCGGGGCTTAAATCCCAGCACATCCACTCTTTAGCTGTGTGGCCTGAGACAAGTTACTTAACCTCTCTGAGCTCCCATTTTCTCTCTGTAAAATGGAGGACAGTGGCTTGAACTTTTTTGGTATTCCTGTCACCATGCCTACAGGGTTGGGCTTGGGGAAGGAGCTCAGGAAAGTCTTGTGGATTGGCTTAAAAAATGTCTCTGATGATAATGACAAGTTCTGATGAGTGTACTGCACCTTTTGACTTACAATGCATCTCTCCCACATTTCGTTTCTACATCCTCTCCCCTTCAGAATGGGATGGTATCATTCTGCCCACTTTATTTGGTTATTTTTTTTTAATGTTTTATTTATTTCTGAGAGAGAGAGAGAGAGAGAGTATGAGCAGGGGAGGGTCAGAGAGAGAGGGAGACACAGAATCTGAAACAGCCTCCAGGCTCTGAGCTAGCTGTCAGCACAGAGCCCGACGCGGGGCTCGAACCCACGAACCATGAGATCATGACCTGAGTGGAAGTCTGTCGCTCAACTGACTGAGCCACCCAGGTGCCCCTATTTGGTTATTTTTTTTTAATGTTTATTTGTTTTTGAGACACAGAGAGAGCATGAGCAGGGGAAGGGTCAGAGAGAAGGAGAGAGGATCCCAAACAGGTTCTGCTCTGTCAGCCCAGAGCCCAGTGCAGGGCTCGATTCTATGAACCGTGAGATCATGACCTGAGCCATAATCAAGAATTGGACACTTAACCAGCCGAGCTGCCCAGGTGTCCCTATTCTGCCCACTTTATAGATGA
This sequence comes from Crocuta crocuta, assembly GCF_008692635.1. Taxonomy (NCBI): domain Eukaryota; kingdom Metazoa; phylum Chordata; class Mammalia; order Carnivora; family Hyaenidae; genus Crocuta; species Crocuta crocuta. Next base: position 7,274,185 of record NW_027527920.1, on the reverse strand, counting down.
GAAAACCAAGGTCCAGCAAGATGTAAGAGACTTTCCAAAGGCCCCTGTCTTAGTGCATTTGTGCTGCTATAACGAAATAGCCTAGGCTATGTAGCTTAGAAACAACAGAAATTCATTTCTTACGGTGTTGGAGGCTGGAGAGTTCAAGCTCAAGGCACTGGCAGATTCGGTGTCTGGTGAAACCTGCTTCCCTATATACGGCCGTCTTTTCACCATAGCTTCATAAGGCAGAGGTGGCAGAGAGCTCCCTCGGGCCTTTTATGAGGACAATAATCCCATTCAGGAGGGCCTCACCCTTGTGACCTCATCATCTCCCAAAGTCTCCACCTCCTAATCTCAACACATCCGGCATGGCATTAGGTTTCCACATATGAATGGGGGGGGGGGGCATATTCAGTCTCTAGCAGTCACACAATCAATAAGGGACAGAACAGGGATGAAAACCAGTTATTCCAGCAGTGAACGCTTGCACTTCCCAGTACGCCAGAGCCACCAGCTGTCCCCAGGCTGTCTACCCCTGCCACAGCAGTGAGCAAATGGGCTGGCTGTCTAGGTCCTTGGGAAATATGTAGATTGGGGACTTGGTCTCTCTGTGAGAAGAGTCTGCTTCTTATCTCTTCCAGTTCTGAGATTTATAGCCCAGGAATATGGGAGTCTCGGCTGTGTAGTGAAGATCCCAAAGTGGATGAGCAGATTAGGGCTGGAGTCGGGGTGGAGGTGAGGTGACATTGCTTCAGGCTCAGGGATCTCTCCTGGTGCAGAAAGAGGACAGGCAGCAGTTCTAACTGGCTCAGAGATCGAGCTTCACTGTTCTGACAGAGCAGGAAACCCTGTATCAGTTAGGGATAGCATTCGGCAGCAAGTAATCAAGACCCAAAAAGGCCCAGACTTAACAGAAACCAAAACAAAACAAAACACAAAAGTGCAGGTCAGGTTTTCACTCTCAGGGGCTGTGAAATCCAGGGTGGTCATGGCTGGTGCAACAACTCCAAGATGTCATCAGAGTCTCTGGCATCTTCTATCTTTCTGCTTGGCCAAGTGGCTCTGCAAGTAGCTTCTACCCTCAAGGTTACCTCTTGGTCCCAAGATAGTTACTGAAGCTTCCATCGAGATCACATTCCAGGTGGGAGAAAGAAGGAAGGAGGGGAGGGTGGGAAGGGGACTTGCCAGCTGGGTTAGTCCCTTTTAAAGGAGACTTCTTGGGAACCCCACCCTAGAAGGGAACCCCATCCTAGAAGGGAACAACTTTGGCTTTCACTTCGTTGACCAGAATTCACGGGGCCGACCCTATCTATAAGGGAGGTTGGGAAACATGGATGTTGTAGCTGGTCCTTGCTGCCCCAGTCAGGGCTGAAGGAAGAAAGGGGGAATGGATATAGTGTGCGCAAACCTCAGTCTCTGCCTCCTTCCCTTAATTGGCCAGAATAGTAAACTGAGGCCCTGGAAAGGAAGCAACTTGCCGAATATTGCACAGAGTTAGGGGCACACCTGAGGCCATACCGCAAGGTTTCTGACTCCAAGACAGATGTTTCTTCTCCTGTCCATACTGCTTCACTCCGTAACCACACTCCCGGCCCCCAAATAAGAGTATTATTATTTACTAAGCATTAACCATGTGCCAGGTACTGTTCTAAAATAAAGGCTTTCCAAGCTTGTTCTGTTGAATCTGGTATCAACCGTTTGAGGCAGGCATTACGATTATTCTCATTTTACAGGGGAAGGAGCCAAGGGTCAAGTGAGGGAGGAGACTGCTCCAGGTCACAGAACTCCTAAGCATGGAATGGGCTTGAAACCCAGGGTCTTGACCCAGGCTATGCACGATACAGTGCCTGTGGTTAAAATGACCCAGGGACATCCCGGTAGGCTGCCGAGTGGAGGCACGTCTCTCAGTGACCCTGCACCCTNCAGCACACCTTCCACAGTCCAAGGGGGCTCCCTGCTCCCCACCTACCTGGCCAGCTTCCCTTTCTGCTGCTTCTCATTCCAGCCAATTACTCCTAATGGAGTGATATGAAATGTAACTAACTTGGGGAAATATCTGTATACTTTAATTAAATCAGTTCGCAATTAGCCATCTGAGTAATGAGGCTAAGGTGTTTTATCTCCCTGTGAGCCAGCGGGCCAGGGGGCCAAAGGCAAAGGGACTTTGTGCAAACAGCATGGTCCTAGTGACAGACTCCTCAGGGGCATAGAGGCAGGTGCTGGAAACCCCAGGAGAGGATTTGGCCCAAATTTACTATGATTAAATAAATACAGCACCTCAGAGAGGAGATACCAGGAGCTATTTGTGGGACTAAATTTTTAATGGCTGCAGCCTGTTTTTCTTATTAAAGAAATACCAGGGCCTTTAATCCAAACACCTCGTGGCAAAGTGCTAAAAACTGCATGTGTCCACTGTGTGACCCTGAAGTCCCCAGACAGGGCGAATGCCCGGCTGCATAGACTGCCCACTGTCCAGCCACAGGCTCCCTATAAGCCCCCTTAAAGCTGGTAGGGCAGGGTAAGGTAGGGCAGGGTAAGGTAGGGCAGGGTAAGGTAGGGCAGGGTAAGGTAGGGCAGGGTAAGGCAGGTGAGGGGTTTGCATTGGGCGCAACATGTGAGGGCGTGCCAAAACCCTCGGCCATCAAATAGTATTATTTTAACAAGGATATATTATTAAAAAAAACAAAATTAATGCAAAACACTGATGATAAACAAAATTTCAAAATTTTTAATAAAAAAGGGTCAGTAGCAATGTCATGCCTTGCTGAGTCATCCTGGAGTCTGAAGCAAAAGGAAACATCAGTAATATTGATTTTGTCTTTATTAAAATTTTTGATATTTTGTTCAACAGGGATTTTTAAAAATATGTTTGGATTTTAAAAATATTGTACTCCATGGTGCCTGGGTGGCTCAGCTGACTTCAGCTCAGGTCATGATCTCATGGTTTGGGGTTCGAGCCCCGTGTCGGGCTCTGTGCTGACAGGTCAGAGCCTGGAAGCTGCTTCGGATTCTGTGTCTTCCTCTCTCTCTGCCCCTCCACTGCTCGTGCTCTGTCTCACTCTCTCAAAAATTAATAAGCATTAATTTTTTTAATATTGCATTACATTATTATGTATCTTAATTACTACATATTTTTGGCACCCACTTGTATTCCTATAGGTAAGTGCCTCACTCACCTAATCCTTGTTCTGGCCCTGCCAGCTGGGTTGCCTTTAAGAGCTAGTGTCTCTTTTGGTTAAAGGGCCATTTTGTGTGCCCCTCTAGGACCCAGCTGGGTTCTCAAGGGCTCTCTGTGGTAGAGTTTACGGTGGCAGAGACGAGGGTGGCACTTGGAACTTCAGACCATTAATGCAGAGAGCAGTCTCATGATAGCTCCCGCAAGACCCAGAGACTAGAAGCAACTGGCCCATGGTCACACAGCAAGTTTGTGGCAGAGCTCAAGCTGGAGCTGGGTTTTCCTGATTCCCTTCAGGGCTGTTACTCACCAGAGGAGAGCTGGGCTTTTCCGATGACTCGGGGCCAAAGCCATCATAGAGCCACCCTCCATGAGGGGAGGCCCTAAGAAAAATGACCCAGGGTTGATGGTGCTGATGGGTGGGCCTGGCTCCCACACACAACCTCCCTCTCCCTCCCCATGTGACCCAGTCCTGGCCATTAGGACACAGCAGAAATCACTGGCTGGAGCTAATGGGGACAGAATCAGCTGATGTCCTTGTAGATCTTTTTGCCCCTTCTCTTCCCACTTCACGCCTTGACTTACACTCTTTGCCTGGGAGTGAGCAGCTGCGTCGTGACCTTGAGGACAAAAGCCACAGGCTAAAAAGATAAAAGGAGTCTGGGTCCCAAGGCCCCTTGAACTCTCCGTTCCAGCCCTGGGCTGCCCACCCCATCCCTTATTCAGGCAGTTAAATTAATGCTGTCTGCTCAAGCCATGATTAGCTGGATTTTCTACAGCACTCACAGCTCAAATGTTATCTTAACAGCTCTGTCACCCGGGGTGACAAGAGCAGCTTTTGGTGAAATGCATTTGGTAATCACATGGCTCACTCCCTGCTTCATTCAAGTCTTTGCTCCCTGTCACCTCCTCCGTGAAGCCTTCCCTGACCACCCTATCTAAATAGCAGCTCCCATCACTCTTCATGCCTTTTCTCTGTGTTACTTAGTAATGGTTCTTGTCCATCTCTACCTGACATTGTGTGATGTGATTATCTGTCATTCGTCTCTTCCACGAGAGTTAGTTTTATGCAGGCAAGCTTCTTCTGTTTCCTTTTATGGCTGTATCCACAGTGCCTAGAACAGCAGTTGCACATAGTAGGTCCTCAATAAATATTGTTGAATGAATGGACATACTCTGGGCCAACTGGGTTCCAAGCCTTTGCTCCTGTCCCTGACATCTGCCAGCTCTCCAAGACAGCAAGGTACATGGTCCTTGAGATTAGGATTTCCGCTTCCGTTCTGGTGCAGGCCCTCAGTACCCAATTGTGAATTCTTATTATCGACCCCTCTGCCCTCCTGCGAGGGATTCCGCTGGACACCGCAGATCTTATCCAGCTTGCCTTTGGGCTCTGCCCCTTCCAGCTTTACCTTACCAGACACCTACTCTGCTCATGCCCCATGATGACTGAGCACCCTCTACCCTCTGCCTGGGACGTCCTCCCCATCCTTCTTCGTCCTCAGCCTCAGTGTCACTGCTCTTGTGGGATCCCAGGCGGGGTGACGCTGTGTGAGAGCTCCAGACTCTCCTGTTGACAATACATCAAAAGCCATTACCTCCTGGTTCTGATTTCCAAGATGGGAGCCTGCCTCTAAGAAAACAAAATGAATGAATGGGTTTGGTGTGCCAGAATCCATTAACTGGCTACCCGAACTAATCAACAGCAGGAATTCAAGGAAATTGCAAATTGAGAAGCCAGATTATTTGGGTCTCTTGATTGAGATTGGAAGAATAATTATTTGAGGGTTCCATTTAATAAGCTTTGTTTACTAACCCCAGATCTTGTTTTGATATTTCAGCCTCAATTATTGGGGGTATGCCCACACTAAGATAAATAATTGTGACATTGTAGCTGATAGGGACCTCAGAGCTTCTCTACCCACATCCTTTCATTTTTTATAGATAGAGAAAATGAGGCCCAGAGAGGGAAAGCAACTTCCTCCAAGGTCCCCCAGGGATTGGAGACTCCCAGCTAGGGGACTTCTACTTCTGAGAAAGCTAGCAAGAGGTTCCGGCGGCCTCAGAAGGAATCGTTCTCACATGGCCATTAATGCATCCTGAGGGAGTTAAAGGACCAAATCCCCTCAACATTTAAGGAAATACTTGGACAAATATGATGGGAGGGGGCAGTGTGTCATCATCTCCTGAGTCTTCTTTGGAAGGGAAACATGGCTGTCCCCATAGATACCTGCTTCTGCCAAAGAGCCGTCTTCATTTTATAGTTACTGAGAATGCCATGGAGCCAAAATATTACAGAGAATCAGCACGTGTGAGGGACAGTCTGGAGAACCTTCCTGGAGGCCTGGAAATGCCCAGTTCTCTAGCAGCCAGGGTTCGAGTTCAGGTCTCCAGAGTCTATTAGGGTGCTATTCCTGACTCCACGCTGCCCAGTCCGGCTCTCTGTGATGTTAGTCAGACCCAGATGCCTGTCCCTGCAGACACCCTCTGGTTCCCCAGGGAAATTAGGGAACAGGGTGTGGAACCAGCAGAGACCAGGAGAGTCATGGCTGGGGATGTCAGGGAGGTTTCCCTCGGAGAAGAGACTACACACCTGACGAGCGGGATTAGTGGGCGGAGGGGTGTTTGTTATCAGTGGGAAACCAGTGGTGATGAGATGTGTTCAGGGAAAATGCACTCATTCTCCACAATTGTTTGGAGCACTCGCCCCCGCCTTTTAAAGCAGGTTCCACACCCAGCGTGGAGCCCAATGGGGAGCTCAAACTCATGACCCTGAGATCAAGACCTGAACTGAGATCAAGAGTTGGACACAAGCGAATGGGCCTCTCTGGCACTCTGTTGGAGCCCTTCTTCAGTGCCAGGTTCCTTCCATATGCCATTTATCTCAGTCCTCACAACAACCCTATGAAGGAGGCAGTGTTTTGCTTCTGTTTGGCAGTTAAGGAAAGAGAATTTAATTTGCCCAGGCTCACACACGTGGAAGGGAAAGAATTTGAACCCAGCAGTGGATGTCTCCTTCCTCTATAGGATATGCAAATCACTTAGTATTGGAATCCTAAGTGGGCTGTCCCATGTAGGTCTGTGGGTAGACTCAGAGCACTAACGATACCTCAGCCTCCTATCACAGTTGGGCCCTGGTCCCCTCTTTCCTGTGAAAATGCTTCCAATCTTCCAGGAAAGGCTCCCCTCCCCTCCAATCATTCATGTATCCATTCTTTTGACAAACATGACCATCACCTTCTCTTCTGTCAGGTGCCGTAAGAGATATTGGGAATGTGTGCCATAGGATGTGGTCCCTCCCCTCAAAGAGTTGTTGAGCAGAGACTAGCTCTGTCCCTATTTCCTTCTGCGGCTCAAGCATCATCAAACGTCTACACTATCCTGACCGGGTTGGCCGCTCATCCCGGCGTGCTTAGCGGCTCCGGCCCCACTACCACCTTTACCACACGCTTGTGTTCCTACCATCTCAGCTGGCACTACTCCTTTTTAGCAGCTGGACCCCATCTTTAGTTAGGAATCCATTTACGGATTACTAAAACTCCAGGGATTTTAAACAAGAACCTGCGGTTAAGTGTCCCTGATCCTAAGCTCAGCCAGTTGATTGTTAGAACTTATATGGGAAACTACATTTTTTTTTTGTCTGTTAAACTTCACCTTATTGCATTCAGCCTATATTTTTTGTAGACCCTTAAGGACTTTTCCAGACTATATTTTGCCCCTCAAGTGTTTCTGCAATTCCTGGAAACGAGGAACGTCTGCTTTGAGAGTCTTCCTTCAAGGCAGTAACAGGTAGAATTGAACAGAGATAAGGGTAGGCCTTGCATCGTTTCACCAGTGACCGCCTTCCAGTCAATTGCCCCTTATTGTTTGTGTGGGGCTGATTAACCAGCCATGAACCTGCATATCTGAACTCTCATCTTGCCCCCTGTCTCCATTCTGTTTACAAGGCTAACAGCAGAGACTTGGGAAGTGCTTGGTAGCAAACAACATGCATTATGTCTAAAAGCGGCCCATCAGAGAGAAACCAGGTGCATCAGGCATAGGCCTTTTCTTGCTGAATCCCCACTAATTCCTAGTAGTCATCATTTCTTTGTTCCCTAACTGCTTATCAACCAGGAGAATATGATTAGTCACAAAAGAAAGTGGAAGGGAGGCAACGAGGTTGCAGGTCAGGGGTGGCAGGATCCCACTGTAGTTGGGGGCCCCAGCTTCCCCCCTGGGCAGCAGGAGGGGTGCAGGGGGAAACTAGCACAGGAAGCTGCAATTGGGAAAGGGGGTGAGGAACAAAGTCACAGGAGGTTTTCCAGGAGGAAACTAAAAGCTGAATCTGGAAAACACAGCCCAAACAGAATGACATGGAACTCTTCATCTGACCTTAGGATCTCGGCCCTGGGAGAGAGTGGCCCATCCAGTACTCGGAGGGCTGAAGCATGCAGCCGCATCCTAGAGGCGGGTTACACCGAAGACATAAGCCAGTACTGGTTCTTCTGGAAGCTAAAGCATGAGAGGGAACATGAAGAGCAGCTGGAGCTGTGGGGTATCATCAGAGCCATTATACTTGCAGTCATTGAAAGGGCTGGCTTTTAATACAGATGTGCCCTGCTTCAAGTCCTGGTCAATCGCCACCTAGACACGTGCCTGCAAATCTCACAGGACAGCCACCTGAGGTGGTATCTGCCCTTAGTGATATAGGTTGGGTTTTCCAAATCATGCCACCTGGTGGTCATTTGGAGAAGCACAGGACCGGTGTTCAGCATATGCATTGGCAAGGGTAAGATACATCACATAAATCAATCAATTTGCAAGAAAGCATGCCAGTTTGATTTAGTGTTTGTAAAGCCACGTAGCTATTAACAGCTGCAGGTGGTGAGAAAAACACTTGTGTGTGTGAGGGGGACACAACAACAAAATAGGCCAATGGAAACAAATGTAAGAGGAGTATTTGTATGGTGGGGCTGGGTGGAGGGGGTTGTCCACACAAGATAGAAGACAAAAGGGAGAAGGACACGAAGAAAATGAAAATGGACCAACTTAATGAGATCGGAAGGATTCCTGATCTCTGGCTTAGACCCCGTCTAATTCTATCACTCTTTGGTGTCTCCCCCACTTTACCACTTAATTTAACTCAACAGGCTCATATTGAACATAGAAGTAAGTGCTTCGTTAGAGGTGAGCGGTCCTGAGCCATCAGGAGGAACTGTTCTCACCTCTTCATCAAGCTGCCCAGACAGTTTGGCTCCTGAATTCTGTGGCATGCCTGGGGTCTTGGGAGAGATGTTTTCTACTTCATGAATTAAAAAAAAATTATTAGTTGCAGTAAAATACGCATATGTTTACTACCTTAACCATTTTTAAGTGTACAGCTCAGTAGCATTAAGTACATTTACATCGTGGTGCAACTATACCACCATCCATTCCCAGAGCTCTTCTCGTCTTCCCAAACTCAAACTCGGTAGCTGTTAAATACCAACACCCCTGTCCTCCCTCCCTCCATCCCCTGCAAACCACCAGTGTGATTTCTCTATGAATGTGGCTATTGTAGGTACTTCATACCTCAAGGAATCATACAGGGTTTGTCTTTTTGTGACTGACTGATGTTACTTAGCATATCTTCAAGGTTCACCCTTTAGCCTGTGTCAGAACGTCCTCCCTTTGTAAGACTGAATGCTACTCCATTGCATGTATATGTGACATTTTGCTTACCATTCACCCCCTTATGGTCACCTGAGCTGTTTCCACACCATGGCTATTGGGAGTGATGCTGCCATGAACATGGCTGAGCCAACATCTGTTTGAGTCCCTGCTCTCACTTCTTTCAGGAATGCGCCCAGAAGTGAACGTGCTGGATCATATGGTTATTCTATTTTTAATTTTTTTTTTGGAAACCACCATACTGTTTCCATAGCAACCTCACGCATTCTTGTGAGGAAATGCCACCCCTACTTAAGCCAGACACAAAGTCCCCCAAGGAATGAGACCTGGAGGCTTCTGGAGATGGAACACCATCTCCAGGTGGAAAAGAGGGGCTTGTGTTTTTCGAGTTTCACCTCTTGCTTCTCTCTCTCCTAACCCCCACTGTGAACATGAATAGCATCCATATATTTAAGCCAGATTTCAAACCCACCAAGGCTGGGGCAGAGAAGAATCCAGACTCCCTTGGCGGGATTGGAGGAGGTAGAGACTCAGTAAGTTGGGGTGCACAGCTCTCTGTCCACGTAAAAATACATCTTCCAACCCTGGGGGCATTTGGGATCTATATTGAGGACTCATCAGATACTCAAGGAGAATCAAGTTTAAACATTGAAGAAAAGTCCCGCTAAACCACTATCTCCTTCCACCCTCACAGCCCCTACCTTGCTTGGAGAGAGGACAGCTCCTCTTGGAGCAAAGAGAGTAATGATACCCACTCCTGCCATTACTTGATGCCACCTGCAGGGGGCAACCTGGCACAGAGGAAAGTGAGGCTTTGGGCTCCCAGAGACCTGGGTTTAAATCCTTCCTCCGCTGCCTACTCTTCATGTGACCTTGAACATGTTCCTCAGTTTCTTTCAGACTCATCTCAGAGTCCATGAGACCATGACGATCATGTTGACTTTCTTTCTGTTGTGAAGATGACATGACCCGGAAGATGTCCAGTTCCAAGCCCAGCACCCAGAACATAGGGATACCATGGATGTCCCTTTCTCCCTTCCTCCCCTGCCCTTCCTCAGTTGTTGACTTTGACCATGATCTGCCAGAGGCCACATCTCCCCAGGCGTCCAGGCCCAGTCTTCAGAGGCCATTTCTCACCAGCAGTGGCTCCCCTTTTGATTATTTCTGGATGGCCTCTTGGCCCCCGATTAGCTTGGACACATCTCTTTGGGGCCTCCCCCTTCATCGGTGACAGGGGTGGGGCTTGAAACCATCCTCACTGGAGCCGACCCCAAAGCCAGGCAGTGCTCTCTGCTTCACCATCAACCCCTGCTGCAGACTGTGTGAGGGGAGGGCGGCCAGCACAGGTGAACACGGCCTGCCTGGCCCGGCTTCATCTGGCTTTTGTTACATTGGGTTACAACCTTAACGTTACTTAACTGAAGAGGACTTTGTGGGGTGTGTGTGTGTGTTAATAGCAATTTGTGATAGATGCCTTTGGCGCCCACACATTCAATAACACCCACACTCACAAGAAAGAAGGGGGGAGGGGAGCCGTTTTTATGGGAGATAACATAACTGCTTGCAATTTGGCTATTCATTGTATCTTTGGCATTTTATGTACTGCATTAGCGGAGGCAATTTCATGCATATGGATATAATGCATTAAGTGGAGGCATTTAAATATAGTGAAACTAATTTTATGATGATTAGTTGAAGGAAAACATTGCATTCGTATCATCTATATAGAAGCCAATTTGCATGAAAATGCCCAAAGTTGCTATGCCAACATTTTCTGTGCTGCTGGTCGGGGTCGTCTCCGAGTCAAGACTTTGTATTAAAAATCGGTCTCCAGTGCCCGTGTCTTTTAATTCATTGCAAGCTGTAGGCCATTTGCTCACAAAGCGCTCGCAGTAAAACAAATGAATAGCTAAAATACTCATTTGCATGATTCCCATTTGAAAACGATTCCCCTGAAATTAAAAAAGCGTGTTACTCGGTTGTGAAGATGGATGGGCCAGTGAGGCGGGCAATTAATATTTTCGGCGTTCTCTTTAAAGCCCTCCCAAGACTGAGAACAGCACATGCCAGACAAATTGGGCCCCACAACAGTTTCAGGGCCTTGGCGGCAGCAGCTTGCTTCCTCTGTCTCCCCTTTATTGTCTCACTTACATTATGCAGTAATTAAAACTATTTACCATTCCTACTTATCCGCCATCTGCTACCACGGAAGGTTCCTCTTCTTTAGAAAGCCTTCTTAAAGAACCGCGGAGAGAGGGGAAGGCTTGGCACTGGCTGCGGAAAGTGGTTGCAGCGGTCTTTCCCCCTCTCCCTGCCACGTCCACCTGTCCCTCCGTGAAGGGAAAGACACTGTGACAGGGAAGGTCACAGGTGTGATGCTGGCGCCTGAGCGAGCCGGTTGTGTCGGAAGG
>NW_027527920.1:7242272-7262774 GCF_008692635.1 Crocuta crocuta | reverse complement strand
ATGCCTCAGGCGGGAGCTCTGCCCTGGCGGGTTGGGGGGGGGGGGGGGGGGGGGGGGCGGTTAGAGCACGGCTTCCTTCATCTTTTGGGGAGAGTCTTGGTTTAGATCTGGGGGTAGGGGAAGCCTCGGCCTGCATCTTCTGACTGAAAAGGGCCCGGCAGCTTTGACCATGCAGTTGGAGTCGGGGGCAAAGTCACCAACTCCAGTTGTACAAGTTGTTCACTGCACAAGTGTGCCCAGCCCAAGGCGCTGTAAAAGCTGAGGTCCACCCTGGGATCCCTGCGCCGGTCTGAAGTCCTGTGGGGCTGTGTCTGCCCTAAGAGGGCACCTTCTTCAAATTCACACAAAGGCACCCTGTGACCTAGCTGTGGCCTTGTCTGAGAGAAGCTATTTTGAAAGCAACTGAGTGGCTGCCTCTTTTCTGCTGCCCTCAGACTGGCTCAGCCATGGGGCCTGGCCTTACACAGGCTTAGCATTTGTTTGCAGAGGCTGAGCTAGGATGTCCAAAGAGCAGCCTCCTCTGCAAGCGCTTTCATTTCCTACTGGGCCAGCTCCCCAAGTAGGGAGAAAGCCAATGCCCTAGGACATGAGGAGAGACTCTCGCCAGGACAGCAGGCGCCTGGAGCCTGCTCTGGAGGACAGGGCCTGCATGGGGAGTGCTTTCCACTTCCTCTTCTTTTCCAAGCCTGCCCCAGTGCTGGGCACACGGCACCTTTTCCAGAGTCCTTGTGGAATGAAGTCCAGGGTGAGGCTTTCGGTTCGGACATCGCTACCCAGTGGAGGAGCCTCTTCTGAGACTTCACGCAGTGGACTCCTAGCTCACACCTCACTTTCCCATCTCCATGGTCTGTTTCTGGAACTTAGCCAAAAGGTTTACATTTGCCTAGAACTGGGCTTCCTGGCTGTGACTGTTCTGCCCCGCCCCCTTCCTCACTAGAGGCATTGAGGCCATGCACTGCATATCTGGCCTGGGCCTGGACACCCACCCCTTCCATCTTCTCATCTCTGGGAGCCTCACTATACTTCCAGCCCCAGAGACGACTGTCTCCGCCTCTGCTAACTTATGTGGCTGAGACACCTCCATCTCCAGTTGGTTCTGGAAACTCCTGACACTGGCAGGTCAGAGAGGTTGCCTGGCCATTCAAAATGAAGTCATAATGCTTTCCTGAAGATGTGGGTTTTAGGTGCCCCCAGGAAGGGTGAATTTCAAACGATGGCTTTGTTCAACAATGGTGTGGATGTTAAGGGTCTTGGAGGTAGTGAGTCCCACACCCTTGTCCCTAAAGGTGTGATGGCATCTGGGAGCCACGCATCAGAATCTCCACCCCCAACCCAGAGGCCCCTGCCAGGCACCAGGGGCTCTCCTGTTTCTAGACTAACTGGAAACTCATCCCCACTAATAGGACACAGAAGGATTGTGATTAGATGGTACAGGTTATATAATTAAAGCAAATATTCTCCACATGTGTGGAAAAAAAAGGCAAGCTTTCACCTAGGGACATTCTCTCTAAGGTTTGGCCACAGCCAGGAAGGAAGCAAGAGGTGCCTTCTGGGGCCTCTCAGCTGCTGCCACGTCAGCCGATGCTTATACCACCAGCAGGAACTGCCTACCCAAACCTTAGCCACCATCTCCCTGGGCCCCTGCAGACTGGCCAGAGTGCCAGAAACGACACTGACCTTGGCCATAGCCCTGGGCTGGAATCTCCCTCTGCCATTGATTGTCTGACACTACGGCAGCCCTCAACACTTTCTGCTAGCCTCAGTTTTCTCATCCACTAAATGGGGCTTCATGCCTGCATGTCTTGAGATGCTGGTTAATGCTTACATCATTTTTCAGTGCCTGGTCTGTCTCCCCAGAGCAAGGCTGTGCTGTCCCGGAGTAGATGGAAGGAAGCATCTCGGACACTGAGTGCGGCAGGTGTAAGTGTTTGAGTTGTCTTCTTCCTGACACCTGCAGTCCATCGCTCAATTCAGAGCCAGGTGCTTGAAAAACCGGGCCAACCTTGCTTAGGAAGGGCTGCATGTTTCCACCCAGAGCATCTCCTCCACCCTGTGCTAGACCCTTCACGTGAGTGACCTCCTCTGATACTTTTTTTTAAGTTTATTTTTGAGAGAGAGAGAGAGTGTGTGTGTGGTGGGGGAGGGAGGGACAGAGAGAGAGGAAGACATAGAATCGGAAATAGGCTCCAGGCTCTGAGCTGTCAGCACAGAGCCCAATGTAGGGCTCCTGGAACCCACGAACTGTGAGATCATGAACTGAGCCTGAGTCGGAAGCTTAACCGACTTAGCCACCCAGGCGCACCTCCCTCCACTTCTTATGGTCCTTCTTCAACTGATGGAAAGATTAGGTTGAGTCCCAGAGCCCAGTGCACTTCCTAAGTTGCTGTGTAACTGTGGGCAAGTCATTTGCTTTCTCTGAACCTCCGTCTCCTGATTCCTACCTCACATGAGCTGCAGTCCCCCTCCCCACCACGCCTTTCAAATTCTCTGCTGCCACTAAGCTGCATCTCCGGTAAATCATTGTAATTATTATTGTGAAGCTTTGCTGTTAGGACACAAGTGAGAGAGAAGCATTCCTAGTCACCAAAGAAGACATTAGTAAAAGTAAACCCCCCCGAAGCCAGTCGGAATCTGGAAGTAAGGGGAGAAGAAAGGGCAGAAAATGCACAATTAACCCCTCCGAAATCACCTTGGAGGGATTGGCCGGAGGAAAAACAAGGCGGGGAGCGCCAAGTACCCACTTAGTAACTACCACTAACAATCAATACTGGACCAAAATAGAATCCCACGTAGGAAACGCTCTTGTTCCGCAGTCTGGGGGAAAAAAAAAAACAAAAAACAAAAAAAGAAAACTTAACATAGAGAAGCCATTTAAAGCAGAAAAAATATTTGTATGTAAAAGGAAATATTTTAGGTAGGAGTTGAATACCAAATGATTTTGGGTCTCTGTGGGGAGTAATGAGGCATAGCAAACACACAATTCTATATGCATGTAATATTATCATCGCACGCCTTGGAAAGCTTTTAAATCACAGAAATGCAGTTAGGGACCATTGTACAAAATAAACATCCCACTTGGTGTCTTGCCTGCCCTAAGTTCCTTGATCTAGAGCGGCACTGCCAGATTTTTACAGCCCCATAAATTAACGTGGTGCTGATTTGATTGAGCTAAATTAATAAGACTTGTGCTTTGTTGCAAAATAACTATTACAGTATGTTGTGGGGACGCACTGCCGATAAGGAAATTGCCGCCTTTAACAATCCCACTGAAGTTTCATGGAGGATTTCAAAACCGATTTTAATTAAAACAAAAGCCGATGTGTGGCAATAATGTGGGTGTTAAGGAGAGAAAATGCAAAATGTCTTTTTAAATCCATTTTAATATGTCTTAAGGACTGGATGATCGATGTGGTGGGAGCCGGCGGCTGACACCGCACTGGGATGCTGCCTGTGTGTTCCCTGCCTCAGCGACACTGGCACCTTGGGCCCACCCTCAGGCCTCCGCGCTGGCTCACGACTTCCCGGAGAGGGGTCATCTCCTGAGCTGGGCCGCCAGCGGACCAGCAGAGAGGGCCGGCCCAGGAGCCTCAAAACTGGAGCCACTGGGGGCTTTGGGGTCAGAGGAGACAGGAAATCAGGGCCCGTAGTGCCTCTGGTGCTGGGCAGCAGTGTGAGTTTGGTTGGTCAGCCTGCCAGAGCCACACTGAATCTGAACTTCCCACTCCTCCGTCCCCTTAGCTGTGAAATGGGAAGAATGCTAGAATTCACCTCGCAGAGCTGCCGTGAGATTCCTGCCTGGTGCACCGATGCCTAAAAATGTAGGTTACTGATAGAGGAAACCCCAGCAACACAAATACTTGCTCCATTTTTACTTGCGTTAAATCAGAGACAAGTTAGCCCTTACTTGATGTCCAGCTGTATACGAACAATACTAACGCAAGGACCAGGTACTGATGTTCTGAGGCCCTGTGATGTCCTGGGCCGCTGTTCTGAGCAACTCGTTCACATGTGCTGTTCCCTGTGAGGCTCGGAGGTGAAAGAAGGTGTCTGGTCGCAGTGTCATAGGTGGTGAAGCTGGGGTTTGAACTAGGCCCGTGTCACCCCAGCGCCCTGCTCTGAACCACCAGTGACCTTCCAACTGCTTTGAAAAATAACGCATTTTCCCACATGACCCAGTGTCTCCGTACACACACCCTTATAACCAAAGTGGAAGTTTCACAGATAGAATGTTTTTACATTACACAGGATGCGTATGTTTTTATTGTTCCATTTCTTTTGTAAAAGAAGTTGTTCGTGACTCACTCAATTCTTTGCAACCCGTTCTTGAGACTCAACCTGTAGTTTGGAAAATGCCCCTATCACCGTGTGGGAGGCTTTCTGTGCCTTGTCTCGTTCGACCAGCCCACGTGCCCAGGAGGTGGGTGGTGGTGTGTCCATTCTAGAAACGAGTAGCTGAGACTCAGGATGGAGGAGTGGCTCAGCCGCAGCTCTGACTACGCAGCTGCGGAGGGCTGGGCCTCGACCGTCGCTACAGCATGTGCTCCTCTGGGGAATTACCACATCTGCCTGGTTCGTTCCCAGTGTCCATCCAGTGCCTGGCACAGAGCGGCTCCCACCCCGGGAACTGTTGAATGAATGAATGAATGAATGAATGGTGCAGCCAAGCACCAGTCCCCATGCTGGGCTTCCATAGCCCAGCAGGCTCGGTGCCAGAGTTCTCTCTGGCTTCTCTGGGTACTCATCCTCCCTCCTTAAGGATAGGCCTTCTTGCTGTCTCCCAAAGGCAGGGCCAGCTTGGTCTCCCAGGCCTCCACCAGGTCCAAGGTTATAGCTGGCAAGACTAGAAAGACTGTCAGTGGGAGAGGAAGGGATGGACTCTCAGGAGCGCCAGTAGAGACATCTTGCAGCTCACCACTTGTGGAGCCCAAAAGGAGGAAGTTGTAACCCATCAGAGGAGGCGGAGGGGAAGGTTCACGGGAGCGTGGAACTTGATTCTCGTCTGTAGGAGTCTGTGCGGAGGTGGGATCAGGTCCACGTGCTGGTAGGGAGACCGGAGTGTCCTCATTGGTCAATGAGACATTTTACAAGGCAGAACCAGCAGCCTCCCCCAGAAGTTTGCCTTAAACACACAGGGAACCTGGTCTGCCTGTCAACTCTGCTGGCCCAGGACTCGAGACCAAGCTGTGGGATCCTAACCATCCCAATGAGAGGGTCCTAAGGATCCTGACAGTACTTGGGTCTGGTGGGAGGCCCAGCAAGAGGCTGGAGTGGGGGAAGGGCACAAGCAAGCTCCTCGACATCCTGAGTACCCAGAGCTAGCACAGGGCTAGGAGCTGTGGGAGAGCCTGGGAAGGAAGAGTGTGAGAAGAATGGACTGGAAGGGGGCCAGGCCCCTTAGGAGGCTCTCCAGCCCTCCAGGTCCAAAGCTCCTTCCCCATAGGGAAATATCCACCCCCCCTTGCCAGGGACACCAGTCCCTTAGCTGTTTCTTCCTTGGGTTTTGTACTGAAGTGGCTGCTCTGTTCTGTTGTAGAAGATTCCATTTGCTCCAGCAACAACGAAGAGGAGACCCCAGCGGATGGATGAGCCAGCACTTTGAAGAACTGGGTCCCCACGCTCAACAATAAGGTAAGGTCGCCTCATCCATGCCCTGGCCGCCTATGGCTGCCTCATTCTGCAGGGCACAAGATAACCTCCTCTGTAAACCATACCTGTACCACTGGGGCTGTGGGGCCCAGGGCTGCTCCCTCCCACTCACCTCATCACAGAACAATGAATCTCACCACTTGGAGCCAGCATCCCTGAGTCTAAACCCCAGGTTGGGTTCCTAGCTGTGTGATCTTGGGCAAGTTATTTCAGTGCTTTCAGCCTTAGTCTACCCATCTGTACAATGGGATACTAATGCTACTTATCTTATAGAGCTGTCATGAGGACTAAATGAACCCATTCAGATGAAGTGAGGGCATCTAGTAAGCCCTAGCAGGAGGTAGAATTATCATTTTTATTATCTTCTTCCTCATACATGCACTGAGCGGTGTCTTAGCAAGGGGTGGGAGCCTGGGATAAAGACCCGCATAAGACAAGGGCCTGCCTTTAAGGAGCTGAGGGCCCAGGGAGACAGACGGGGAGAAGCTGAAGAAATGCTGCTCTAGGACCATGACTTGAGATTCCAGGTTTAGTGCTTCCCCGAAGAAGCCACAAAACAGAGATCCTGTCTCTGGCCTGCTGCTGGCGCCCACTCCCCTCCCAGAACACCAGGACAGAAGGAGCCCCACACGTATCAAGTTGGCTCTTCTCTCTTTCTAGCTGAGGACACTGAGGTCTGGCCAGGAAGGGGCCGGCTCAGGCCCTGCAGGGATGAAGTCAGACCCAGCCGGGACCCAGCTCTCTTTGCTCTCAACTGGGGCTCTCCCCCTTCTCATAGGAACCTCCCAACTACGTGCCCCCTCTTTATGCTGCAAGTGGGGAGGGGGGGGTGGTTGAGCAGCAGAGAGAATAGAAGCTTTCTGGACGAGGCCCACTCATTCTGCCCAGGAGTTCTTAGGCCTGACATTCACTGGATTTTTCCTTTTTGTTCCTTCATTTTATCTTTTTTTTAAAATTGAAGTATAATTAACATACAGCATTATATTAGTTTCAGGTGCACAATATAGTGATTTAATCCTTCTCTATCACTCCGTGTTCATTGTGATAAGTGTCCTCATAATCATCTTCACCTACTTCACCCCTTCCCCTCCCACCTCTCCTCTGGTAACCTTCTGTTTGTTCTCTGTATCTGAGTCTGGTTTTTTTGTCTCTTGTTTTGTTTTGTTTCTCAAGTTCTACATTTGAGTGAAATCATATGCTATCCGTCTTTCTCTGACTTATTTTGCTTAGCATAGTACTCTCTAGCTCCATCCACATTGTTGCAAATGGCAACATTTCATTCTTTTTTGATGGCTGAGTAACATTCCCTTGTGTATATTCACCACATCTTCTTTATCTGTTCATCAGTCAGTGGACACTTGGGTTGCTTCCACAACCTGGCTATTGTAGATAATGCTGCCATAAACAAAGGCATGCGTGTCTCTTTTCGAACTTAATTTTACCTTTAAATTGTCTTTTTTCTTCCTCTCATTTTAGGGTCTTCCCATCTACTTCATTTTTTTCTTATCCCACATTCCTATTTGGACTCCCTTTGCCAATTCTCCCATTTTTTTTTGCACTTAATTACTTCATTATCATTTTGACTTTTGGAACTGGAGCCACTCTTCTGATTGCTCTAAGCAAATCCTTCTCACTTATACAGCCTTCTATCTTCCAGATTCTAATATCTTATTTTTTTTTAAATCCAGTTGATTTTATTATTCATAAATACCCTATTTTCAACTCTTGAGTTCCCTTTAATATTTGTTTTTTAAAATTTTTGTCATCTTATTCTCATTTTAATTTTGACCTTTTATAATTCTCTTTTATTTTTAAAAAATGTTTATTCATTTTTGAGAGAGTGGGAGTGGGGGAGGGACAGAGAGAGCGATAGAGAGAGAGAGAGAGAGAAAGAGAGAGAGAGAGAGTGAGATAGAGAGAGAGAGAGAGAGAGGAACAGAGGATCTGTGCTGACAGTGAAGAGCCCAAAGCAGGGCTTCAACTCATGAACTGTGAGATCATGACCTGAGCCGAAGTCAGATGCTCAACTGACTGAGTCACCAAGTACCCCTCCGATATCCTACCTTCTCCATTCTTTATTTTCTCTTCCTCTTTGTAATCCTCTACCTGGGAACAGGCACTTATGACAGAAAGCAAGATGAATGGGTGCAAGGGAATCATAATGGAGAAGGGCCCGGTACACACCTGGGGGTAGTTGGATGCCTCAGCCTCCCACTGGTTTTGAGGTTTTCAGTCTGGCATGTCCATTTTTTTTTTTTTAATGTTTTATTTATTTCTAGGAGAGAGAGAGAGAGACAGCGTGAGCAAGGGAGGGTCAGAGAGAGAGGTAGTCACAGACTCTGAAACAGGCTCCAGGCTCTGAGCTGGCAGTCAGCACAGAGCCCGACGCGGGGCTCGAACCCATGAACCGCGAGATCATGACCTAAGCAAAAGTCGGACGCTTAACCGACTAAGCCACCCAGGTGCCCCATGGCATGTCCATTTAAGGAAAGGGCATTTTATCCCCTTCAGTTAACTCAGTGTGGGCACAGGACTGGTTCATTGGAATCAGCTTGCCTCCTGGCCCTTCATGTCTACTGAGACTTAAGAAGAACCACACCTCTTAAAACCTGTAATCTTCATGGTATCAAGGCCATGGATTTGGAGCAACCGTGCCAACAGCATGTTGCTTGTTGCTGGCACCCCCCGAGATCACCCAATCTTCCACTCCTTTCCCCCTCCCTGACCCCAGTCCCAGCCACCATCATCTCTCAGCCTCTCCACTTCAACAGCCTCTGGACCGCTCCATCTAGATTTGCACTGTCTCCAACTCCATACAGCAGCCACGACCTTTATCCTGGTGTGACATCTGACTGTGTCATCCTCCTGCTTAAAAAAACCTCCAAGGACTGGTGAAACAGTGGGAGTTTAGGAGAATCAGGACCCTCCTCCCTGGAGAACACGTACCAGTTACTCAGGCACAAGGGCAGGGCTCACGTTTAGTGGGCTAGGAACCCCCACCATCCTCAGCAGGACTTTTTGCCCAACAGCCACCATCCATCACTGCCACCACCCACTGGGCTGGGCCATCCTTCTTCCTGCTTTGGTTTCTCCAATTGAGAAAGCATGCTAATCCAGGGTTGTGGAGTAACATAGAGCATCCTCTGTTTCTAAAAATTTGGGTCATTTAGACCAACCCTCAGGGTAGAAACAACTAGAGATGCTGAATACAATGAAAGACACGTCTTACAAGCATTAAAGAGCTGACAAGATAGCAAAAAGCTACAAGGCCAAAAGCTCATTGACAGCAGGGGCTCTGAGAACGCTGCAGCTACTTGTGCCTTAGGGCATTTGCCCAACCAGCAAACTTGGGCTTCAGTTTTGACCTTGCCAAGAGTTTGGGGGAGAGAATATAAAACCCAGGGCTCAGCAAAGATGGGGAATCTAATAGGATGTTCTCCCTCATAAAGGTGGAACTCCAAAGAGAAACCCTCAATGTATGTGTGAACCAGAAGAAAAACTGCCTGATCTCCCTGACACCCAGGGACTGCAAGAAAAGTTGCCTTGGTTCTGAGCAGAGTAAGGAGGATAAAGAGCCTCTTATGAAAAGTGGATTTGTAGCCCAAATCTACATCACCTGCATAGTCAGAATAACTGTAGCCATGACCCTAATATAGTCTTGGACTGGCAATGCTTTTAAGGTACCTGGCAGAAGTAAACATAGATCTTTTTATTCTAGCTTTCAAAGAATTACCAAAGATAATTTTCCAAGGAAAATAAACAACTCAGACAAAAAATAACCAAGTACACAAGGAAGCAAGGAACTGGGAATGAGAACCCAAGAAAGAGTAGAAGCAGATCTGCAAGATTTCAGATATTGGACTTGTCAGATACACAATATAAAGCATCTATTTAAAAGGAGGGGGGAAAAGGGTGATAATATTTGTAGGGAACAAGAAAATGTTAAAAAAAAAAGAGAGAAAGAAAGAGACTTAATGGATTATAAAAAGAAGGAAAGATTACATTTAGAAATGAAAAACATAATTGAACACTCTATGAATCTGTAAAATAGCAGATTAGATATAGCTAAAGAGAGACTCCATGAACTGGAAGAATGCAGCAAAGAGAAAAAGGAGATGGGGTCTATCAAAAAGAAGTTAAGAAATATGGGAGATAAAATGATAAGATCTAATATATGTCAAATCAGAGTTCCAGAAGGAGAAGCTTAAAAGAATGGATGGAGGCAATCATTTAGGAAACAATGGCTAAGAATTTCCAGACCTGAAGAAAGATTTTGATCCATCATTTTGAGACACTTAATGAAACCCATGAAGGTTAAATGAATAAAATCACACGTATATTCCTCAGAGCAGAGCTTAAGAACATCAAGAGCAATGGGAAGGTTTTTAAAGCTGCCAGAAAAGGAGGAAAACAGACTACAATATATTCAAAAGAAGAATGTAGATTAGCAGCTAAATTTCAGCAGCAGCTGTGGGAGCCAGAAGATAGTAGAATGTTTTAGCAAATTGTTGATTAAAAATAACCACCAACTTAGAATTCTGTAGTCCGTAAAAGTGTCTTTCAGGAATAAAATAAAATTAAGGCTATTCATATAAAAAATAAGAAAAAATTTGCCATTTGCAGAGCCTTCACCAAAGGCAATGCCGAAGGTTGTATAGAAGGGAGAAGGGAAGTTATTCCAGAATGAGGAACAAAGTGTATAGACAGATGAAGAGCCTAGAAGCTGGTAACTATATAGGTAGATAAAGTAAATATTAACTGCTTTAAGCTGTAACAATAGTGTTATTTGATATTTTTAAAAAAGATAAAATTTAAATATGAAAACAACATATAAGTCAGGGATTAAATGGATTTTAAAGTATCCTAACATCCTTGTACAGTCCAGGAGGATGCACTGGGTATGTTAGCTACTGATAGTTTTTGAATATGGGTTGTTGTAATTTCCAGGTTAACTTTTAAAAGAATGAAAACAGAGAACACACCCATTGAACTAATTGGAGGAGCAATTCTGAATGGTCCAAAAATATTCCATTAATACAAAAACAGAAGGAGGGTAAAAGAAACACAGTAAGGTGGAGCAAATAGAAAGTACAAAATAATGGAGGAAAAGATCTAAAGTGCAAGGATCCATCCAAGTGGATGGAAGAAAACCTGTCATGCAAATATTTTAAATTTATTTTTTAAATTTACATCCAAGTTAGTTAGCATATAGTGCAACAATGATTTCAAGAGTAGATTCCTTAATGCCCCTCACCCGTTTAGTTCATTCCCTCCCACAACCCCTCCAGCAACCCTCTGTTTGTTCTCTGCATTTAAGTCTCTTATGTTTTGTCCCCCTTCCTGTTTTTATATTCTTTTTGCTTCCCTTCCCTTATGTTTATGTGTTTTGTATCTTAAAGTCCTCATATGAGTGAAGTCGTATGATTATTGTCTTTCTCTGACCAACTAATTTCACTTAGCATAACACCTTCCAGTCCCATCCACGTACTTGCAAATGGCAACTATATATATATATATATATACACATATATATATATGTATATATATATCTCCATCTCACATTTTCTTTATCCATTCATCCATTGATGGACATTTGGGCTCTTTCCATACTTTGGCTATTATTGATACAGTTGCTATAAACATTGGGATGCCTGTGTCCCTTGGATAAATACCTAGTAGTGCAACTGCTGGGTCGTAGGGTAGTTCTATTTTTAATTTTTTGAGAAACCTCCGTACTGTTTTCCAGAGTAGCTGCACCAGTCTGCATTCACACCAGCAGTGCCAAAGAGAGCCTCTTTCTCCGCACCCACACCAACTTCTGTTGTTGCCTGAATTGTTAATGTTAGCCATTCTGATGGTGTGAGCTGGTATCTCATTGTGGTTTTGATTTGTATTTCCCTGATGATGAGTGATGTTGAGCATCATTTCATGTGTCTGTTGGCCATCTGGGTGTTTTCTTTGGAGAAGTGTCTGTTCATGTCTTTAGCCCATTTCTTTACTGGATTATTTATTTTTTGGGTGTTGGGTTTGATAAGTTCTTTATCAATTTTGGATACGAACCCTTTATCTGATATGTCATTTGCAAACATCTTCTCCTATCCCATCGATTGCCTTTTAGTTTTGTTGATTGTTTCCTTCTCTGTGCAGAAGCTTTTTATTTTTATGAGGTCCCAATAGTTCATTTTTGTTTTGTTTCCCTTGCCTCTGGAGATGTGTTGAGTAAGAAGTTGCTGTGGCCAAAGTCAAAGAAGTTCTTGCCTGCTTTCTCCTCAAAGATTTTGATGGCTTCCTGCCTTACATTTAGGTCTTTCATCCACTTTGAGTTTATCCTTGTGTATGGTATAAGAAAGTGGTCCAGGTTTGTTTGTCTGCATGTCTCTGTCCAGTTTTCCCAGCACCACTTGCTGAAGAGACTCTCTTTATTCCATTAAACATTCTTTCCTGCCTTGTCAAAGATGAGTTGGCCATATGTTTGTGGGTCCATTTCTGGGTTCTCTATTCTGTTCCATTGATCTGAGTGTCTGTTCTTTTACCATACTGTCTTGATGATTACAGCTTTGTAATACAGCTTGAAGTCTGGGATTGTGATGCCTCCTGCCTTGGTTTTCTTTTTCAAGATTGCTTTGGCTATTTGGGGTCTTTTCTGGTCCATACAAATTTTAGGATTGTTTGTTCTAGCTCTGTGAAACTTGTCATACAAATATTGAAAAAAAACTGGTAGAGCTGTATCCATATCAAACAGCATAGTCTCTAAGGCAAAAAGAATAATTAAAGATACGAAGGCTTTTGTACAACAACAGCAAAAAAGAATAAAATACTGTTACATGCAAAAACATGGGTGAAACTCACGCATAGTGATGAGTGAAAGAAGCAAGACACCAAAGTATCATTACAGTACAATTCCATTGACACAAAGTTCAAAATTACAGGGAAACAACTAAGCTGTATTATTTAGTGACCCACAGTTCATAGTAAAATTATAAAGAAAGGCAAGAAAACAAAAATCACCAAAGTCAGAATCATGATTACATCTTGGGAGGAAAGCAGCTGTGATCACAAAGGGGGCCACAAAGGAGTTCTGGGGTGCCGATGAAGTTCTAGGTCTAGTAATCGAGGCACTGACTGCACAGGGGCTCATTATATAATTATGCTTTACTCTGTATATGTAAAGCTAATGTATTTTTGCATGATTTATTTCACAACTGGAAAAAAATTGGACACTCTGTGTTCTAGACCTTTTCCAGCATATGGTGTCCATAAATTCTTTGATGTTTCTCTCTTCAAGGGATGAAACCTAATTTTCCTCCCCTGAAAATGTGGACTGGACTTAGTGGCTTGTTTCCTACAAATAGAATAAAGTGGGGGGCGCCTGGGTGGCTTAGTTGGTTAAGCGTCCGACTTTCGCTTAGATCATGATCTCGCGGTTCGTGGGTTCGAGCCCCGCGTCGGACTCTGTGCTGACTGCCAGCTCAGAGCCTGGAGCCTATTTCAGAGTCTGTGTCTCCCTCTCTCTCTGACCCTCCCCTGCTCATGCTATCTCTCTCTCTCTCTCTCTCCTAGAAATAAAAATATAAAAAAAAAAAAAAGAATAAAGTGGAAGTGATGATGGGTGATTTCAGAGACGAGGCCATAAAAGGTGCTGTAAATTCTTCATTGTTTTATCTTCAATTGCTTGCTCTGGGGGAAGCCATGTTGTGAGGACACTCAGTCCATCTCTGGAGAGTGTCACGTGATGAGGAACTTAGACCGTCAGCCAACAGCTCGGCAAAAGAGCTTCTTTGGAAGCAGGCCCTCCAGCCCTAGTCAACGCTTGGATGACAAGCTGCTCCCACCAACGTCCTGACTGCCACCTCACAAAAGACCCTGGGCCACAACCGCCCAGATAGGCTGTGACCAAACTCGTGTCACACGGAAACTATGAGTCAACAAATGTGTGTTGTTTTAAGCTGCTGAGTTTGGGGATAATTTGTGATTCACAAGAGATAATGAATACACATCACAAATGTGCTGTTGACCATGCTGCATTTGCTGTCTGGAAACGTTTTCCTCCGTTTCCTCAAATGTGCAGCAGAGAAGCTGGGCTGCGTTATGAATGGCAAATACCTATCACCTTGCCAAAGGAATGCCAATCAATTAAGGATTCTGAGACTGCCCCTAACACCAGGGTGACAGTGCAGCAAGTGACTGGAAGGCGGCTTATTTACCGTGAGTATCTTCCCCAGACTAAAGGATCACAAATCATGGAGGGTGCGTTATCTCAATTCCGCACGCCCCCCCCCCCCTTATTAGATATAATTGTTTTGGAAGCCCACGCTCCTTACCACAGCAGTGGCAGAAGCATCTGGTCTCCTAACATAAATGCCTTGTCCTCCAAGTCCGCATGTCTGAAACTGCTCGACTAGGAAGTATTGGCCAGAGCTCTGGAGAGAAACCTGGGTTCAAATTTGTCACTTCGTATCCATGTGACCTTCAGCCACTTCACTTCTCAAAGCTTCAGCTTCCTCACCGGTAAGATGGAGATTTCTCTAAGGATAGAATGAAAGGCCATGGCAACTGGTCAATCAGTCCACCAGGAGTCATTGTCTCCATACACCATGAACCCACCCTTGAGCTGGTGGTGTTTTGAGGGATATGGTGAAGTATGCCAGTGTCTCTGCCCTCAAGGAACTTGCCGGCTGTTTGAGGACAGAGTGGCCACCTGCCACCATCAGAGACCCTTTCAAGCTAGTACAAGTACAGCGCCTAATGGTCTGGACTGACACTATATGCTCTAGTAATGTTCAAAGTGTGGTCCCCGGACGAGTAGCGTCATCAGCATCACTGGGAACTTGTTAGACGTTGAGACCTAGGGAACCACCTGGGAAACCCAGCGTTCTAAGGGTGGCGCCCAGTGACCTGTGCTGTAACAAGCCCTCTCCAGGATCCTGAGCACGCTCAAGTCTGAGGACCACTGCTCTAGGAATTCAAGAGCCAGGGGGACCCAGAGGATGGAGGACCTGGAATTTGAACTATAAAGAATGACTAGAATATGAACAGGCAAAATAAAGGGTGAAAGTGGTTTCAGGTAAGGGCGACAGCATGAGCAGGGGCGAGGGGACAGGACAACGTGGCGTGTGCTGGGCCCGTGGAGGGAACCAACTGACGGAACAGAGTGCAGACGCTGGGAACAGTGGAAGCTGGGGTCAGAGAGACAGAGGGCCTCAGGTGCCAAGAAGGAGGTTGGCCTGGCAGAGCAGGCCAAGGGAGCCGTTGCAGGTTTTTCAGCAGGAGAGTGACAAGAGCCTGGTGCCTCTTTCAGACCCACAGGCCAGCCCCTCCCTAGGCCCCACGTAGGCAGAAGGCAGATGAAGGCCTACACGCAGCAGTATCCCCTGCAGCCGGGATATCCTGCTATGAGGCGAAGAAGCTGGAATGGAGAAGGCAGGCCGGCAGCAGCCCCAGGGCCTCCCTCCCACAGAGGACCTCTGAGCCCCAGCCTCACACGGGCCTTGTGCAGGTATTGAATTATGAATGGAGATTGTCCAGAAATAATTGCAAACNGTGTGTCCTCTGCAGGGCTGCGGCAGTAGATTTTGTTGCTTTAACTCTCCAGGGTAGTTATAAATTAGAGCTCTCACTTAACAGTGGGGCGGGGATCCTGGGGAGAGGGAATCCCTTTGGAAAGCCCTAAATGGGATGGACCCCTCAACCATGTGCATTGGTTACCCTCAACTTTTCCTTTCGTTTGATCTATTCCACCCATCCCTATTAAATAACTAATTATTTAACATCTTTTAAAGCTTTGTTATATATTAGAACAGGCAGGACACAAATGAGTGCTTTTAATAATATAAAAGCCCATTAGCTTCATTTACTGTTAATGTTAAAATAAACATGAGGCAATTTAGATATACTATTCCAATTTCACGGAAACTTTGATGTTTTTCTTCTCTAGTCACATAATTAAGGGAAAAACTACTAATGATATTAAGTTTGTACAGTGTTAATGACAGAAACAGGCACAAGCTGAAATTGCAGCCATTAATATGAAAAAATAAAATATTTAACAGGGGAGATAGATGAGTGCAATTTTAATAAACCAAAATGAAGAAAATTAATTTTAGAAAGTTCCACAGTCTTTCACATGCTACCATTACACAAGCTGTCTAATCTATTATTTTTGTGGTCTGGATTATTTATCGACGGTCCGGAGGAATGCCCTGGTTTTTGCATATTGTTTTGTGGATGATGAAGATTTTGCCTTCCTTTGTTTAATTCTTTCCCTTTACCATACCGCCAGTCCCCAAATGGAAATGGCTTTATTTACAGCGTGTGCTTGGACAGACGGACGTTACCAGCAGCCTGCAGGTGAGACGGAAGGGGTGGAACAACGTAACCTATGGAGAGATTCTAGGGTGACCACTAACTGCTGGGGCCTGAGTGGTTGCAGCGGCTGAAATGTTGGGGCTGACTCACATGTGACAGCTGGCTCCAGAGGTAGAAATCCCTGAGCTCGGTCTTCAGCTTTCTTCTTTGAGTCTGGACCTTACCACTTACAGTGGGTTGAATAGTGTGTCGTCCAAAGTCACCAGAACTAGGGTCTTGCTTGGTATATGTAATTAAGGTAAGGATTGAGAGGAGATCGTACTGGATCAGGGTGGGCCCTAAATCGCATGAAAGTGTCCTTACAGAGACAGAAAAGACACACAGAGACACAGAAGGCCAGGGCCAGTCAGAGGTAGAGACTGGAATGATGTCCCCATGTGCCAACGAATGACTGGAGTGACCAGAGCTGGAAGAGATAAGGGGGGATTCTCTCCCATAGCCTTCAGAGGGAGTGTGGCCATGCTGACACCTGGATTTTGGACCTCTGGCCTCTAGAATACATTTCTGTTCTTTTAAGCCACCACGTGTGTAGTCATTGGTTACAACAGCCCTAGGATACCAGTGCTGTGCTGGAGAACAGCAGCGTGGAAATGAACATCCCGACCTGTCTCATGAAGGCCATGGAAGGTTCGGGAATGGGAGGCATGGCACAAGCTGCCCGGAAGAGAGCGGAATGTGGAAGCAGGAGCAGGGGGCAGGGAAGTCCAGGCTGATGGGACACGGGACACGGCCCCTGCAGCCGGTGTAGCACATGCCACAGACTGGTGGCAACAGGAAGGTAACAGGATGGACCGGCCCCAAGACACAGGGAGCAGTCCTGGGCCTTGGGGGTGGCTACGAGGCAGGTCCCCGAGCCCATGGGAGGTAACGCATGGAGAATGCTCTACCCATGAGGTGCTGGGTGCTGGTGGAGCCAGTCCAAAGCCCATTTGTCAGAACAGCAGCCTAAGAGCCGATGACCCGCAAGGACAGGTAACGTGTTTACTGTGTGCAAGGCAGGTGGACATCAGCCTCTCACCTTGCCTTCAACAGGATCCAGTGAGATAACCATTCTGAACACCCCTTTTCATAGATGAGAAAGTGGGGGCCGGGAGAGCTGAAACTGGCCTGAAATGCCATAATGAGTGAGAAGCAGGGCTTCACCCCAAGAGTCCCGTTCCCCCCCCCCCCAACTAGCTGCAAGAAAGGCAAACATTATTTGTTTCTAGACGTGGCAGCCCTGCTCTAGCTCCATGGGGGACAGAGCTGAATAAGACAAAACAGTGACAGTACAGATGCTGGGTCAGTGACAGGCTTATGGGTGGGGATATTTACTTCCTCTGATGCCAGGAAAGCTGAAGTGGGGCAGCTCCGTGTTTTGTTTTGTTTTGTTTTTACTTTAGTGGCTCAGCATGTCTTCCAGGATTTAAGCACCCTCCAACTGTACCAGTAGTCAGGGTCAAAGCCGCCCTCCTGCACCGGGCCTTGGGCCCCCTTCGCTTTCTGCGTTGCCAGCCGCTCGGTCAAAGTTGGCCAGGAGGGGGCGCTGGAGGGCGACTGCGCGGCTTCCCATTTCCTTCCGGAGGCTTCCAGCTCCTCTGGCCTTTTCCTCCTTGCAGAGGCCAAACCTCCAGCAGCCAGGCCCAGGGAGCTTGCTGTTTCTCAAGCACGCGCAGACATAGCCTCACTGCTCACCCCTTCAGAGTCTGGACCCGGCCCCCAGCGCGCGTCCTCCAAGCTCGGAGACGTCTGCACCTACCCACAGCCCCCGCAGCTCTCTCGGTCCCCATTTCCGCTCTGTGCCGGCGTCCTCTAGATCAGTGCGAATGATTCGGCTTCCTGCAGTTGCTACCTCCCGTTTTACCTTTCAAGTGACCTAGTTAACACTCTTTATACCTAGTTAACAGTTAGAAATGTCTGCTGTTAACATAGTCAGTATGGTGCCTGACTCCTGCCTGGACCCTGCCTGATAACACTTCTTTCTGCCCGGATATGCTGAGTGTATCAGTGATGTCGCTCCTCGAGTCACAGGGTGGCAGCGGCAATGCTAGCTGACAAATGTCGATGACCAGGCCCAGAGGTGGAGAAGGACTTCTCTTGTCCCCATCCCATGTCATTTTAAGGGAAAGAAACATTCCTGCACTCCTGCCCCCAATTTTCCAGAATTAGGTCACATGATCCCTTCTCAGCAACAATACCTGGTGAGGGGAATGGGATACAGTGGTTAGTGTAGACTGAACCAGCTCCATCTCCCTGGAGCTGTCCTCACTCCCAGGGCCAGGCAGAAGGGGGTCAGCTGAACAAAAGCCGGGTTCTGCAAGCAAGGTGGAAAGAAGCGGAAAGGTCCTGAAGAGCGGTGAGTGGCCCATCATCTATCCAGCCCTCCAGCTGGAGATACCTGGGCTTTACAGATCCCGGGGTTAGGTGCTGACTCCAGGAAGGCACAGCAGGGCACTGTGGGGTCCCCAGAGGCGAGCCAGAGCTCTGGAGGAAATCAGGGGAGGCTGATGGGTTTGAACTGAGTGTGAAGGAGGAGATGGGCTTTACCAGGTAGCAGGGAAGGTGCAGAGATGTAGTGAGAATATGGCTCAATTAGGAACACGGTGGTTGAGTTATTTGAGCACAGGAGGCACACAGGAGTGGCAAGTGACATGGCCGTCCAGGCCTGCAGGAATGGAACAGGGAAGGCCTGGTAGGGTATATGGTAGCCTGGGTTTGTGGCTATAGTGCCTACTTCTGGAAGATCAACCTGCAGGAGATGTCCGCTGTGGTGGCAAAGAACTACAGCTCTGTTCTCCGTTCCTAGTGGGCCACTGGTCCAGAGATGCCCTCCCTTCCTCCTTCCCCCCTCTCACCACACAGCCAGTGCTTTTGTTAATATCACTGAACAGAAACCAAAGAAATCAAAGTTACAGGCCCAGCCCCAAGGAGTTCACAGCTTAGATTTTGTTTTCTCTTTTGGAAGTTGAAATATAGTTGACTTTTCTTATCGTGGTAAAACACACGTAAAATGTATCATTTTAACCTCTTTCAAGTGTCCAGTTCAATGGCATGGTCACATTGTGCAACCATTACCACCGTCTGTCTTCAGAACTTTTCATCTTCCCAAACTGGACCTCTGTCCTCATTAAATACTAGGTCTCTATTCCCCCTTCTCCCAGCCCCTGGTAACATTGTACTTTCTGTGTCTATGTATTTGATTATTCTAGGGACTTCATGTAAGTGGAATCTTATAATATTTGTCCTTTTGTGTTTGGCATTTTCTGCTTAGCATAAATCTTCAGGGTCTGTCCATGTTTGGCATGTGTCAGAATGTCATTCCTTTCTAAGGCTGAACAATATTCATTGGATGGATATACCATATTTTGTTTATCCACCATCCAATGATGGCTCTTGGGTTTGTTTCCACCTTATGGCTATTGTGAATGCTGCTACGAACACGGTGTACCAATATCCATTTGAGACCCAGCTTTCACTTCTTTTGTGTATATATCAGAGGGGGAATTGTTGGATCCAATGGTAATTCTATGTCTAATTTGTTGGAAGGACCGCCATACCGTTTTCTACAGTATCTGTAGTCCCACGAGCTAGGCACCAAGGTTCTGATCTCTCCACCTCCTCCTTTGTTTTCTGGGTTTTTGATAATAGCCATCCTGATGGGGTGAGGTGGTACAGTTTAGCTTTTGAGCCAAAGCAAAGCCATGTGAAAATTAACCAGTAGAATAAGAACACAGTAGAAACATCAACAACCATGAGGATGTGGGGGGTGGGGAGACAGGAACCAACAGATAGTGGATAAGACGGTTGTGTGAGGTGTGAAGGATGCCTCAGATCCAGGCAGATGTGACATTCCAGAAGAAAGTGACATCCCAAGAGGCAGGGACCTTCCGGGTGGGGAAGTGGTTTTGGTTACTGCCCAGGGGAGAGAGGCTAGGGGCTGGGCAAGGAGAGGCAGGTCTTGGGTATCATGGGCCAGTGGGTAAGGCCATGAATTCATGGGTGGGGCCAGTCCTGACTGAGTAATATTCCTACCTGACGTTCACCCAACTTCTACTTTTTGCACATGTCTCACCATCCTTGGTCCTTCCCTAACCCTCTGCTTTCTCGCTCTCTTGCCTTGTATTTCCAGTGCCTGGCCCAGAGTCTGCACGCACCAGAACCTTAATGAGTGTCAAAGGAAGAAAGAGAGGGTGGATGGAAGGATGGTTGTTAGCCCACAGATAAGGAAAACCGAAAGGCAGGCTGGATCTCGTCCCATAGAATCGCAGCCCTGGCTGTGTTCTCACGATGCCCAGTGCCCCAAACCACCCCACTGCCCCCTGTGCCACTCCATCCATGGGCCATGCCATCTCCTCAAAAGAAGCTCCCCATGCAGAGAGGAAGGACACCATGATTCTCCCCATGCCCAAGCCTTCTAGGAAGTAATTACAGGAATTAATTAATTAACAGCAGGAAATAATTGGGTAAATTACTTTCACTTGCATGTATGAAACTGCTTGTTTGGGGGGGGGG
>NW_027527920.1:7228363-7241608 GCF_008692635.1 Crocuta crocuta | reverse complement strand
TGCTTGTATATGAGGGTGTGGGAGAGCTAGAGTGAGGCCCCCAGAAGCCCGGATGGTGGGGACAGAGTCTTCTGTCTCCTCCTCCCTGCTGTGCATGAATCAAGTTCTTATCTGAGAGGAGGACTTGCCTGGTGTCACCAAGGCACTTAAGCTGTAATGTGTGACAAGGTGGCCGCTGCATTGCTGACAGTTGCTGATCCACAAGCCAAAGGGAAATGCATTAACCAATTTAACTGTCCGGAAATCCAGTGTAATGAACATCCCAAGGTGTCTTATTACTGGCTCACTGTTGCCTGCCTTGTTACCATTTACATTATTCTTACATTTCTTGGGCGGGAAATGTTTCCATATGTGTAGGTCTGGGGAAAAGGACTCAGAGTCTTTGGCAGTGGAAGGCTCAATGTCTGATACATTTAAGCCATCTGGTGTTTTCCAAGATGCCTTCACCTCTGCTACTGAAGTGTTCTTAGCACACGATGTCAGGGAGGCAGGGGGAGCATGATTTCGAGACGTGGCAACGTGGGTGAAGAAAGAGGCCGTGAGGGGTGTGGGGGCAGAGTTGATCAGTCTGAAGACTGGCCTCTCTTTTCAGGCTGTTGCTGCCTTGTGAGATGACCCAGAGAAAGTCCCTTTAGCCCCTTTGGGTCTCAGTTTCTATAGATGACTTTCTCAGTGCCCCCATGAACATCCCCAGAAGTACTGTGTCCCTGTGGGCTGCTGTTCTCCCACAGCAAGATTTCTCCACCTTGACGCTGTTGGTATTTGGGGCTGGATAACCCTTTGTGTGAGTGCTGTCCTTGGCCTCCAGATGCCAGCAGCCCTCTCTTATCCCACCCCCGTCCCCAACACCACAGATGTGACAACCAAAAACATCTTCAGACATGGCCAAATGCTTCTGGGCACAAGATCACCACCTAGATACCCTCTGATCTGTGCACCGCTGTGGGCTATGGGTATAGCCGCTCATTCATTTCTCAAACATTGTTGTGAAACCCCTCCCTTGTGCCAGGTCCTGGCGATGGAATGCTGCCTCTCTTCATGGAGTTCACAGAGTCGCAGGGGAGGCAGGCCATTGGGGCGGTGGTAGTGGGAGAGCATGGGGTGCTCTGGAAACTGAGGAGAATGGCTTGGAGGAGGAGGATCCGAGCTGAGTTCTAGCGAGAGAGGTACCTGCATGATGAGCTCTCATGCTAAAGCCTTCCATGATGCCCAACATTAGATGAGCTCCTTTGGTTTGAGGCCCTCGAAGCCCCACTTAGAAGACGCAAGTGTGTTCTGGGAGGCCTGGGCAATAGGTGTTTGTCAGCCATTAACATCTTAGCTTGGGCGAGCTCTGCGGAATGACCTCTGCCACTTGCTGGCATCCTTCTGGGGCTCACTGAATGGCCACCTGAATAATGAACTTCCCTGGACAGTTTAGCTAAACGTGGTCCCTTCCTTCTCACCCTCTAGAGCCCAAAGGGAACGAGATGTGTAAGTTAGGAATTGAGAGTGGGAAGTGAGACCTTTAGCATCCCCAGTGTTTGGAAGGGGCAGGCCAGGTAGGGCAGTGTACTGGGGGCTGAGCCCTAGGTAGCTGGGCAGTGGAAGTCTGGCTGTGGGGATCCGGAGCCCGGAGTCTAACTAGGAGGAAAGAGGAGAGAACAGTATCTAGCCTAAGCCCCATCTTCACAACAGTATTGTCTTTCGCTGATCCTGAGGGTACTCACAGGCTTTGAGGGCACACTTGTTGCAATTGTCATTCAAAGTATGGCCCATGGACCAGAGGCATCTGTGTCATCTGGGAACTGGTTAGAAATGCAGAGTTGTGGCCCCAATGCTGGACCCATTTAATCAGAATCTGCGTGTTAATAAGATCCCCGAGGACTCCTGTGTGTCACTTATGCGTCCCTCCCTGTGCTAGACATTGGAGAGGATACTGAGTGGGCAGGTGCGTCTCCCCATGGTATTTCCTGCTGGCCAGGATTCAAGAGCCCCAGAGCCTCCTCCCCTGGTACCCTACCACCTGGGGGTGAAGTCCAACCTCCTTTGCCTGTTGCCGAAAGCCCTTGGTGATCAAAACCACATATCCTTTTCCAGACCCATCCTCCAGAATTCCCCTCTAGGAACCCTGGGCTCTTGCCAAGCTTAATTAAGGAGCAGTTTCTTAGCACACGCCCTGCCCTGCAGACTCCACAGCATTGTCCAAGTAGCCCCTGTGCCTGTAAAGCACTCTCCTGAGTCTAAATCTTACAGTGCTCACTCAAGGGTCACCTCCTCCTAGAAGCCCATCTTGTGCTGCCAAAGTGAGCTCTATCTCCTGTGACCTCTGCCCATCCCCTGCTGGCCCCTGTCTCTCCCCTGCTCTTACCCATATCTTTGGACTAGATCCATGACAAGACTAAACCTGCCTGAGGGCAGGAGCCATGCGCTCCATGCACAGCCAGAAGAGAGTTCTGTGAGGGTCTGTTCACTGACTGCCTGATTGGCCACGGACAGAGGCAGGGGGTGTCAGATGCAAAGGGAGGCATAGGAAAGTGGAGAATGGAAATGGACACTTGCAGAGCAGTAGCTATGTGATAGACATAGCATGGTATCCAGCTTCATCCTCGGAGTACCCTTCAGGCCTCTGTTGGAACCTGGTCTACAGATAAGCCGTGTAGGTTCAGAGATGTGAAACTACTTATTCAACAGCACAGGGATAGTGAGATGCTAAGCTGGGATTCAGACATCTATCCACTGGCTCCAAAGTTCATGTTTGTTCACAACACCATGAATCAGTCTCAGAAAACCCACAGTTCTGATTGTGCCATAGCAACCAATGGGAAGGCAAGATTTAGAGAACTGAAGATCAGTTTGAGGTCACTTGGTTTAGCTACTCATTTTTACTGGCGGTAAGTTGAGGCTGAGGGAGCAGAGAAATTGACTTGCTCAAGGATGTGGTGGAGCCAAGAACATACCCTGGGTCTGGGTGACATCAAGGCCCCAGGCCTTTCCCCTGTGCCAGACACAGGGGGAATGAAAGCCCATGGGCTTGGATGATCGGGAAGCCATTCTAGAAGGGCAGAGCCTTACCTGGGTAGGGAGAGGAAGGAACTTTTACTGGCCTTCCACTGCACATTAGGCAGTAAACTTTTGCCATCGCATTTAATGCTTGCAACAGCCCTTGGGGTCATCCCATTTTCCAAAGTTAGGAAGAACTGTGGAAATCTTTGGAATGAGCAAAAAGAGATTACTGGTATGCTTGAATAGTATGCCCATTTGGGCAATCTGTACATTTTATATTGTCTGAGCTATTTTACAACTAAGTTGCAGAGAACTGATAATAATGCAAATGATTCTCATCCATAGAGATGCAAATAAATTTTGTCTGTTGGGATGCAAATGACTATGGCCCTGAGGATATTGACCAGTTTTGCAACTATTTGTAAATCCATTTCAGTTGTCTGTATGTGTGCTCTCTAGATTCTCCTTCAAACCAGTTTTTACCACCTTACTGGTTCCTCATTAATTAGTGAGTTAAATAAAATCTTTGTTCATCTTTATATTTATAATTATTTACCTCTTTTACATTTTAAAATGTGTCCTAGGGGTGCCTGGGTGGCTCAGTCAATTAGGTGACCCACTTCCCACTTCAGTTCAGCTCATGGTCTCTCAGTGAGTTTGAGTCCCTTTTCAGGCTCTGTGCTGACAGCTCAGAGCCTAGAGCCTGCTTCAGATTCTGTGTCTCCCTCTCTCTCTCTCTCTGCCCCTCCCTGCTTTTGCTGCGTCTCAAAAATGAGTAAATGTTAAAAAAAAATTTTTAAAGTGTCCTTTAACATAGAATTGTTAAAAACAAGACAACAGGCCCAATATGCTAAGCCCCTCATCACCAAACTGAGATTTACTTTAAAGTTTCAACTCTCCCAGAAATGGAATCTTAAGCCAATTAGGAATTACCTGATCAGCACTAGTAAGGTAATCTGCCTGATAGATAGACCCTTGCCATCTCCTAAAGGAAAGTGACCTTGCCACAATGAATTCTGCTTTTTGCTAGTATAACTTCTTTGTTTCCACTCCCTTCTGCCTATAAAAGTCCTTTGTTCTGACTGGCTCCCCAGAACTCCTTTCTATCTGCTAGATTGGATGCTGTGTGATTCATGAATCTTTGAATAAAGACAATAAGATCTTTAAAATTTACTCAGTCTGGACGCCTGGGTGGCTCAATGGGTTAAGCGTCCGACTTCGGCTCAGGTCATAATCTTGTGGTTTGTGGGTTTGAGCCCCACATCTGATTCTGTGCTGACAGCTCAGAGCCTGGCGCCTGTTTCAGATTCTGTGTCTCCCTCTCTCTCTGCCCCTCCCCTGCTCATACTCTGTCTCTCTCTGTCTCAAAATAAATAAATACATAAATAAACATTTAAAAAAATTTAAAATTTACTCAGTTGAATTTTGGTTTTTAAATATGACAAAACTTAGCCTTTAAATACCTTACTCATGATCACAAGCTTGTAAGAGCTACCACCTAATTTCAAACGTTATATTCTTTCTGCTCCACACCCCCTGCCCAACCTGACATCCCTCCTTCTTCTAGCTCTAGTTTGCAAGGGGTAGAGCCTTGTGGCCACTTGTGCTTCTGTGAGTTTCAGTGTCCTCAGTTATGGGTTGAGGATCTCAAACCTTCCCTGCTAACCTCAGTTAGTCACATCAAGTCACGTATATGGAAGCCCTCTGGGAAAGATGAAAGCCCAGGTATAAGTAAGTGTATTATGATAAAGGCGGTCCGTGGGGCTGTGGACTTGAAATTGGATCTGAGGGAGCATTCGGGCTCTACCATTCGTAGCCCAGTGACCTTTTTCCAATCAGTCAGTCCTGTCTGGGACCCACGATCCCTGCAGCTGTCAGATGGGGTTGCCCCGCCTCCCTCACAGAGATGTCCTAAGGATGGAGGGGAGGTAAGGGATGTGTGAGTTTATTAGACTGTTAGGTGCCACACAGAGGTGAAGCTTGAGTGGGATTGTGACAGTCGTTGGTACTGTCCTCACCCCTCTGCTATCGAGGGCGTGGGGTGGATGAAGTGTGGATGCAGGAGCTCCTGGCCTCCTTCTACAGGGACACACGGGCGCTCCTGGGAGGAGCAGTTCCTGCCCCGAGCTATCTGCCCCTTGCCTTCCTCTCTGCATCCCTCAGCCAAGTCAACGGCCGATGTCAAGTCTCCCTTCATCTGGGGCTCCTTCCCGTTGAAAGCTGGGGAAGTATATGTTTTCCCAGGTCCCTCAGACACACTGTGGAGCCAGAGCTGGTGTTCCATGATAAGATCATTCACAAAACCCTTATATCAGCTCATAGGCACTTCCCCATTTATTTATACCCACTTGATGATCCTGGAGCCCCATCTAACCTGCATGTTTCTCCAAGATGACCTTTCAGCAGGTGTGAGCAGGTGTTGAGTTCCTGCTTGGTGCTGGTATGCAAAGCAGAAGGAAGGCTTGGTCCTCTCCCTCCTCCCTCCCCTGGGAGGGTCAGGGTCAAAGGCAGGCTGAGAATATCAAATCCAGAGGGTGCTGCTGCTGGGTTATCAGAATCACCTGGGGAGCTTTTAAAAATCCGATTTGGGGACCCAGACCCTCTAAATCAGAATCTGAGAGGGCAAGCCGTGGCAAGCTTTATTTTGAAAATCTCCCCAGAGACGTTTGGTGCCCAGCAGCCTATTTTGGAAACCCCTCTTCTAAAGCAATCTTCCTTCTCTGAACAAGGAGGAGGCCATGACACAAAGGCGCTAAGTCAAGTGTCAAGGTCACTATGGCTGCCCTCCATCTGTTTTGGATCCATTGTTCCAAAAGGTCAGGTTCTTAAGGGGTTGGCATTTTCCTGGAGCGAAACCGTTGGCAGGGGGTAGAGGAATGGGGAAGGAGCTCTTTGCTGCATTCCAGAACAGATCTGGCTGTGAACAAACGAGAAAGAGCTGTAGCGTAAGCCTGGCTGAATGGATAATTAAACAGATAGCAAAATGGAATGTAGCTCCACACACCTCCTGGGAGCTGGCTGGGGGAGATAATATGCTTTCCTGTCGTCAGAAGGCACAGGAGGAAAAACAACTGGGCCTGGCCGTTGGCCGTTTAACAATATTGCTTTTGTAAACAAGTTGAAAAATCCAATAACTGTAAAACTTATGGCATGTCCTTAAAAGCCCGTCGCTGTTTTTGCCATAAATGGATGAGTGTTTCCGACTGAAGGTGTTCTAATTAAACAGTCCACATCCCCAGGGCCGGGAGGTCATCCCTGGGAAGGAGGGTCTGATCCCT
This sequence comes from Crocuta crocuta, assembly GCF_008692635.1. Taxonomy (NCBI): domain Eukaryota; kingdom Metazoa; phylum Chordata; class Mammalia; order Carnivora; family Hyaenidae; genus Crocuta; species Crocuta crocuta. The sequence continues at coordinate 7,235,345 of NW_027527920.1, read as the reverse complement.
TCCAGTGGCCTCGGCACCAGAGGTAGGGGAACAGCATGGCAATTTTTGGTTCTGTTAGTCATAGTGTTTGCTGTCTTATAGCTGAACAGCTTACCTCCTACCTGTGGGCTATGGCCAGAGCTACCTCCAAAGAACATTCCAGGACAAACTCAGAGAAGCCACAGCAGTGAGCACCCACCAAGGGCACCCTTGGCCTGGTAAGGAGGAAAGAAAGGCTGTTCAAAGAAACTGTTTGGTGGTGGAAGCAATTCAGTAGTAGAAAGTGTGGTTCTGTTTTGGGAACTGACAGTCTTCATGGAGGAATCACAGAAACTCAAGGCTGGATGGGATTCCAAAAGCCATTTGACCCACCAGCCAGCTCCCGCTTTCAGCCTCCCCTTCCACTGTCTACCTGGAATTGGGCCAGACTTCATAGGTTGAGGGCACAGTCTTTGACAAGGCTCTCACTGCAGACACCTGCTACAAGGTCAAGGGTCCCTGGGGTTACCCTCACTCTGACCAGCTGGCTACAAGTTCAGGATTCCTATGACCACCCTCAGGTCGACAATTTGCTAGAAAGACTCAGAGAACTCAGGAAAGCACGATATTTATGATTATAGCTTTTTTAAAATTTTTAAATGTTTATTATTTATTTTTGAGAGAGAGACAGAGAGAGAGAGAGATGGAGCAGGAGCAGGAGCAGGGGAGGGGCAGAGAGAGAGGGAGACACAGAATCTGAAACAGGCTCCAGACTCCAAGCTGTCAGCACAGAACCCAACATGGGGCTCAGACTCAGGAATAGCGAGCTCGTGACCTGAGCTGAAGTCGGATGCTTAACCGACAGAGCCACCCAGGTGCTCCTTTTAAATTATGATAAAATATACATAACATAAAACTGACCATCTTAACTGTTTTTGAGTGTACAGTCTGGTAGTGTTACGTATTCTCACACTATTCTACAGCCAGTCTCCAGAAATCTTCTCATGTTGCAAACCTAAACTCAATATCCATTAAACAGCTCCCCATCTTTCTCTTCCCCCGGCTCCTGGCAGCCACCCTCTACTTTCTGTCCCTATGAATTTGACTATTCTTAGGTACCTCGTATAGGTGGAATTATACAGTATTTGTCTTTTTGATGATTACGGTTTTATTTTAGCAAAAGTTTACAAAGCTGAGTTGGCCCAAGGGAGAGATGCCTCAGGCAAGGTCTCAGAGGTTCTAATTGCAAAGCTGCTGTATCTTCAGGGACATATTGGCCTCTGCATCAAAGGGTGACCAACTCAAAGCATGCTGCCAACTGAAGCAGGTCACCCAAGCTTGGTGTCCAGAGTTTTTCTTCTTTCTTTTCTTTTTTCTTTTTTTAAAGCTCATTTATTTATTTTGAGAGAGAGTGCATGTGAGTGGTGGGGGGTGGGGGGAGGCAAAGAGAGAGAGGCAGAGAGAATCCCAAGCAGGCTCTGCACCCTCAGCACAGAGCCCAATGCGGGGCTCAAAGTCACAAACTGTGAGATTGTGACCTGGGCCAAAGTTGGATACTCAACCGACTGAGCCACCCAGGTGCCTCCAGAGATTTTCTTGAGGCTTCCTTATGCAAATGTGATAGGATCATTGGTCATGTGACTGAACTCAACCTCAAGCACCCCCTCCAAGGTCAGGCTGATATCACATGACTCAGAGCCCCAATTCTCAATCACATGGTTGGTCTTTCTGATATAGTCAGAAAGACTATCATCTTTCCTAATCTGAATCATCTCATTGGCATAAACCATGGAGAGGCCCACCCTGAATGACCTCATTAGCATAAACAGCCAGGCAAGGTCTGAGGGGGCCCGTCGTGAGGAAGGAAGAAATAACCATGGGAAATAACGAGAGATTAGAAGTCACCTGCCAGGGACAGGGGACAAAGGCCAGCCAAATTCTTTATTACACACCTTTCCAACTTTGTTGCCCTTAACCCATCATTCCCACGGTGCTTCCTAGAAAACCAGTGAGCCATCCGCTGGCAGACATCACAGGGACTCGGTTAGCTCCATGTGACCTTTGGCAAATCACTTAACCTCCCTGCTACATGTCCACTCCACAAGGACAGGGATGTTTGTCTTGTTCACTGATGAACCCCCAGGGCCTGGAACAGTGCCTGACAGGCACCTAGTAGATGCTCTGGTATTTGCTGAATGGATGGATGAATATACTTCAGTCATTTTACCTGCACCACGAGGGTTGCTGTGAGGGTCTGATGTGTGGGAGCCCAGGCAGAGCTCAGGCACCAGGCAGAGCTGACGGCCAGCGACTCTCTCTTACCACAGCTGTGGTTGTGGCCAGGCAACCCCTCCCAGGTAACAGGGGCGGCTTTCTCTGAGAAACTTTCTAGAGTATTCATGCTTCGACTCAAGGGAGCAACTGGGAGAAGGCTGGCCAGGTCCTTTGGCTCTCACAGAGGATCTGAGAGTATTTCTCTAACACCGCACCAGGCCCCACTACCTCAGCCCAGCTTCCAGAAAGACCTGGGTCCCCAGAGAGCAAAAGCCAACGTGCTTTTTCTCTCCCAGGACAAGAAACAATAGGAAAACGTGTTGCCTCTTGATATTTTTCTGGGTCTTTTTGCATCAGCTCCTATTCAGGCCTCTATTTGGCAGATGAAGACACTGCAGCTCAGAGGTCAAGGTTTCACGGTAACAAGTGAGAGGCTGTGACTCCAGTCCCTGCCCCTCTAAGGGCCTGGGTCGGCTTGGGGTGGACAGAGGCTCTGTAGTGGGCTGAAGAGTGGCCCCCAAAGATGTGTCCATATCCAGGAACCTGTGAACATGATCTTATTTTAGAAAAAAGGGGCTTTGCAGGTGTAATTAAGGTTTGTGCAGGATGGAGGCATCCTGCATTATTCAGTTGGGCCTGAAACCCAGTCACAAGTGTCCTTATAAGAGACACACAGGGGAGAGACAGCGAGGAGAGGGGAAGGGCATGCGGCAGATGGAAGCACACATAGGAGGCTTGCAGCCACAGGCCTAGGAACGCCTGGGGCCCTGGAAGGTGAAGAGCGGGATGGACTCTCCTCTAGAGCTTTCAGAGGAAGTGTGGCTTGGCCTACACCTTGACTTGGGCTTCTGGCCTACAGACCTGTGAGAGACGGCATTTCTGTTGTTTCAAGCCACTGCGTTTGTGGTAATTTGTTACCGCAACCATAAGAAGCTAATACAGAGACCCTAAACTCTGCCCCATGGGCTCTCCTCAGGATAGTTCTAAAGAAGGACAGGAGGGAAACTGAGGCGGGCACCAGGTGGAAGGCACAGTGACAGACTATGGAGGATGTGGGTGGCAGTTCAGCCTACAGACTTCTCCCTCTTCTTCCTGACGGGAGAAGGCTCAGGGGCTCTGAGCTTCATCTGTGCAGCCAATGGCTGAGGAAGGAGACCCCATGTTGAGGGTCTAAGCCAATCACAGTAAGCCTTGTCTTCTTTGCCAGTGATTGGTTAGAGGGTCAGCATGTGATCCTGTCCTGGCCAATGAGACATGAGAGAAATGGTTCCTGCTTCTAAAAAGGGATGTAGGGGACCAAACAGTTTGCTCCTTCTCTGCTGGACCTGTGAGGGGTGGATGGAGCCCCAGCAGCCTTCTTGTGACCGTGAGGACAGTGAACTGGCTAGCCGAGGATGGCTGAGAACAAAAGAAGAAGGGAAAATGCCTGACTCCTGAGGGTGCTGCCTGGCAGCTGCCAAGTTCCTTCTGGAACTTCTTGGGTCAGAGATCTCTGCACTTGCAGAAGAACCTCCATTCAGTGGTTTTTGAAGACCTTTTAAAAATTAGAGCCCATAGTGAAAACATTTTACACTTGAACCTAGTACACACAGTCACATAGAGAAATGAAATAATTCACAAGATTGGAGGTGTTTAACACATTCCGAAATGTTCTATTTGGCTTATATAATTGCTGGTCACAATCTAGTAAACTGATATTATGACCTCCCTATGGTCCTGACACACAACTTGAAAAACACTATCCTAAATATACAGAAATAGATGCCAGAGAGAGAGAATTAAATGAGACACATCCCACAGACTCTGCCTCGGAGCCTGAGATGTTACAGACGTCACCAAGGCGGCTCGGGCACAAAGACAGACAGATGGAGAGGGAGAAGCAGGAAGAGAAATGGATGGGAAGAACGAAACGCAGAGTCAGCCACTCACCCGCAGACCCCGGCCTGACACCCTGGGAAGGCAGGGTAGGAGACAGGTGTCAGCAAATGGAAAACACAGAGGCCCAGGACAGGGAGTCAGAGATGCAGAGACAGGGCATGTAAAACAAGATGCAGGTTGGGGCGCCTGGGTGGCTCAGCTGGTGAAGCATCCGACTTCAGCTCAGGCATGATCTCGTGGTTTGTGAGTTTGAGCCCTGCATGGGGCTCTGTTCTGACAGCTCAGAGCCTGGAGCCTGCTTCAGATTCTGTGTCTCCCTCTCTCTGCCCCTCCCCTGCTCATTCTCTCTCTCAAGGAATAAATAAACATTAAAAAAAATTTTTTAAACAAGATACAGGGATGGAAACGGGCCTGGGAATGAAGCATCTAAGACTGGGCTTCAAAGAGACATGTCCCAGGCAGAGGACCAGAGATGGGCGTGTGTAAGAACCGGGGTCTTGAAGAACAGAGGCCAGATCCCGGGCTGGGATTGGCTGCTGATTAGTTGTGTGGCCTTAGCTGAGTCACGTGGCCTCTCTCACCCTCCGCTCCCCTCTCTGGGAAATGGAGTGAATGATCTTTCACACGAGTGTGGAGGGAGTCACTATAGGTGTAGTAGGCATTTCCAGTCTCTGAGGACCTGTCCTCACAGCCCTTGACCCGATGGAGACTTAACTGCCACCCACCCAAGACGTCCCCAGTGTCCGTCCCCCAACAGTCCCCTCCCCCACTCCTCTGCCCAAAGGAGGGAAACCCATTTCCCCGGGAACAGCTGTGTTTCCTCAACAAACAAATGTTCCCCTTAAACGGTTCTGAGGAGGAGCGGATGGTAATGAGCGAACATCTGGCCCGTCGGCACACTTTCGTTTTTGGCAGCTCTGGAGCCCGCCAAGTGACTATTCCCTAATGTTCACCGCGTCCCAGCACCTGCTATTCCCAATCAGGCTTGTACCAGTACGCCTCGATTAAGAGCAGACGCGGGGCTGAGCGCGGGGAGGGAGAAACCCCCTTCCCCAACGACCCTCTGCTCCGCTCTGACTCCGGAGAGGTGGTCTGAGAATAGCAAGGGCACCGGCCTCTGTGCGCTTCCTCCCTGCCTCCCCCGGCCCCTTCCCGCTCCGCCTCCCTCCTGCCTCTCTCCCCTTCCTTCCTTCCTTCCTTCCTTCCTTCCTTCCTTCCTTCCTTCCTTCCTTCCTTCCCTCCCTCCCTCCCACCGCCCTCCCTCTTTGCTTCCTTCTCCCCTTTCCTCCCTCGCTTCCTTCCCTCACCCAGCTATCTATGTTGCAGTCTTTGGGGATGCAGATCCGAGGGACACTTTCTTGCCCTCAAGTGACCCACAAGGTCCTAACAGACACATGTCCTCCTTGCAACACGGGGGTCCACAAACTTGCCTCTGAAGGGCCAGATGATAAATAGGGGGCTCTGCAGGCCGCACCGTCTCTGTCACAGCTGCTCAACCCTGTAGCTGTGCTACAAAAGCAGCCTCGGACGGTACATACGTGAACGAGCGTAGCTGTGTTCTAAGCCCGTTTGATTTCGGAGAAAGCTGGCAGGCTGGATCTAGCCCTCAGGTCGGAATTTGCCGGGCCCTCCTCTGTTCCGACACCCTGAATTGGGTAGTCACATCTTGGAGTAGCTCTTGTAATTGTCTCTCCCACCCAGTGTCGTGCGTGAGCCCTGCCCGCCTTTCTTCCAGCCACTGAGGGGTGACACNCCTGGGAACTCGGCTGAAGGCTGATCCCACCCGCAGCTGAGTGTGCCATTCTCCACCCGCGCTCTGGACAGAGGAGTGGAGGGTGCAGGCGGGGCAGGGCCGTGGAGAGAGGCTGCGTGGGACCCCAGTGCCCTCTCAGGCTCCGCTCCGTCCCTTCCTGAGCCCTCACTACCTCCCGGCCCTGTGTTCTCCCCAAGCCCCCCTGGGTCCTAATTAAGAAGTCTGCTTTGCTGTTTATGTTTGTTCAAGTTGGTACCTGCTTCAAGCAAGGCATCCCGCGCCACTTTCTGCCTCTGCGCGCCTTTCGTGAGGCAATTGGACATGCGTGCCCCGGCTTGTGCAGGCGCCAGTGGGCGATGCCCTTGCCCTTCAGCGGCTGGTGGGTAACACATGCGCAGTGGAGATCAACGTCCCTGTTCCTCGCTCCAGCACCGCCTGCCCTGTGCCCATAAGGGGTGGGGAGTAGGAAGTGGGGGGATCCGAAGGCTGTGGCAGGGGAGTGGGTGCCCTGCCCAGGAGGGGCCTCGGAGAGTGAGTTGACTTTGCACTGAAAACATAAGGGGAAGCGGCATTCTCCAAATCAGGTTCTCAGAACACCAGTCCCGGGAGGGGTGTTATGGTATCCAGGCTTCCTTAGCCCTAGACATCCTATTCTATCCATGTGACAACGTGTCCCTTAAAATTACTTACTCTTGGGCCGCCTGGGTGGCTTAGTCGGTTAAGCGTCCGACTTTCGCTCAGGTCATGATCTCGCGGTTCGTGGGTTCGAGCCCCGCGTCGGGCTCTGTGCTGACTGCCAGCTCAGAGCCTGGAGCCTGTTTCAGTCTGTGACTCCCTCTCTCTCTGACCCTCCCCTGCTCACGCTGTCTCTCTCTCTCTCTCTCTCTATCTCTCTCTCTCCTAGAAATAAAAAAAAAAAAAGTTTATAAAAAAAATTACTCTTCCGGGCTCCCCGCAAGCAGGGTGGTCACATGACACACTTCTGACCAATGAGATGTAAGCAGAAGTCTGGGGGTGGGGCTTCCAAGGTGTAAAGGTTCCGATTCACTTTAGTTCTTTGCCTTGTTTCTCCTTCTTGCTGCCTGGAAAACAGCTGTGGTACCCGAAGGGTCCTGGCCA
>NW_027527920.1:7189022-7228211 GCF_008692635.1 Crocuta crocuta | reverse complement strand
TCCTGCAGCTCAACACATTCTTAACTAAAACAGTGTTTTGTGATAAACGAGGATTGTGGAAAAATTATGTTGACGCCTACCAGTTTCCACCCTCAGAGTCACAAAATAGATGATTCAAGCTCTGAGAAACCTTAATGTAAATATATTGTTGAACTCAATGTTTCCCAAGATTTTTGTCCACCAACACTGCCCCCCACCCCTTCCAGGACACCTATGGAACACACTTTGGGGAACAAGCTATAGGGGAAAGAGGGTGGGCCTTGGAGTCAAGGAAGATTGGGGTGGAATGCTGTGTGGCTTTGGACCTGACGCTTAACCTCTCTGATCTTGAGATTCCTACTCCATAAAGTGAGAGGGGGTTATGTAGATAAAAGATAATCCAGATAAAGCACCCGGCTTCCTAGTCTGTCATCAGCAATTCTCACTAACCATGTACGGTGTTGGGAAAGAATACGGCATTGGAGACAGAAGACCTCGGCTGGAGTAACGGCCCCACCGCTTCCTTCTGTGACCCTGGAGGAGGACTCGCTTCTCAGAGCCTGCACGTTCTGAACCGTATGGAGGAGGTGATGATGTCCATGTGGGTGAGAGGCTCTGGCACAAGGGAGAGCCTCACTCAATGTCGGAGGCAGTGTCTGAGCCCAGCCCTGCCCTCCAGTCCTGCATCCAGCCCCTGTGGGCCAGCTCCGTCACCCCGACGGCCCGGAAGGCTCCACAGCCAGCATTTAGCTTAGGCCTTCAGGCACGGTTGTACGGAGTTTTCGTTTTGTCAGCTGTCTGCCCCGCTTCCCAACCTGCATCCTGTCTTCCTCAGGGATGACCACTGGACCCGTCTGGAGACACCCCCACCCGCCCCCAGGGCAGCCCCTCTGCTGCAGCCCATTCTGTCGCCTTACCACCGAGCCCACCAAGCTGGGGCAGCGCCCAGCCTTTGCCCGGGGGTTCCCAGATCGTAAGTCCTGGCGTGGCCGTGTGGGGCCTTGGGGAATCACCACCCCTTTGTACCTCAGTTTCCTCCTCCGTAGGAAGAGGGGTTTGCAGTATTATGGTCTTGAAAGCGGACATGACACAATAAGACTCACTCCCTGGGGATGTGAAGAAGATTAAGTGAGGAAAAAAATGCGCAAGTGACAATGCGACATTCACCGGTCACTACTGGTCATCATGTCCTCAGATACCCTCTTCAGAGCTGGGAACGTCACTTTGCATGTAACGCTCATTGCGTGCCAACTGCTGCTAGCTTCTTTTCCCAACAACTCTGGAATGCCCCCAGCCCTGCGCGTTCACCAGGGGCTCCCTCTGTGCCTTTCCTCTGTCTGGTCCCGGTGGGACCTGACACCACCAGAACTTGGCCGTGTGGCCACTGCGTGCCCAGTGCCGCGCTGCTCCGGTCCTGCCCACAGGCTGGGGTGTGGTGGGGAGAGGGCGGGAGGCAGGCACCATCTTGTTCATCATGAACCGAAGTCCAAAGCTTGGAAAGGAATGCGCCCAATGGCTCACAGCCGCTTGGGTCTTTACCTGTTGCTCCTAGTGCTTTCCACCCCACTCAGGGCCTCTGTGAGAAAGGCCTTTTCCCAACTGGCTGATCCCATGGGGGACAGCTGGGAAGGTGCTTGGGGCAGGGAGGGAGTGGTGTCAGAGAGAGCTGATGGTCTTGGGCTTCTCCCCAAGAAGAGAAAGTTTCGGCTGCAGGAGCAGACCACGCTCTGAGAGAGCAGGTGGGCTCCCCCAGCTCTGTCCCCCCAGGCCCCATACACTCATGCCAGGGTGGGGGCTGTGGGGAAAGGAGGCTCTGTGACCCTCTGTGTAGCATGGAGGGCCCCTTGGGGTGGAAGGTGGGGGAGAGAGAATACAGGAAACCAGTGCAGGAAGGCTGCTTGTCCCGTGTCCTACAGCAAGTCTGCTGGTTCCCTGCCTTCTACCCCTTTCCCTTCTGAATGTTGGAGCCAAGGGCCCCCTGAGGAAGCCTCTGTGATGAGCTGCATTTTCACCACCACCTCCCCTCCCACGGCATTTGCTTTGGCTCCAGGCCCCGGGCGGGAGGGGCCACCGGGCTGCCCTCTGTCCACGTTCACCGTGTGAAGGGGGCAGGCGGTGGCACACGGAGAGATGTGTGGACAAAGACACGTAGCTGACAGCTACCTTCCCAACTTCAGTGCCCCCAGAAGGCGAGGCAAGGCCCTAGGGTTGCTGCGCTGGGTTGGGGATGTCTACTTGGTACCTCTGCTCCCCATAATGCTCAGAACTGCCTTTCCCAGAATTCTCTTCCCTACAGGGTTTACGTTGGCAGGATTTGCAAAAGGGAGTCCAGAGCCTGGGGTCAGGCCAAAGACACAGAGGTACTCGGTGGGCCCAGCTTGTCCTCAGTCCCCTCCTATCCCATGTCCAGCTTGGCTTCCTGACCTCCACCAGCACGCACCTCCACAGGCCGGCAGCCTCCCAGACCTTTCTCCAGAGCCCCTTCTCCAATTTCCTGATAGGCTGCAGCCTGCCTATGACACCAGAGCCTGAATTCCGTGCACGCACATGGGATATATAGAAGCTGGAATATGGCTCTTCCTTGTGGGAAAGGCTGTGGGGTGTAGTGGGCCCCAGTGCTGACCACCTATAAGAGCNGACCCACCCCCTTCCCCACCATGGAGGTTCAGTTCTCCATCCAGAAAATTTGGATAACGGTACTTCTCTACAGGGCGCTCACGAGGGTTTCAGATCACGTCACAAGCCCCTGGCCATGGAAGGTCCTCCCTTAAGGGTCAATGGTGCAATTACCTCTTATTATATGAGCATTCATATTACTTGTCCTTTTCACAATGAATGTACTTTAAAAAAAAACATGCCAGTAAAGAAAATGAAACTTTAACACCAGGCGTCTGCCGCACCCCAGCCCCAGCCTCCTATGAGCCTCATCCCTCTTTGAGGAACTCACTCAGTTTCTGTGACCGGTCTGAGAACTCCTCTGGACTTGGGTCTAAGAAATGTCACTGTTCTTAACTTTCCAAAATCAAGGTCAGCCTGAATCCACATGCCCCTTGTGCCGTGTTTCTAAGGGCCAAATTTGTGTATTTCTACCACATCCTATTCTTTCCCACCCCTTCTCAGATCTTACAGGCAGCCTGGTCACACGGCATCCTGCCCCTTCCTCTGCAGACCATTGTGGGGGGCCCGATCTTTTCCCATGTCCCCTGCTGTGTGGGGCTGGCTGCTGAGATGCTCCACTCTGCTGGCTGTGCCCAGAGCCACCAAAGACCCGGTCCAGCCCCCTGACCCCCCCACCGGCCCACCAAAGCCCTGCCCATGTAGGGAAGCAGGCATAGGACTCTGCCCTGGGACTTATACCCCCCTCACCCTCCACACCCAGCAGAGCACAGAGAGGCTCCCACCACCTTTCAGGCACCAGTTACCATCTCTCTGACACTCCCATGCTGCCCTCACACCGGGAAAAAGCCAGATCCACTCCCAGATGGGTCAAACCTAGTGACAGCCTCTGAAACATACAGATGTCACTTTGCCCACCTCTTCCCAACCTTGGAACCCACAGGCCTGGGCTCCCCTTCCCTGGGAGAGGGAGAGAGGTCTTTGATTTTCCTCTACCACAAAAATAGGATAATTTTTTTCCCAATAAGCCACCTGTGACCTCACTGCTCAGACCCCTGGGGGCTCATCCACCTGCCAAGACTCCTGGGTTTCCCTGCCTGCCAGCCACCAAGTGTGCATCCTCCTAAGATGGGCTGAGCTCCCGGCTCAGAATGGAATTTCCTAAGAGGGATGCTAAAATGAGTTTGGACCCATTGTTTCTACAAGTGTCCCCTCTAAAGTGGAAGGGGTGGGAAGAAACCACAAAGGGTTATTAGAATCTTGAAGGCTTTCAAAAATCCATTCAAATATAAGCCCCCAGGTGGCAAGGGGCCACGTAATTTATCACCCACTTGGTAGGTTGTTTATCCTTACTAGTGACCAAGTGATCTATCAGAGAGAAAGAAGGGCCATTAGTAATTATGCTGGGAAGCAAGTGTAAATGAGGCCTTTCCCAGGCAGCCTTGGGCATGTGGTTACCCATTTATTGAGAAAGGGTATCTATTATTTGTATCTCATTAGCTCCTGTGGACGTCTGGGCAGGTTTCATGGTCTCTAAAATGCAAACGTGCAGAAAAAAGGAAGCGATGTTGAGAGTAGGGAGGTGATGTGCTCAGGACCAGGCAGTTAGAGGCAGCCTCTGGGCTTCTAGCTGGGCTGTGTCCTCCCACAGCACCTGTGTCTGGCCCAGCCCCTCATCATGGCTCCCCAGTCTGTCCAGAGAACCTCAAAGGGATCCAGTCCTCAGAACTGTTCCCAGCATCAGGCCAGAAAGGGACACATCTAGGACTCTGAAGGCAGAGGCCATGGATCTTTATTGTGTGGCTGAGGAGAAACCCCAGCCTGAAGTAGGGGACCGGATGAGATGACCTCGGGGGTCCTTCACCACTGAGAAGAGTAATGAACTCCTAGACCCCACCTAGATCCCGAGTGCTGCATTGTGCTGTGAACACCACAAGAGGGTGCCCTTGCACCGAAAAAGACAGACGCCTTCAAAAGTTCTCCCAAAGCCACAGAGCCAAAAAAAAAAAAAAAAAAAAAAAAAAAGCCCTTTTCTCTTTTTGCTATTTGTTTGATGGGACTTCTTTTTAATTTTTTTTTCATTTTGAAACAATGTCATAAATAAAAGTTGCAAGTGCAATACAGATGAGTTTTGTCCTGAACCATTAGGAGTAAGTTGCTGAAATGACTCCCCAAATCCACCCAATTCTTTAGTGTGTATTTCCTACCCACAAGGACCCACTTTGGGTGGACTTTGGGGTATCATTTCAGCAACTTACTCTCAAGAATGAACTCTAACCACACAGCAGCAGAGTAATGCTAACATATCATTGCCACCTAATCTTTATGCCCCATTTATGTTGTGGCAGTTTCCCCCATAATATTCTTTGTAGCAAAATGTCCAGAGCAGAAATATTCCTGCATTTATCTGGCAAGTCCCTTTAGCCTCCTTTGGTCTAGAAGTTCCTTGGTATTTCTTTGACTTTTATGACCCCCACACTGTTGGAGGAAGTCCCATAATTTGGGGTTTTCTGATGTTCATGATTAGATTTGGGTCCTGCACCATTAGCCCGGATGCCACAGGACTATTCTATGATACCCTCTTCTCATTACTTCTACCAGGCAGGGCTTCATTTCAGTTGGTCTCATTCCTGGTGATATTCACTTTGATACCTTGATTTGGGTGCTATCTGCCAGACTTTTCCACTGTAACATTATTCTTGTGTCCTCTGGAATTGATAAATATTTTATGGGAAATACTTTGACAGCATGTAACTATCTTATTCAATTAATTTATATACTTATGTGAGTATGAACTCACGGTTCCTTATTTTATTCAATGGGTTATAATCCGTTACCAACATTATGTAATTTGGTGCTCAAATTGTCCCAGATTTGCCTAGTGGGAGCCCATTCAGGGTGGCACCTGTGTCCTTTGGACACATCCCCATCATTCTTTGAACATTTCCTTGCTTTCTGGAACCACAAGATGTCTTGTAATTATCTTGTACTTTATCTGCCCCAGTTTTGGAATTAGTCACCTCTCTAGGGAGCACAGGTTCCCCAAACGGAGAATGGTTTTTAGAAGCCGAGATCTCGTCCTACGTGTGCTTGCTGCTACTGGGATGTTGCTGTTCCCAGGTGCTCACAGTGGTTAGAGCTAGGGAGTATGTATATATCTATACACACGTTTACATGTTTGTAGCAATATATACATGCTCATATCTGTCTGTCTGTCTAGCTAGCTATCATCTATCTATCCATCATCTATCCATCCACCATCTATCTATCCATCTAGAAAACCATGAGTTTTTTTAAAAATATTTTTATTTATTTCTAGGAGAGAGAGAGAGACAGCGTGAGCAGGGGAGGGTCAGAGAGAGAGGGAGTCACAGACTGAAACAGGCTCCAGGCTCTGAGCTGGCAGTCAGCACAGAGCCTGACGTGGGACTCGAACCCACAAACCGCGAGATCATGACCTAAGCGAAAGTCAGACGCTTAACCGACTAAGCCAACTAGGCGCCCCTAGAAAACCATGAGTTTTACCGAGACTTTAGTTCCAGTCTCTACCACTACGATTTAGTCCCCTCCCTTCCATATTTGTAACTCACTTTTCTGACGGTAAGGAACCATTATCTTTAATGATTATCTCCAACAAACTTACACATCTAATCAATTCTCCACAGGTAGCCAAGCTCCCACCTCTGACACCAGTCTCTCAGGATGCCCTCATCCCCCTCTGCCCTCCCCCCGCTCTGACACCCCTCCATGGGTCACTGCAACCACCTTCCTTTCCAGGGTTCCTCTCCTCCCCTGCTCACCAGGCTGCCTGCTCACCCAGTGGGGTGCCCTCCTCACTGCACGTGGTCTCCCACACTCTGTGGAGCTGCTACTCTTTGTATCACAAGGATGCCCTCCTTACTCCATATGGGTTCTGACCTCCCTCTCCGGGTGGCCTCCGCTGGGGTTCTGGAGCTCCAGTTCCTGAACCTTCTAGAAACCCTACAATGTAAGCCTGGTTGGCTCTTGCCTTTCCCCACTACCGTGTTAGTATTCCATTGTCTTGGAGTCTGTCTCCCTGTATTTTGTTACCATTGTTTCTTCGCCTGTTCTTCTAATCTTTATACTTTCTAAAAAGTCACTCTTTCTGGGTTTTTGTGGTGAGGACTGAGGAGGCAGTAAAAGTGGCTCTAGGTATCTAATCTGCCATCTTGACTCATTCGTCTTATCTAGACCCCACTACAGATGGACTTTTTGGNTTGACTGTGAGACTCTAGCTGGCCGTCTGGGAGAAACTCAGCACATTTTTGACAGACAGATATGTCTTCTCTGCAAAGGATATGGCCAAGAGTGGTCTGTGACACCTTGCCATCCGTCATTCCTTCAACACTGCACAAATTAGAGTGGCTGCCCCTGAGGGCTGACTGATCTCATCCTGTGTCCCAGACATACTTCAGTAAGCTCCAGGCTGTTCCTGGGCCCTGGGCAGCCCCTTGCAGGGGCAGGATGGTCCCAGAGAATGGGCTGGGCTTCCAGCCACTATGTCCCCAAATATAAGATGGGGATGCTCATGCTCTTCTCCTGTTTTCAGGTGTTTCTATGCACCTGTGTGGTTGAGGCCGTGTGACTAGTTCTGGCTGATGACTTATGAGCAGAAGTGACATGTGTATTTTTTAGTTTGATCATGTAATCACTGATGCAGGATCCTCCAGAGCCTTTTTCCCTCTGCTGGTGTGGTCAGCAGGGTTTCACTACTGCTCTTTCAGTCTGGGTCTTATCCCAGCCATTAGGCAAAGTCATAAACGAGAGGCAAACCCCATGTAGGCTATGGAAAAGTGTGGGTTCTTTGTTACCACAGCATAACCTAGCTTTCCTGACTGATGTACCCTGCAGAGTTGTGAGGACTCAGCGGTAACATATGTGAGTGTGTGCACTAGGCTCTCAGCAGGTCCTCTATAAATGTGATCACTTTGGGGGCTCAAGGAGACCTGAGAGAGAGGGTGTGACTCAAGCAGCCCATTCCATATCAGACACAGGAGTGAGAGATCAGCAAGGGGAATGACATGGCCACTCTTAGGGGCAAATCAGCCCACATTTTCTCAACCCCCAACTCAGTGCTGGGCTCACTGATGTGCATCGAGCCCCTACTGTGTGACAGGCCCGGGGCTGGTGCTCATGATATAAAGTCAGGGAGCCACAGTTGGGGGTGCAGACACAAGGGACCATCTCGTGTAATGAGGTAAGTGACGGGGGATAGAGCAGTGGGGTGCTGGGTCCCCCTGGAGACAACACTGAGAGCAGTAGGCCTTCTTTCTGGGAAGTGACACACCAGTGTCTGGGCTCACACCCACACATTTCTGCATACACCATCAGGGGGTTCAAGCCCAGGTTAAAATGCCTGAGCCAGGGAAGCCCAGAGGCCTGTGTAGCTGACAGGCACCTGGCCACATGTGGCCCTGGGGAATGTGGGAGGAGCCACCAGTTCTGGGTTTCTGTCCCCAGAAGCATAGAGTCTAGGCATGGAGGAGAAAACCACCACCCAGGTAAAGAGCAGTAGCCTCGAGGAATGTGGGTCCTGACTCGGGTTTGGGGGGAATTCAGAGATGATAGCCAAGTGGGGGGATGGAGGCTGCATGGGCACAAATCACCTTGAACTTCCCAGTCACTCACTCCTGTCGGTCTGAGAAGCCCCCTGAGCCTCCACATCCTCACTTCGATGCTGGTGGGAGGGCCCAGCAGCTGCCATCAACCCCACCCCATAGGGGGAGAAACTGAGGCTCGGAGAGGCCAGCGAATTCCTCAGTTCAGCTCAAGTGCACAAACCTTTCCTGGTGGCTCCTGGTGCCTAGCCCCGTGGCAGGTGCTGGGTGTCTGTCCACCACTGGAGACCTGTCGTGTAAGTGATAAATCAACAGGGACCGAGCGGAGCTGAGGGTGATGGTGTTCTTGTGGGGGAGGGGAACACCAACAGGCTTCTGGCCCCAAGTTCACCAGTGTGGTCCCTCTGGGAGGAAGGGTGTCTGGCACAGACTAGGCAGATGGACAGAGAGAAGTGTTTCTGGCAGGAGGACTTGTGGGCCACGTGTGGGCAACAGAGGGCGTGTGAGGGCACAGGGCGGGCTGTGGGTGCTGGGCAGGGTCCCCACAGAGGAGGGCAGTGGCCGGAGAGGTCTGGGTGTGTGGCATTCCCCTTTCGGGAACGGTGTGTCTCTCAGCACCTGGCCTGGAGCTCTCGGGCACGGTGTCCCCACCACACCACTCCCTCCCCTGAGGGCCTGGACCAGGGGCCCTCATCTGACCCCATTCCCCATTTCTGCGGGCTGGTAATGCCTTACCGACCCGCGACCGCGTCCTGGCCTTGTTGTGAGCAGGACTTAGGCCCAGGCCCCGCCCCTAACTGGCCATGTGACTCTGGGCCTCTGTTGGCTCCTCTCTGAAATAGGGACAACACAGACACTTGCCCTGACTGTCCCACAGGTGCTCAGATATGGAAGTGGGGATGAAAGGCCTTTCCAAACTTGCCAAATCCTACAAGAATGGAAGTTCATTTCAGGGTTAATGTCCACTCTTCCCCGGGAGTTAGGCAGGACAGAGAATTTTATCCCCATCCTACAGATGAGGAGTCTGAGGCATGGAGATGTTAAGCAGCTTGCCCGAGGTCCCACAGGCAGTGAGTGGCAGAGCCAGGATTCCAATGCTGGTCACCCATCACTTCCGCATAAAACCCCCACGGAAAGAAAATCTCCGTGAATTCCATGCAACTAAAAGCACTTCTCCAGTCCTTGGGGTCTACTATCTTGGGAGCAAATGGGCGGCTCAGGGGACACAGCCCAGAAGTCTAACCAGGAGGCTGTGCCTCTGGGCATCCTGACACACCGGAGTTTGGGGACAGAGGTGGCGCTGGACTCTGACAAGATGTGGCCGCTGTGGTTAATGTGGCTGCACATTCTCACAGGCCCAGGCCTTACTGATCATGAAAGGGGCCTTGCCTTCAATTCCATGTGCCCAGGAGCCAGTGACTCAAGGTGCCCTTGGTCTGTGGTCATGAAGTATGTCATCCGTCCATATGCACCTCAAACACAGCCCCTGTGCAGCCACCTATGACTAAACTTGCCTTTGTCCACAAGCAAGGCAACATGCCGGGACATTTGGTGGGTGAAAGCTGTCGAGGACGTTGGGGGGCTGTGTGTGTTTGCTGGCATCAGGCTCAGGGTGACTAAGGGAGGTACGCATAGCCATAAAAACAACGCCTTCTCCTTATACAATCTTAATAGTCTTCAAAACAGTTTCCCACACGTGCTCTCGCTGGGCCCTGAGGCTGCGTGGTGAGCGAGGGTGGGCAGAGCTACCCACTCTGGGGTGTGAGTGCTGAGATAGCAAAGGGCTGCGCTGAGGCCGTTCCTCGCCATCCCTCGCCTGCGGCAGACATCACTTATCGATCACATCACTCTTCCTGGCCGGTTCAGACTCCCCCACACAGCCCTTTAGGCAGCAGTTGATTGAGGATTGGCCTCCCTGGGGCAGGGGATGGAGGTCAATTACCTAGGGAGCTGGGTGACCCGCGGCAAGTCTTGTCAGACCCCCTCTGAGACAGGAAGATGGACAGAAGTCCTGGGTTTCCGTGGAACGCTCTGTTGACAAGTCCCATCTCATGTTTTTCTGCTTCCTTCCACCCTCTGTAGCCCTGTCTCTTGTTACAGCTGAGGGACCCTGTGATGGTCTCCTTTCCGGCTCCAGTGAGTTGTGGGAGCTCACCAGTGCCTCCTTCCTGGGGTTCTCTGCTCAAACGCCCCCAAAGGATCTTCACGGCCTTCCTATGAGAGCCTGGCTGCAGAGTGCTCAGGACCTGGCCCTTCAGCTCACCCCCAGGTGCAACTCCCAGACTCCCCTTTACTCAGCAAAGTGAATGTTTGCCCCTGTGTGTGGCCCCCACCGTCCCACCCCTGGGCTTTTTTCCGTGTGGTTCCCTCTGCCTGGGGTGCCTGCCCTTACCACTGCTCTCCATATCTACTTCTCAGAATCTTTAAAGGCCATCTTAACAAATGCTGCCGCCTCCTTGATGACTTCCCGGATTCCCCACAATACGGGGTGTCCTCTCCCTCCTATAACTTTTAGTGTACTATGTTTCTTCTTTTCTTGCCACATACCTATCCCTGCC
Organism: Crocuta crocuta; assembly: GCF_008692635.1. Taxonomy (NCBI): domain Eukaryota; kingdom Metazoa; phylum Chordata; class Mammalia; order Carnivora; family Hyaenidae; genus Crocuta; species Crocuta crocuta. The sequence continues at coordinate 7,217,479 of NW_027527920.1, read as the reverse complement.
CCTCCCTCAATCTTCTGACCTACCCCGGAAATTCCAGGTGACTCACAGCCAGCGTTGTGTGCAAACAGGAACATCACCTGGTCTGCCCCCTTCCTTCCAAACAGAAGTCATGACAAAGACCTTTTCTGAGACCTACTATGTGCACGTGGCAGGGGCTCTCGGCACCCTCGGTTGTTCCTTCTCCTTAAGGAGGCTTCAGATCTGAAGAGGGACCACTTTTGCAAAGTCTGTTTCTGGAGTGGGGAGAGGAGGGGAAGACTGAGGCCAGTCAGGGCCACACCTCCCCCACTTTCCAACCCGCTTCAGGAGCACACTTTAGGAGTACTTCGTGCGACACACTGAGAACCTGTGGGTACAAGACACTTGCAGGCCTCTGTGCCCGTTCACCGGCTGTTTACCACTTGGGCTGCACTTCTACTCCCTCCCTACAGCCCCAGCTAGAGCCCCTTGACCCAGTGCCACCTCCTCTGAGAAGGCCTCCCTGACTGCCCCTCCTGGAAAGGACCTCTGCCTGCAGATTCCCTAGTCCTTTCATTGCGCCTGTCGTGGAGCGTCCCTCTAGCCCCACCTTCCCTGCAGTCGCCTATGTTCTGGTGACACCACCTGGCCCACTTCAGGGAGGTGTTGGAGGTCAGAGTCTGTGTCTGAGCAAACCTGACTCCCCCGGGCCTAGACTTACTGACAGATGGATGGGTGGCTCACAAAGATCTGTGGCTCAGAATGAACAGCGAGCACCCACCATTAAGCAGAGACTTCAAGAGAGGAAGTTTTGCGATGCCCTCTTCTGAGAGGCTCTCACCCCCGCTGTACCAGGCTAAGGGCCTAAAAGAGCAAGCGGGGCCCGAGGGAGCAGCTGAGAAAGATGCTGGCACCCTCCGCTTCTCCCCTCCTGGCTGACTAGGTTCATGCCGATTCTAGGGGGTGGAGCCAGGCGGCCGGGCTTCGCCACAGCTGCCCTCACAGCTGTGACGCCGAAAGGCCTTAAGCTGTTCCACCTGGAACAGAGTAGGGCCTGCTGGGATGGCTGGAGTAGAGACGGCTGGTGCTAGAGGGGCTGCGGGGGCCCGTGTGGAAAGGGACTGTGAGTTCGAAGCCCGGCTGGGTCTCTGACTAGCTGGGGACAGCAGGTAAGTGGCTTAGTCTCTCTGAGCCTCCACTTCCTTGCTTTAAAACGGAGCTAGTAATCACAAAAAGACAAAAACTGTACGATTCCACTTACCGGAGTGCCTAGGGTGGTCGGACCCAGGGGGACTGAAAGTGTGTGCATGGGGGGGTGTTTAGGCAGAGTTTGTTTTGTGAGATGAAAGAGTCCTGGGGATTGGTCGTACAACTATGTGAAGATATCATTAACACCGCTGAGCGGCGCACTTAAAAGTGGCTAAGATGGTGACTTATACTTCATGTGTGTTTTACCACAAGGAATTATTTTTTTAATCTAAAAAATGGAGCTAAGAAGAGCATTTACATCATGGGGTGGTGGTAGGACTTAAATGAGACACCCCCTCACCCCGCCCCCATCACTCTGCATGTGTGTGGTGTGGAAAGGTCACATGATGAATCCTGTCCCTTCAGGCCCTTTTCCTAAGAAGGGAGGTTGGTGCAGCGGAAGGGATACCGAGGGAGGTGGTGAGCTTCTTGGCAGAAGTGGTGTGCAAGTGGAGGCCTGGTGGCTGAGCACTGCTGGGGGCGGGGGTGGCCTTGGATTCCCTTCTCATCCCTGGACTGGGGGGGGGGTTCAGAGCTGTACCCGTCTTGTCCCGCCCCACCTCCATCTGCCTGTGCCTCTGTCCATCTGCCCCTGCACCCACCGCCCATCCAGACCAGGTCCCCAGCACCTGCCTCCCTCACAGTGGTCTGCCCTGCAGGGGTGTCTGGTGGGTGGCAAGCAAGGGAGGAGCCAGCAAGAGCACGGGGGCCACTTTGCTGTTTCATCTCAACTCAGGCCCCTGTGAGCCTCAAGAGGGGTCATTGGTGGGGAGAGCAGGGTCAAGGGCAAAGTGGGGGTGGTGAGGGAGAGGCAGACTCAAGCCTGCCCTCCCTTCTCTGTGTGAGGGCTGGATAACAATACCCCTTTCATGGGGTCCTTTGATAGTAAATGACAGAATGCAGGAAAGTGCTTGGAACACAGTGACCCCTCAACACGCTGTAATTTATATAAATTGTTAGTTTTTGAGTATTTAGTGGTGTGTGTATAATTTGTTTCCGAGAGAGAAGNACAGGTTCTGGATCTTTCCTGGGGTGAGGGACCTTACACACTCCAGCCAAGACTCCTGTTAGAACAGGTCAAGAGGCCCAAATACCCCTGAGGAGTCCCCCAAAGATCCCACCCCCTCATCTAGTCCTCCGTCAGGGGACAGAGGCCTGGAGGGGGGCAGGGACACCCCAGGAGCTGAATCTTCAGCTCAGAGCTGTCTCCTCAGCCCAAGGAGAGCCCCCTCTGAGCCCACTGTCCACACAGGGTTTTGGGCTCTGCCCAGCTGGCCAGATGTGGCTTGAAAGCTCTCTCCATTTCCTCTGTCCCAGGGGGTTTCACTCAACCATAGGAAGTCTCAGTAAAGAAGAAACCTCTGACAGGTGTCAGAAAGCAATTTAGAGGTGACAGTCCCCAGGCGCAGTATTGGCAAAGCTGTCACAGGACAGCCTGGTTCTCACCTGGCAGGCGAGAGTGGTGAGCACCTGCGGTAATCAAGTCTCTAACTTCCTATGACCCCTCCAGGGGAGGAAGCCAGGAGGTCAGGGCCCAGTGTGGGCAGGGGTCAAGTGAGACAGAGCCTGGACACGTCCCACTAGTTTCCCATATTTGCATGATGACAGCCAGCGATAATTGTACAATCACAACAAAATCATAATTTTTATTTAAAAAATTTTTAATGTTTATTTTTTTGAGACAGAAAGAGACAGAGCAAGAGCGAGGGAGGGACAGAGAGAGGAGACACAGAATCTGAAGCAGGCTCCAGGCTCTGAGCTGTCAGCACCGAGCCCGACGTGGGGCTCGAACTCACAAACCATGAGATCATGACCTGAGCTGAAGTAGGATGCTTAACTGACTGAGCCACCCAGTTGCCCCCAAATCATAATTTTTAAAGAGCTAGTATTTATTGTGCTTTCTCTGGGTTATAACACTGCTCTGGGTGCTTTGACATAGGTTCTCTTTCTCAGTCTTTATCACAACAATGAAGTAGACACTTCTACCCTCCCCATTTTCCAAAGGAGAAAACAGAGCTCAGAGCAGGGAAACCAAGGCACAAAGATAGCAAGTGAAGGGCTGGGATTGCAGACCCCACCTCTCACCCCCTCTAAAAACCCAGTGGGCACAGGATATGAGCCCCTGACTCAGACACTTCTGGTGGGGGTCAAACCAGTGTGTGCAAAGTCACTCAGGAAACTGTAAATGGACTTATTAATAAAATAACAATCTTCCCTCGATTTTCTCAGAACTAAACCGAACCAACCCTCTTTTTCTTCAAGAGTGATCAGCAGGGCCCACCTTCCCAGAGAAGGCCAAGGAAGGGTTCGATGACCACTGTCTCAGAATAGAAGACGCAGGCCACGTTGGAACCAGACTGGACTCACTGAAACCAGTCAGCATCGTTTTGATCTGGATAGAACTCGTTTGATCCAGTTAGATATAGCCTGAATCTATTCTATTTTTATTATTATTATTATTATTTTAATTTATTTTTTAAATTTACATCCAAGTTAGTTAGCATACAGTGCAACAATGATTTCAGGGGTAGATTCCTTAAAGCCTGAATCTATTTTAAAAGGCCTAAATGAGTGTAATCTGACTCGGTTAGCAGCAGAATGAGCTAGAACCAGCTTGGACAGGTTAGAAGTGGTCTGAGCCTGTTGTGACTGGTTTGAAGCAGCCAAGACCTGTCTAGAACAGTCATAAATCCTGGCTGTGGTTTTACAGGAGCATCTCCAAGAACGTATTAGCAGTTGGGAAGCAGCACCAGTTTATATTCCCACCAACAGTGTAGGAGGGTGCCCATTTCTTCACATCCTCGCCAGCATCTAGAGTCCTCTGATTTGCTCATTTTAGCCACTCTGACCGGCATGAGGTGGTATCTCAATGTGGTTTTATTTGTATTTCCCTGATGAGGAGGGATGCTGAGCATCGTTTCATGTGGTGCAGCCCCTCTGGAAAACAGTGTGGAGGTTCCTCAAAAAATTAGCAGTAGAACTCCCCTATGACCCAGCAATAGCACTGCTAGGAATCTACCCAAGGGATATAGGAATGGTGATGCAAAGGGGCACATGCACCCCAATGTTCATAGCAGCACCTTCAACAATAGCCAAATCATGGAAAGAGCCTAAGTGTCCTTCAGCTGACGAATGGATCAAGACGATGAGGTTTATCTATACCATGGAATACTCCATGGCAACAAGAAAGAATGAAATCTGGCCATGTGTAGCAACATGGATGGACCTTGAGGGTGTTATGCTGAGCGAAATAAGTCAGGCAGAGAAGGACAGATACCATATGTTTGCACGTATAGGAGGATTAGGAGGAGGTTAACGGAGGACCGTGGGGAAGGAGAAGGGGGAAAATAGTTGGGGAGAGAGAGGGAGGCAAACCATGAGAGACTCTTGAATGCTGAGAACAAACTGAGGGCTGATGGGAGTCGGGGGGAGGGAAAGGGGAGTGATGGGCATGGAGGAGGGCACTTGTGGGGATGAGCACTGGGTGTTATATGGAAACCAACTTGACAATAAACTATTTAAAAAAAAGAAGTTGGGGAGCAGCAGTGTACCACGTGGAAGTGTGGGGTAGGCAGTGGGGGTAGTGAGAGCCAGGCCTGGGCCTGCCTGGGGAGGGCCTCGAACACCACGCTGAGGAGCGTATGATGTCATAGCCGTGCTCACACCACACATAACCCTCCAGAGTGCTGCCAAGGCCACATGCCTGTAAATCAATTAGCCTCTTGCCCAATGATTAATGGGAGGGATGCTTTCATCACTTGTTCTGGGTAAATTATTGCATATGGAAGCACATCTTTGATTTTATGAGTTTTTGCTGGAGCATGAAATTTCTTGGAGAGGGTTCCCTGTGGAATATGGAGCCCGTGCAGCCCTCCCATGCCCCCACCCCCCCGCAATGTGCATCCCACTCCCTGCTTCCCCTCTTGCCGTCTCCTCTTTCCCCCTCCCTCCCCAGCTTTGTCTGTTTCTCCAGGAGCCCCCACGGTATCTGCCCAGGCCAAAGGGGCCAGCAGTGAGGAAAGCCAGGGGAGGTGGTGTTTGCCAAGCCCAGGGCCAGCTGTGCCTCGTAGACGACACGCGTGATGGCGGGAGAGGTAGCACAGCACAGAGACCGACGTGGCACTGTATGGGGCCAGCTATGATCTACACAGTCCAGGCCTGTGTCTACCGACAGAGGGCTAGGAGGAAACAGGGGCTAGGGTTCCCGGGGCGGCTCCCACAGAAGCAGGTCACGAAGCTGTAGATGGCTTCTGATGAGTCCGAAGTAGAAGCCCAGCTGGTTAGAAGCTCTCTGCAGGAGCGCCTGGGGGGCTCAGGTGGTTGAGTGTCCGACCTTGGCTCAGGTCATGATCTCATAGTTTGTGAGTTCAAGCCCTGTGTCAGGTTCTGTGCTGACAGCTCAGAGCCTGGAGCCTGCTTCGGATTCTGTGTCTCCCTCTCTCTCTGCCCCTCCCCGTGCACTTTCACTCTCTATGTCTCTTTCAAAGATAAATAAACCTTAAAAAAATTAAATAAAAAAAAAGGTCTTAGAAAGATCCTTCAGACTGCACATTGGCTAGACATTCCTCTTCCCAGAGGCCTTGAGTGGAAGGGGCTGGCTCCGGGCCACACAGCAAGGACAGAAAGTGCCTCCAGCCCCCAGACCAGAGCACTACCTCCCTCAGGAAGTGGTGCTGTCTTTAGGGCTCTTCCATCCATCCTGCCCACTGCTGGAGCACCAGCCTGGCCCGTCTCGAAGCCCCTAAGGGTGTGGGGGCTCCCGTCAGCCATGGTGTTTAAGAGCATGGAGTCCTGTAGGCCATTGAGCCAGATAGACTTGGATCTGAGTCTGTGACCCTGCTTTACTAGTTGAGCAACCTTGGACAAGAGTCTTCACCTCTCTGAGCTTGTTTACTTGTCCATAAAATGGGGATAATACTTGAAGTCAGCTGATAGGATTGTGGGAGTTTAAATAAACTAATTTGCAAAGTTCATGCTACAGTGTCTAGCTGTTCACCTAATGGTTAATCAATAATACTGTTAGTATTTATAATAGTAATTATTGTTATCCCTGAGCCCTTGCCTTTCATTATAGAGGCAGTAGAAGATGACTCTGAGGACCTGGGTTAGAGTACCTGTTCAGCACCGTCTTACTTGATGCGTGGCCTATTTGCCCATCTGTAAAGTGGGGTAAGTACCTCTGCTCTGCCTGCCTACAAGTAGGTGGTTGTAAGAATCCAGAAATGTGAAAGTGCTTTGAAAACTGACGATTCTGGGGGACATGGAGGTGACTGCCCACTTCTCTGTCCGGAATGCTGCTGGAAATGTGGTCAATGATCACATGGCCTCCAGCTGCGGGCCCCTTCAGCTGGGATCAGCTGCAGATACCCACCTGGCCGAGATCGTGCTGTCCCCAGGGCAGCCTGCAGCCAGGGACTGAGCAAGGCGGAGTGGGGGGAGGGTGCACAAAGACCCGGCCATTGGGGTCCACAAAGGACACTCTGGTTGAGCCTACACCCTCAGACAAGCATCGAGGTTGACCTCTGCCCACTCTTCCTTCCCTACCTTTCCTCTCACATGTGTTGACCCCTCATAACATCTTGCACCCCAAACTTCACCCCAACTGCTTTCAGGGAACCCAGCTTGCAAAAACTATGTAATAAGGTTATCTTGCTAACGTCACTATCCTCATTCCACAGAGAAGGCAGCCCTGGGGCCTGAACCACCCACCCCTGAAAAATGGGCCCTTTAATGCCTGGCTCAGATTCCTAGAAATCTGGGTAATATGGTTTAGCTGGGAGAGAGGTTGTCCAAGTTGAGTTTTGGTAAGGTTGCAGGTAAAGCTACAATGTGGGATGGAAGGTGAGCAGAGCGGCACTCCTAAATATGCATCTCTTTCTAGAAGGCCCTACTCAGTGAGTCTGGGTGGTAAGTGTGACGCACAGCGATGGCCCAATTCTCTGTCCACCAAAGCCCCTGGTCAAACCCCCATCTCTGCTGCTGCCGCCATTGGTAGAGCCTTCGCAGTTCACGATGAAGTGAGGAAAGTTGGACAGAGCACTGCATTTTAGGGGACAGGTTATGCTGGTCATAATTGTCTGCAATTAGTATGACTACACAATGCTGAAAACAGATTGTAGTTTGTTATCTTGGCCAAAGCAGCTCCACCCTGGAAATCTAGGTGTGAGGGCCACAGATCACCTGAGTGGCCTTCCTGTGCTGCTGGCCGAGAGGTCTGGCTGCAGGCCAGGATTAGCAGCTTGCTGACCTTGGCCTAGCAGACAAGGTGGGTACCTTGGCCATGGCCATGTCCAGGACAGCCAATGGGTTGCTGATCAACCTTCTTGGGGACTCAGCCCCCTCCAAAAATTGAGCTGTAGGCAGGGTGACCTCAGGTCCCCTCCTGCCTCTAAGGGACCTATGGTGAGATTCTCAGAGGAGAATTCCAGGAGGAAGGACAGGCAGGCTGGGTGCCTGCCCCTCAGCCTCGCTCCTCAGGCCCCTCCAGAGAAGGAATGAGGGCCAGGGTGGGTCAGCAGCACCCCCCACATGAGCGGTGAGCCCCCGTCATCACTCCTGGACTAATTGCCACCCCACCCGCCCGCCAGGTGCCTGCCTGTGTGTCCCCAGCTCTGGGGCTGCTATTAACGACATGTTACGGCAGCTTTACGAAGCGTGGCTTGGAACAATTTTACACCTCATTTGATTTATGTTCCCGGACCCGCTCCTCTCTCAGCGACTCCCTCCCTCTGGAGAGACAGCGTGTGTCATCCACTCCAGCTTGCCTGTGTTCTCACAGAGCAGTCCCTGTGTCAGGAGGGGCCAGGTCTGGAGCAAACAGTCCTGTGAGCTGGCTCTTTCTCCAGGGATTTCTCTCCAGGTGTGTGTTCCTGAGCCAGGACACCTGTGACTGAGGCCTTTGGCGGGGGTGGGGTGGGGGGAGGAGGGAACGGTGGGCTTAGTAATGACAGAATCCCAGAGCAGCCAGTCCTTGGGGATTGGTTACCAGTACACCCCCATCTTACAGACGGGGAAACTGAGGGTTGGAAAGCGTCCTCGGTGTCTTCAAGACCCTTCTGAAGGTCACATTGCCAGTCTGTGGCAGACGCCTGCCTCCCCCCTCAGCAGTAGAGAGGGCTGGGTCCTCACAGGGAGTCACCAGGTCAGCTGTGGGGTGGCCTTCCTGCTAGTAGGAGCTGCTGTACTGGACTCTTCATCCAGACAGCGTCCTTGACGCAGGCCGAAGAAACGGCCGAGCAACAGGGCCGTCTGGTCCACCGCCCTCATTGCAGAGGGAAGACAAGGTAGATGGGAGAGGAAGCGTGCTTCCCTGCCAAGCACACAGCCAGTAGGATGCAGAGCCTGGGCTAGAAGAACCCTGGCTTCACAACCCTAGGACCTTATCACCTTCGCCCTAAGCGGCAAGAACATTTCTACAACCGCATCTTCTCCTTCACTCACTTTTGAACGGATGCCTCCCAGGAGCAAGCCTTGGCGTTAACCTCAGAGGACACAAGGATGGACCAGATGGAGAAGCCCCCGGCTGTCCCAGCCCAGCATAGTGAGGCCGCGAGGGAACGTGCAGGCCCCGGCAGTGGCCCCCTCTCTCTGCTCGGTGAACCCCCGTCATGGTGACTGTTACTTGCAGGCGGAGCCCTCTGCCCACCACAGGGGCCGGAAAGGCCAGAGACCCATAATCCCAGCCCCCCCTTGAGATATGGGAACAAGGCTTTACCCGTTAGATACACCTGTCCCAGGTTATACTCAAGCTGGTGACATGAAGAGAGAGGGGACAAGGATATTCTCTGTGGCCACAGGGCTGGGGCAGTTGCCATAAGATCGAGTGCCCAGAGCAGAAGTAATACTGGTGGCATCGGTGGTGCAGGCCACAGCGTCCCCCCAGCCAGTTCTGGTTCTTTGTGCGGGTGATATTTCCCACTAGCATGATGTCCCAACCTACCAGGAGGACCAGGGAGCCTCTCAGTATTTGGAAGAGATAACCTTCTGATTTCAGAAACTTTCAAATATATACGAAGTAGACTAGCACAAAGAACTCCCATGTACCCATTACCAAGCTTCAAGATTCATGAACATTCCTTTTTAAAAAATTTTTTTAGATGTTTGTTTATTTTTGAGAGAGAAAGAGTGTGAGTGGGAGAAGGGCAGAGAGAGAGGGAGACCCAGAATCCGAAGCTCTAGTCTCTGAGCTGGGAGCACAGAGTCCGACGCAGGGCTTGAACTCACAAACTGAGATCATGACCTGAGCTGAAGTCAGATGCTTAACCGACTGAACCACCCAGGTGCCCCAAGAGCTCACTTTTCAGCAGAGTCTTAGACTTACAGAAAATTGGAGCAGATAGTACCACAGACTCCCCTAAACTTCATCCTGTACCCAGTTTCTCCTGTTATTAATATCTTACGTTAATATGTTACATTCATTGCAAGTAATGAACAAATGCTGATATGGGGTTATTAAGTCGAGTCCATACTTGATCAGATTGCCTTAGTTTTTCATCAATGACCTTTGTCCAGGATCCCATGCAGGAGACTACCTTATACTAAGCTGTCAGGTTTGGGGAGCTCTGCTGGGTTGTGATAGTTGCACAGACTTTCCTTGGTTTTGATGATATTGAGAGTTTTAAGAAGTGCTCATTAGGCATATCGTCCTGATTCGACTGGGGTTATGGGTTTGGGGAAGAAAGATCACAGAAGCAAAGGCCCATTTTCATCACACCATATTAAGGGCATTGTACTGTGATAATGTGATATAAGAAATACGTATTTGATCTTGTCCCTCGTTCCTGAAACCAAACTCCTAAAACCCCTCTGCTTTTCTGAGTGATGGGAGCATCTTCCAGTAAAATATGTAGTCTTTGTCCATGGTTCCTGACACGAGAGCTTTGAGACCCTTGGGACCTCCTGAGTGATGGGTGTCTTTGTATGCTAACCAGATGACTGTGGCTGAGGGCTCCTAACTAGTTTTGTGATGGGGGCTGGTTGCCAGAAAGAGCAAGGCAAGGTTGGAGGGTAGAACTCTCAGTCCCACCTTACCCCCATCCTCTAGGGCAAGGAGAGGGGCTGGAGATTGACTTAAATAATTGATTGTGCCTACCTGCTAAAGCTGCCATAAAAATCCCTAAACTATGGAGTTCAGAGAGTGTCTAGGTCAGTCAACACTTCCAAGTCCTGGGATGTCCCTATGGCAGGAACTGATGTACCTTTGTTTCAAGGTCCTTCTGGACTTCATCCCATGGACCTCTTTAATTGGCTGTTCATCTATACCCCTTATATGTATAATATCCTTTACCATGCCATCAGTAGATGTTTTTCACTAAGTGCTGGGAGTTGTTGCAGCAAATGATCAAACCTGAGGAGAAGAGAGTGACAACCTTCGGTTTGTAGCCGAGTCACACCGAAGTGTGGGTAACCTGGACACTCACCACTTGTGATTGGTGTCTGCGATGGGGGAAGTTTTGTGGGGCTGAGCCCTTCCCCTGTGGCATCTGGGTTAACTTTGGGCCATTAGTATCAGAAATGAATTAAACTGTAGGACACTCAGGCTGTATCTGTAGAAAATTGGGGAATTGCTTGGTGTGGAAAAGCCACATTCTTGGTGTCAGAGGTGTTATGAGTAGAGAAACAGTTTTTCTTCCCCAGACTCCCCTTGTTTTTGATGACCTTGACAGTTTTGAGGAGCACAGTCAGCTATATTGTAAGATGCACCCCCCCATACCCCGTTGGACTTTGTCTACTATTTGTCTCATGATTAGATGGGGCGTTATGGGTTTGGGGAAGGAAAATCACAGAGGTGAGGTGTGACTTCCATTACATTGTATTAAGCGTATGTGCCATCTACATGATTTATTGTTGTTGATGTTGGCCTCGATTACCTGCTGAAGTGGTGACCATGGGGTTTCTCCACTGTTGGATTACCCATTTCCCTCCTTTCTGTACTAGACTCTTTGGAAAGAAGTCACTATGCATAGCCCACAATTAGAGAATTAAGGAGTTGTGATCCCACTCCTTTAAGGTGGAGGACCTGGGGTGCCTGGGTGGCTCAGTCAGTTAAGTGTCCAACTTCAGCTCCAGTCATGATCTCGCCATCTGTGAGATTGAGCCCCATATTGGGCTCTGTGCTGACAGCCTAGAGCCTGGAGGCTGCTTCATATTCTGTGTCTCCCTCTTTCTCTGCCCCTCTCCTGCTCACACTCTGTCTCTGTGTCTCTGAAAAATAAACATTAAAAAAAAAAAATAAAGTGGAGGACCTACATAATTTATTTTAAAGCAACTTCCAGACATCCTATCATTTTACTCCTAAATACTTCAGTATGTATCTCTAACAGATATGGACTTAAAAACCACACATCCAGTTACATTACCACCCTGCCACCCAATACCACCAACAATGATATCATTTAATATCCAGACCATGCTCAATTTTCCCTGACTGTCCGGAAAAAAAGTATTTCTATGACTGGTTTATTCAAATCAGAATCCAAACAATATCCACCTGTTAGATTTGGCTAACATGCTCTTAGATGTCTTTCCACTTATAAAAGTTTTCCTTCCTTTTTTTGGTTGTGTTCCTCTTATTTCCTGAAGAATCAGGGTCAGTTCTTTTATAGAATTTTCTACCTCTGGTCTTGGCTGATTGCTTTCTCATAGTTTTGTTTAATATCTCCTCTGGTCTCTGCATTTCTTGGAAACTGTTAGTTACGTCAGAGGCTTAATCAGATTCAGGTTCATTATTTTGGCATCATATCAGGACATACGAATATCCAGATGTCCCTCTTTCATGGTGCTGAAATTGACCAAGGGTTGACATGTTGTCAACATTTCTGCTCATGGACTTAGCAAGTTCTGCTTGTTGGTGCCTCGACCGATAGATAGCCTCATAATAAATCCCTTTCCTTCTTAAAGAGAGGAGTCAGTTTCTTTTGCTTATAACTAAAAACTATGCTGAATAAATCCTGGATATCCATTCTGGTGTTTTGTTTTGTTTTGTTTTTAGTTTATTTATTTTGAGAGAGAGAGAACAGGGGAGGGGCAGAGAGAAAGGGAGAGAGAGAATCCCAAGCAGGCTCCTTGGTGTCAGCACAAAGCCCAACACAGGGCTCGAGCTCACGAACCATGAGATCATGACCTGAACTGAAACCAAGAGTTGGCCACTTAACTGACTGAGCCCCCCAGGTGCCCCAATATTATGTTTTTTTGACTCAACCTAGCAAACGCCTGATTAAGTGCCCACCCCTGAGATGGGCATAGCATGGAAGTTACAAGAGAGGTCTCTGGAACCAGAACTATCTGAGTTGAGATCCCACTTCTACCAATAACTAGCTGTACGCCCTGGGCATCTTTCCTCAACCTCCTCACCTGAGAAAAATGGGGATGTTGCTAATGGTAGCAATGTCTAGCTCATAAGGTTATTATCAGAAATGAAGTAGTTTGGGGCGCCTGGGTGGCTTAGTCGGTTGAGCGTCTGACTTTCGCTTAGGTCATGATCTCGCGGTTCGTGGGTTCGAGCCCCGCGTCGGGCTCTGTGCTGACTGCCAGCTCAGAGCCTGGAGCCTGTTTCAGTCTGTGACTCCCTCTCTCTCTGACCCTCCCCTGCTCACGCTGTCTCTCTCTCTCTCTCTCCTAGAAATAAATAAAAATATTAAAAAAAAAAAGAAATTAAGTAGTTAGTATATGCCTTTAGACCAGTGGCTAGCACACAGCAAGCATTCAATAATTGTTAACTGATATTACAGTAATACTAAGAGTTATTTTATTTCATTTTATAACTCTCTTCCTACCTCTCCCACCCACCCACCTCCTTAGGTAATCCCACCCATCCCTGGGGATTGGCCATCATTTTCCCTAATTCTTCAATGCCAAGAATGGAATGATACACCATATATAGAATATCAATGGGCAGTTGCCAGTAAATATAGACTTTGACAGAAGACACATGCATTTCAGGCTTTTAAAGTCACGCGTGGGTGGGATTTGTCCTTAAAACTGAGAACATATGAAATTTTCTAACAACTTCCTCAGTGATGCCAACTGAAACGAACCACTAGCCTGAGGTTGGTGGAGTTTGGGCTGTGGCCTTCCCCTCTCCCAGGGCTGGATTTGTACCCGTGCCTCTGGGCCTCAAGGAGACAGACAGGAGGAGGAACCTCGGCTCTGTGCTAAGTGCTCTGGGTGTTGGGAACGGGACACTACCAGGACAGGGAGGTAAATTTCTCCCTTCCACCTTTGGGGGAGCAGCCCTTGATGGAAAAAGAGCGGACTCTTAGGTAAGGGGGTCAATAGACATGGTCTGTGCCTATGGACCACCAAGGCAAGCTTGAGAAAGCAACCCAGTGCCTGGGTCATTGAGTGACTGTTCCCAGAAACAAATCTGAGGGATGTGGGCACTTTCTAGAAAAGAGTTCGCAGCATTATGGTTAGGGATCTCATTAGGAATCCCACCTTGGAGAGGAGATCCCTGGGTAAGAGACAAGCGACCAGTGCTGAGACAACCGAAGACTTTCTAGCACCATCGCTTCCCTCAGGGATGCCCCTCAAGGGCAGTGGTGGAGAGAAGCCCTCCCAGGGTGAGAGCTTTGAGTACACTCCTTCATGGACGTGGCTAATGGCTTAGTTGGAGTCTTGGAAGAACACAATTGGAAATTGATAACAAGGAGATCTAAGAAAGAGGTATTTAGGTGTGAATCTCTCAAAATGGTCTCAGAGGTGAAGGCAATTTGTGTCCTATGTGAATACTCATCAAGGAGTAATATGGTCAACAAGGTGGCCCATTCTCTGTATGGCAATAGGCTCATAAGCAAAGCAGCCAAGACAGCACGGATGTTGGTTTTGCATGGGCCCAGCAACATGGACTTCTACTCACCAAGACCATCTGGGTACAGTCACTGCTGAATACCCAGCCTACCTACTAACAGCAGAGACCAACACAGAGCTCCCAATATGGCACCACTCCCCAGAGAGACCAGCTAAATAGGTTGGTCTCTTAATAGGTTGATTACATTGGACTGCCTATTGGCATAGGTGGGTGTTCTGAATATGGGTTTGTCTTCCCTGTCAACAGTACTTCTGCCCACATCACCATCCATGGACTTACAGAACATCTTATTTACTGTTGTGGCATTTCACACAGCATTGCTTCTGACCAGGGAACTCATTTCACAGCTAATGGAGTGCATCAGTGGGTGTACTCATGGAAGTTGCTGGCCCCTATCATGTTTCCCATCATTCTAAAGCATCAACCTAAAAGGACAAGGAGACTAGCCATTTGGAAATCTGGATTTGGAGCCAGACAAACCTGGGTATGAATTCTGCCTCTAACAAGTACAGATATGTACATCAGGTAAGCTAGATCTATTTTCAGATAAGGAGAATGCGTAGTAAAAATATGACAGCTGTTGCCATCACTCCTAACAAATAATTATAGGTGTGCACAGAGACTTAGCCTCATGGATGCTCATTGTAGTGTTGCTTATAGTAGTAAAAAAAAAAAAAAAAAAGGGGAAGCTACCCAATAGCTATTAATTGAGGATTGCCTTAAAAATTGTGAGGCGTCAGTTGAATAAAATACTACGTAGCTGATGATGTTTTAGAGAAGTATTGAATGAACTGGAGCGATATTCATGATATACCACTAGGTGAAGAAAGCAAGCTATTTATTAAAAAGCAAGTCGTTTTAATGCTTTTAAGAACCACTAAGTGGGAAATTGAGTGATTTTCACATTCTCCTTTCGTGTGTGCATATTTTCCAAATTTGTTTTAATGACTACGTATCACGTGTGTAGTATAAAAAAAAGTAAGTTCTCCCACACCCCCAAAATGATGTTTTTAATGTAGCGAGGCAAGTGGTGGGACTAGGTGGGCTCTGTATGTCCTATCCCAGGCAGGCTTCTGCCCCTGGGAGGATACTGCCACATCATTTCTGTGACCTCAAGGTCACAGTCATTCCTTGGCATAACTCCACCCCTACCCTGGCAGGCCCCAGGATGCTGAGCCTGTAGTGGTAGGGAGAGAATTCCCTAACCCTCCCTACTGGTAGGATGGGAGAATGTCACAGTGGCCGCCTCCCTGTCTGGTACCAGGTGTGCCGTATTCACAGCATCCATCAGGAACGTGGCTGCCTGGGAGGAACGGACCGGGCTCCCATATCCCAGGCCTACAAGTACTGGCAGAGGTTCACAGAGACACTGGACTTCAGTCTGGTGGATTGAAAATATTTTTCAGTGGAGCCCCAGTATTTGACTGGAGAAACAATAATATTCCTTCTCTGGATGTCAAACATCCGGGTAAATAGAAGCCTTTCCCCCCAGCCTGCTCTCTTCCCTGAGCATTACAAAGGGTGCTCTGACATGGGTTTTTGGAAGGGACTCACCTCGCCAGGGTGAGGGCCAACTGGAGCCACAGGGAGTGCTTATTTTTAAAAAGAGAGGGAAATATGTGGCCCATCACAGATTTGCTCAAAGGGCCTGGCTTCCTCAGGAGAGGGTGTGGGCTGGTGGGATCTGCCTTCTCAAGCATGGAAGACTCAGAGTGTGTGGTAGATGTCCAGGCCCCTTCTCTGGCCTTGGTGGAGTGGGGAGCCTGTCAGGTAGAAGGTATCCCACCCAGAGCTGGGGTTGTGGGTGCAGCCAGAGTCAGGGAGCCGTGTAGGGGCAAGGGGAAGAGAGGGATTTTGAGGGCCAACATTAATTGAAGAACTCCCATTATTTTCACTGAACTGGAACCCAAGGGCTACCAGGCCACAGAAAGTCAGTCTCACCCAACAGCTGGGTGAATCCAGTGGATTTGACTAAACCTGGAAATTTAAGTGAAGACATCTCAACCAAGTCCTCCCCCAAATATAACTGGCATTTTGCGGATCCACTGGGGAATTTATGGGGAAGAAGGTAGAGAAGGAAATAGTCCTAAACTTTTCTCAAGTTGGGAAATCAATCGCGAAAATCTTTCCAATTACATAGATTCCATTGAGCACTGTCTTAACCCTGTTCTACCAGTGACCCCAAGGCTGGGCTTTCTGTTCCCATAACTCACTATCCGTCTCCACATCGTGGGCACCACCTGCTTCCTGACACAAGGATACTCTGCTTACCTGGACCCCACTCCTCACCCGCTCAAGGACCAAGCTATTTTTTTTTTTTACCTCCTTCCAATATTTCATCCTGGCCCAGCTCATCTTGAATCAACTGGCAACCCTGCAGGGCAGACCACTGACCTGCCTTTCCCCCTGATGGAACATGGTGGCCGTACCCAGCCCAGTGCCAGGCCTTTGCTCTGTGATGATCACACCTTCGCAGGCAGAACTAGCCCTCACTTGAGTATCCTTCTATCACAGATGCTCAAGAGGAAAACTCAGCTGCTTTGACTTGATGGGATAAATTTGAGTCTCTTCACCAGAAGTTCTTGGAAAGCCTAGTGAGGGCCTCCCTGTTCATATAGGCTGGGCTGAGCCCAAGCCCCAGCAACACGTGAAAGTCTGAGCCCTGCTCTCCACCTTCACTTCTTATCTCTGGTTCGAGCCCCCTCGCTCTCTTTGTTGGACTGTTGCAATGGCCCCCTTACCCTTTCCACTCTGATCTGCAGCCAGTCCACTCAGTGTGCAGCGGTTTTCCTGCCTAATCCCCTTCCCAGACTGCCGTGGGCGCTTGGCACAACCCAGGTTCTGCATCCAGCAGCCCTGCCATCATCCGTTGCTTGTAGCCTGTATGCCTCCACTCTCCTCTGTACCACAGCTTGCCTTGCTGGCTTTCTCTCAGCTTCTCTCTGTGCCCACCACCTTCCCACTTCCAGGCCTCCGCCACTGCTGTTCCACTGCCTGGGACACCCTCTCTTCACCGAGAAGCTGGCTCTTTGTTACTCTTTTTTTGGTTGGTTGTTATTCTTTATCCATCAAGTCCAAGCTTCAGAGAGGCTTTTCTTGACCACCCAAGCCAAGGAAGCCCATCACGGCATTCTCCTCTTTCCCCTCATGGTACCCACCACTCTTTAAAGGGCATCTAACTGGGAATTCACTTGTTTGCTGTCTGTCTTGACCACTGGACCAGGAGCTCCAATAGAGTAAAAACTATGTCTGCCCTGTTCATCCCTATGTGGCATCACCCACAGAAGAGAAGTTCAGAAATATTTCCTAAGTAAGTGAGTAGGTAAAGGAAAGAATGAGACTGGGACACAATATTCAGAGGGCACCAGGTGGCAGTGTGATTTAATAACCCAAAGGTATGGTCTGGGATTGGATGATCCCTAACCAGCCCCTGAGCTCAATAGCATCTCACCTGTGTGACCTTGGAGGAAATTGCTTAACCTTGCTGGGCCTTAGTT
Organism: Crocuta crocuta; assembly: GCF_008692635.1. Taxonomy (NCBI): domain Eukaryota; kingdom Metazoa; phylum Chordata; class Mammalia; order Carnivora; family Hyaenidae; genus Crocuta; species Crocuta crocuta. The sequence continues at coordinate 7,199,968 of NW_027527920.1, read as the reverse complement.
TATCTATAAAATAATGATTAGAGGGCTGCCTGGGTGGCTCAGTCAGTTGAGCATATGACTTCAGCTCACGTCATGATCTCACAGTTCGTGGGTTCAAGCCCCGCGTCAGGCTCTGTGCTGAATGCTTGCTTAGAGCCTAAAGCCTGCTTCAGATTCTGTGTCTCCTTCTCTCTCTGCCTCCCCCACACCCCCAGTCATGCTCTGTCTTACTCTGTCTCTCAAAAACAAATAAATGTAAAAAAAATTTTTTTACATAATGATTAGAATCATTTTCCTTGCTAGGTGGTTTTGAAAATTATGGATAATATATTTCAAGAATCTGACCCAATGCCTGGCACTAAACAGGTATCCAAAGCATCCATGTATCCAAAAAACACATATTGAAAGTGTACAGAGAACTTGACCTTAGCTCAGGTCTAGGCACTCCACAGGCCCCATGTTCAAGGATGATACCATTCAGAGGCTATAAATTGCAGCTATTCATAGTAATAGTACTATTGCTACTACTAGTAATAATAAACAACATGTTAGGAAATTCTCTAGCCAGAGAGAATGAACCATGCCTGATGGAAGCCTGCCCGGGAAGATGAGAGAAGGGAACAGGGTGTGAAGGGAAAATACAGGAGCGAGTGTGTGTCGTTTACTATAAATTGTCCTTTGATCTTTCTTTCATGGCTGGCTTAGATTTTCCATTTAACTGGAATTCAAGAATTCTCTGACTAAAGTATCCATTCACTGAATGGATAGTATATGTAGGTTGCTTTCAGGAGGGAGAGGTTCAGAGGTGAATGTGGCATGTCATTGCCCTCAAGAGGCTTACAGGGGAACAAATTACACACAAAAATCCTATCACAAGGCAGACTTAAAAGAGACACAGATGAGGGACAATGGGAATTTCAAGACAAGAGCGTTGGCTTCGTGGTGAGGTAGCATTTGGATGGACAGAAGGACACATGAGAGAGAGAAAGAGAGAGAGCATGATACAGGGAAAGAAGTTTGAGATGTGGAGCCAGACGACCTGCTTCCAAACCCTGGCTTACAATTTGCACCTAGAAAAATCACAGTTGTCTCTGAGCCTCAGTTTTCTCACCTGGAAAATGGGGATAATAATACATGTGCATTGTTGTGATTATTTCGTGCAATCATCTTCACACACACACACACACACACACGTGCGCATGCACGCATGCACGCGCACACACACACACACACACACACACACACACACACACAGGTTTCCCAGGAAATATTGGAGCCGTGGGACTGAGAAGCACCTCCTTCTGGGGAGCTCACCAGCAGGCTTGTCCCCACTACATCCTCCCAGTGCTGAGAAAGACAGATTCCATATGCCTGGAGGGCATGCGGTTTATGATGGTGATTCGTGACTGTGGTGAGGGCGGTGGTGCCCTCATGCCGGGCACACTCTTCCACACCCTTCCACTTAATCCATCTGAGATAGAAACAGCATTTCCCAAAATCCCAAACCACTCCTGTTTCCAGACAGAGGAATTTCAGGAACCCTAGACTGGGCCGAGCATCTGAGCCAAGGTGGGCCATGAGCCCAGACTGCCAGAGATGCCAGTGGGTTGAAGTTGGGCATCTCAGAGCCTGGCTAACTCTTCACCCAGCCAACTTCTTCCTGGCCTCCCAGCTGGACTCCATCCTTGGGTGAGGCCACGAAACATGATTCTGATCAATGAGAAGCAACAGACGTGTGTTCCTTCCAGGCCTGACCAATGAAAGCCTTCCATGTTCTTCTATTGGTCAAATGTCGGCAACCCCCCAGTATGATTCTGGAACCCATCTTTTATTTTTTTATAGTTGCTATGTAGTTTTCNGTTGGTCATCTGGATGTCCTCTTTGGAGAAGTGTCTGTTCATATTTTCTGCCCATTTCTTTACTCGGTTGTTGTTTTTTTTCCGGTGTGGAGTTTGGTGAGTTCCTTATAGATTTTGGATATTAACCCTTTATCTGATATGTCATTTGCAACTATCTTTTCCCATTCCGTTGATTGCCTATTAGTTTTGTGGATTGTTTCCTTTGCTGTGGAGAAGCTTTTAATCTTGATGATGAAACCCATTTTAAAGATGGCATGGCTGCTGTCAGCCAAAGTCTCTGACTTCATGGAGATGGATGCCCCCAGGTTCACCACAGCTGAGCCCCAGGCTAGAACTGCCGTAGACTGTTAGTCGAGTGTGACATAAACTTCCTTTACGTTCAATCATGCTATACTTGGGTCTACTTTTCACAGCAGCAGTACCTACCTAATACATTAGAGCTGAGGTATCTTACCCGAGGAGGACCAGAGCAGGAAGGGTCAGAGAGCAGATCTAAGTCAGCATCCTTGGAAAATGCAAGGTGTTGTACCCAATGTGCCTAGATACCATTGCAGGGTCTGTGGGGGTGTAAATGGAGCTGAGCATGAGGAGGGGGCAAAGTAAGATCAGAAATGGAGGGATGTGGGTCATAGGGGCTGTTCAAGACAGTACAGTGGTTCCCAGCTTCTTATCATGAGTTGAACTGGTCTGAAAGCTTCAGCCATTGCCCTTGTAGTTGTGCCTATCTCGTGCTGGGCTTTTGCCCTCTGCCTTCGCCCCAGCCCCTGACTCAGGCCCAAAGCCAAGTAACTGTGACCCCATATCATTTTTCTGAGCCCTGAGCCCTGAATATCCGCTCTGCAGCCTGATGGCCCAACCTGTTTTACAGACGAGGAAAAGTAGACCCAGAAAAATGAAGGGACTAATTCATAAAGCCCAAATTGATCTTTCCACCTGGTCTTGGCTAGGAAGCACAGTTTCCAGCAAAATCCTGCCCTTTGAATGTCCTGGCCAAAGCCTTTCCCAAAGGACTGCTTCTCTGCCCCCTTCCCCTCTTCCGGTAAAGCTAGATTTCCAAGTGTGGCCATTGAGAATTAAAAAGAGCTGGTTTCTTCTGGTCCCAAAGCAAAACAAGCTGGTCAGTTTTCTGTCGGTCCTGAGGCAGGTCCTCTCTGCCCTGGAGCCAAGCAGACACTGGCCAGTCTGTGTTCACGGCTGAGGCTGCAGCACCCACTGGGTGGTAATGACTTCTCGGAGGGAGCTGGCCTCAGCTCAGACCGCTTCGGGTGGGGGGGAAGGAAGCTGAAGACAAAACTGTGCTTCTCGTAAAGGTCTCATGCTAAAAATAAAGACAGAGTTAGCCTAGTGAGTGTCTGTAGGGATGCTTGTCTGAGTAGAGGAGTGTATTAGTTAGTCTGGGTTCTCTAAAGGAACAGGATTCATAGGAGGGGTGTGTGTGTGTGTGTGTGTGTGTGTGTGTGTGTATCTCTATATATGAATTAATAGGAGATATATATGTGTGTGTACATATATGTGATCTGCAGACAGCAAACTGGAGACCCAGGGGAGCCTATGGTATAGTTTCAGTGTGAGTCCAAAAGTCGAAGAACCAGGAGAGCCAATGATGTAAGCTCCGGTCTGTGTCCAAGTCTGAAGGCAGAAGACCAATCACCAGTTTCACGGCTAGCACCAGAGCAAATTCTCATGTACTCTGCCCTTTTGTTCTATTCGGGACTTCAGTGGATTGGATGAGATTCACTCACTTTGGGGAGCTGCCACCTGCTTTATTTGCTCTACTGATTCAAATGTTCATCTCATCTGGAAACACCCACACAGACACACCCAGAATAATGTTTAACCACATATCTGGGCACCCCATTGTCCCGCCAAGTTGACAAAATTAACATCACAAGAAGGGAAGTTCCCTGTAGACCTTCCCACATAGGGCAGCCAGGCTAAGAAAGGGGTGCAAAACAAGCCTTCTCCTAACAAGATCTGCATCCCTAAATGATCAAAACTTTCATCTGTTGATAAACGCATTAGGACAAGGAAGGTCCTGAAGACTGAAACTAGTCTCAGATCTAATTAAACAAAGATGATTTATTGGTTTGTGTTCCTGAAAATTTCAAAAATGTGGGCTTCAGGCAAGGTTTGATCCAGTGGCTCAACTATATCACCAAGGATCCAGTTATTTTCTGGTCTCTCTTTTATGCCTTCCATGGAGTCACTGGGTTGTCAGAATTAGCAGGAAAAAATTACAGGATGTCTTGTTGTGTTTCAGATTAACGATGAATACTTTCTTTTAGTATAAGTATGTCTCATGCAACATTTAGGACATATTTAGCTAAAAAATTATTTGTTGTTTATCTGAAATTCAAATTTCCCAGGATGTCTTGTTTTTTATCTGACAACCCTATCCTAAGGCTAATTCTCACTCTTTCTCTCTCTTGCTCAATTCTCTTGTTCTCTCTCTCTGTTTGGTAGCTCCTAGATGAGAGAGTATAGTGTTTTTCCAGGGCCCCAAGCAAACACCTCTTTGTTCCTCCTTGGCTTGAAATGCCTATTTCTGACCCACTTTCTGTGACTGGGGAATAAGATGAACTGACTTACTTGGGAAGGAGGCTACTGGCCTTTTAAGAAAGGAGAAGATGGTGAAGAGATGCTTGAGGGAATCCAGTAGATGTCTACTACAGTGGACTTTCCAGTATCAGTCACAGAATCCAAGCTCCTCAAAGTTGGATGGGGCTTAACAGTGACTTAGTCCAACCTGCGACACCATGCCTGAATCCCCCTTACAGTATCCCAGTCTTTATGTTCATATCTCTATTGACAGGGAGCTTCTTTCTTCCAACAAGCCTTTCCATCTTTGGTCAGCCCTCACTGCTGGAAAGTTGTAACTGGAATCTTTATTCTTGTATCTCCCACTCACTGGCTCCAGCACTAACTAGAGGAAACTACAGGGCCATTTTCTAAGTCAACTTCGGATGAATGAGCACCTCCAGGTGCTGGTCTATGTGCTCCTTCCATTGCTTGTCTCAATTCATTCTCCCAACACTGTGGGAAGTAAGCCAGTCCCTTTTGCTGAGTACAGAAACTTGGGAGTTAAGCCACTTGCCCTGATTACCTAGAGACAGAGCTGGATTTGAGTGTATGTGAATCTAAATGTCCCACCTACCTTCCCCTCTACCATGATGCGAAACCGGCCACCTTCCAAATATCTGATGACAGTATTCTAGTTCCCTTGCTGGCTAGGGACCTTGCTCTTCAGTCCTTAAAGTTGGTGTCCCACATGGAACATGCTGTTCAGATGTGGTCAAGGGTAAAAAATGTGTGGAGGAGAAGCAATTGGTTCAGACAGCTTCATACATAAACCACTCGTCAGTTGGTTTCATTTACTTCTCAACAGAAGTTGAGCACCTGGTATGTGTAGATACCATGTAAGACATTGAGGATGAATTGGGTGAGGAGGAGAGTGAATCTGTAGCTCATGTCCCAGGAGGGGAAACAGGTGCAAAACAATTACAGCAAAATGTGATATAGATATATTTGAATATCACCATGAACAGAATGCTGTCTGTGAGTTTAGTGATGGGAAAGGGGGAAAGGGCACCCTATGCAGGAGGAACAGCCTAAGCAAAGCACAGAGTGGTGAGTTCCCGCCTTCAGACAGAGGATTAAAGGAGCGCCTAGATGTGAAGGTGCTTTGTTGAAAGACTGCCACGCACATGTACCAGTAGGATTTTGTCGACATGTGGGATATTTGCTTCCCAAGGCACCCTTGGCCTGGGACCTTCCTTCCTGGAATCCTATACTGTTTCTACAGCCACCTCTCTCTCCATACATTTCAACAAATTGGTGCTTCATTCCCACATAGGAAACCTTTCTGTGGCATTTGCAAACACCATACATGAGCAAAGGATGCAGGCAGTTCAAAAAGGAATTTGGTTAGTGAACAGACATGAGGGAACACAGTCAACCTGACCAGTCATCAAAGAAATGCAAATTAAAACAACTGAGGTGCACATTTCCACCTATTAAATTAACAGCCATAACAAAAAGAGTTTAGATGATTATAGTCCATTTCAGTGAGTAATAGCTCTAATACTGATGGAAGCAAGACCAGCTATATGATCTGCAGGCCTGGTGCAAACTGAGTTTTTGGTCTCTTGTCCAAAAACTATTAAGAATTTCTTTTTTTTTTTTAAAATGTTTTATTTATTTCTAGGAGAGAGAGAGAGAGAGAGACAGTGTGAGCAGGGAAGGGTCAGAGAGAGAGGGAGTCACAGACTGAAACAGGCTCCAGGCTCTGAGCTGGCAGTCAGCACAGAGCCCGATGCAGGGCTCGAACCCACGAACCGCGAGATCATGACCTAAGCCAAAGTCGGACGCTTAACCGACTAAGCCACCCAGGCGCCCCAGCAGAGCATTAAATCAAATGCTGGACTCTTCTTTTTTTAAGAAAAGCATTTAAATATTTATTTTTGAATGAGAGCACAAGAGGGGGAGGGCCAGAGAGAGAGGGAGGCAGAGAATCCAAAGCAGGCTCTGCATTCTCTGCACAAAGCCTGATATGGGGCTTGAACCTACAAACTGTCAGATCGTGACTTGAGTCAAAGTCAGATGCTCAACTGACTAAGCCACTCTGGGTTCTTCTAAGTCCTCCCGTGAGGTTGTATAAATGGATACAGCCCTGTTCCAGGAGAGGAGGTATCCCTTCGCCCGTGTTTCGGACCTTACCCCTCCCACCTGCTCAGGCACGGTGTGATCAATTGTCACTCCTCTCTTGACATTTACCCACGTGCTCTCAACCCAGGTTTTCCCACCAGCATCCAACATACACACAGTTCTTCCTTTCTGGAAAAAAAAAGATAGAAAAACAAAAGCCCTCCCTCAAGCTCTCACTCCACTTTCCTCAGCTGTCTTCTCACATCTCTATCTCAGCCACACTTCTGGAGAGGGGTATCTGGACATGCCATGTCCATGTCATGTCTCCTTCCTGCTTGTCGCCGTCATTACAGGTCTTGCCCAGGTCACCATTGACCTACATCCATTTTCTGGGACTGCCCGGTAGCACTGGATGCTGGCGACCACTCTCTCCTTCCTGTAACACTCTTCCTTGGCTTCTGGGCCATCATGTCCTCTTGATTTTCCTCCCCTACCTCTCTCAGTCTTCTTGGCCCACTGTCTTCCTCCATCTGGCCATAGAAAGTGGGAATTCCTCACTCACCTGGTCTCGACTCCATTCCCCCTCAGTCTTTCTCCGTAGGTGAGCTCATCCACACCTGTGGCTTTAGTCCCCTTCCATACGTTGACAACTCAGAAGTTCATGGCTTTAACCCAAGCTCTGGTCTGATTTTTCAGACCCACAATCCAGCTACCAGTTGACAACTCCTCTTGCCTGTCTCAAAAGACACCTTGAACTCCTTAGCCCCCCCCCCCCCCCCCATCCCAGCTCTGGTCCGCTTCCATCATTCCCTGTATCTGTGACCCACACCACATTCCTCCTGTACCTGTTCCTTATGCCAGAAATCTAGCAGCTGTCCTTCAAATGTCCATCTCCTTCCTCTTGCCTGACATGTCGTAACTCAGATCTACTACCAAGTCTTGTCAATCTTATCTTCTCAATATTTTCTACCTGTGTCCACTTCTCTCCATTTCTAGTCTTTTTCCCTTCATCTATGCAGCTATCATCTTTCATTTTAGCCACTGCAACAGCTGCCAGTTGGTACCCTGTATCCCTTTTCAAACTCCCTCTCCTCACATTCTGCACCCAGAGCGAGTGTCTCAAAGCACATATCCAGCTCAAGAGGGTCCCATTGCTCTCAGAATAAAGACCAACACAGGCTCTGCCTGGTCTTACCCCTGGTTCCCCCAGTTTTTTGATTGTCAGCTATTGTGGTCTTCTTAACTCTGCCAAAAGGCATTTGTACATGCTGTTCCCTTGGGCCAGAATGCTATTCTTTCCTTCCCTTTGGTCTAATTAGCTCCTAGTCATCCCTAAGAACTTAGCTCAATCACTCTTTCCTAGGAAATCCTTCCATTAACTACCAGCCAAAGTAGGGTTCCACCATGAAATACTTTTATAGCCCCATGCCTCTCTCCTTAGTAATGCTTAGCCCAGTTATAATTTTATCCATCTGTGTGATGACCTGATTGAGTCTGTCTCCCCAGCTAGAAGGTAGAGCCTATAAATGCAGACTGGATATTCTTCCTCACCATTGTAATCCTAATACTTAGTCAATGTCTGGCAAGAAGAAAGTGCTCAATAAATATTTGGTGAATGAATGAATGGAAATCCACTTAGCGATTTATTTTGAGAGCTATGGAAATATTCATATGTTTTTGAACCAATAATCCCACTCCTAGGAATTTATCCCAAGGAAGTAATCCAAAAAAACAAAAAGAAGAAAGAAAAAGAAAAATGTTTTATACATGAAGCTTTTAACTACATTTTTTCCAGTTGAACATTTTTAAAAGAAACCTATAGATGTCCAGCAAAAGGGCAAGTGCTAAAGACTGGTAAGTCCACAGAGTAACAACTCGGTCCTTTAAAAATCATTGTGAAGACTAAGTAGCAATATGGAAAATAGTTAACAAAATTACAATTGTTTTTCAAAAGCTGAATTCAAAACTGGAGTTTTACAACTATGTAGGAATGTTTTATGCATGCAGACAAGTACCAGATGGGAACAAGGAAAAATAAATGAGTTGATTTGTCAGAAAAAAGTGGATCATGATTGAATTTTCCATTTCGTTTTGATTTCTCTTAGTGTGGTTATGTTGGTTTTGCTCAAATTACACTTTAATGTATTCTGTGAATTTCAGCTAGTGACCATAGGTTGAAGAAAACAGCCACGTTAAGCTAAGGATCCATCACAGCACAAATGCCTAATAAATAATGTCGTTTTAGAACGATCTCATTAACCACTTTCGGAATAGATTCCAGGATAATTATGCTCAGTGTGTATAATTCTTTATGAACATTCATGCACGTGAATAAATACCTAGGATAAATACCTAGGAATGGAATAGCCGGACTCTATGGCAGGTGTGTGTTCCATTTGTTCTCCCACACTTCACTATGAACCCGTTTTATATACTTTAAAAATTATTTTTATTTAAAAATTTTTAAGTTTACTTATTTATTTTGAGGGGGGGGAGCATGAGTGCGCACCTGGGGGAGGAGCAGAGGGGGAGAGAGAGAGAGAGAGAGAGAGAGAGAGAGAGAATCCCAAGCAAGTTCTGCACTGTCAGCACAGAGCCTTTGTGGGGCCAAACTCACAAACAGCTGAAACCAAGAGTCGGATGCTTAACTGACTGAACCACCCACATGCCCCACAATATATTTTTAAATAATGATTGTAGGGGTGTCTGGGTGGCTCAGTCGATTGAACATCTGACTGGCTCAGGACGTGATCTCATGGTTCATGGGTTCAAGCTCCACATAGGGCTCTGTGCTGACAGTGTGGAGCCTTCTTCAGATCCTCTGTCTCCCTCTCTTTGCCCCTCCCCCACTCACACTCTCTGTCTTTCAAAAAGAAATAAACATTAAAAATTTAAAAAATAATGAGAGTATATAGTTAAAGCATACACCATGATAATTTTATATGTAAATGTATGTGAATCCATATGTATACTATACTCACACATGTATACACACTAATTGTTAGAGTCAAGATAGTTCATATATCATCTCCTTACGTAGTTACCTTTTTTATATGTGGTGAGAGACCTAAAATCTACTCTTAGCAATATAGCATTCCGGTATTCAATACAGTATGATTAACTATAGTCACCATGCTGTACATTAGGTTTCTAGATTTATTCATCCTACGTAACTGCCACTTTGTACCCTATGACCAACGTCTCCCCATTTGCCCGTGGTAGTGACCCTTCTACCCTCTGCTTCTACGTATTTGGCCTTTTTAGGGTTCACATATAAATGGGAGTGGGCTGTATTTGTTTTCCTGTGCCTGGATTATTTCATTTAGCATAATGTCTTCCAGGTGTATCCATGTTGTCACAAATAACAAGATTTCCTTTTTTTTCAAAGGCTGAAAAATATTCCACTGTGTATATGTATAATATATATGCATACATTATATATTCATACATATCCATATGTGTGCATATATACATATACACATACAGAGATCTCCTCAAATACATTTTTTGGGGTGAGAGAAAAAGTAGTATATATATATGACAAATATATATGCACCTAGTAGGATTGGTGAGAAAGTGGAGAAGGCAGAGCTCCTCTACAGTGGTGCAGCTCCTCTGGAAAACAGTCTGGCAGTTTCTCAGAAAGTTAGACACAGCATTACCATATGACCCAGCAATTCCGTTCCCAGGGATGCACCCAAGAGAAATGAAGACATACGTCCACACACCAATTTGTATGTGAATGTTCATAGCAGCATTATTCCTCAGACTGTCAATAACCCAAACATCCATCAGTGATTACAAAGATAAACAAAATGTGGTATATCCATGCAAAAGAACATTACTTGGCAATAAAAAGGAACAAAGAATTGATACACCCTCCAGCATGGATGAAGCCTGAAAACATTAAGTGAGAAACTTCGGTCACGGAAGACCACGTGTCATGGGATGCCATTTATATCTAGTGTCCAGAGTAAGTAAATCTGTAGAAACAGAAAGCATTTTAGTGGTTGCTTAGGGCTGGGCATTGAATGATGGTGGAAGGGAATGGTGAATGACAGCTAATAGGTATGGCATTTCTTTGGGGGAGAGGGGATGAGAATATTTTATAATTCGATTGTGGCGATGTTTGCACAACTGGGACTATACTAAAAACCAATGAGTTGTATACTTTAAGTGGTGAATTATATGACAAATGAATTGTATCTCAATAAGAGTATTAAAAAATTAATTGACCTATATATGTGGGTCTATTTCTGGACTCTAATGTTCTTGATACCAGTACCGAACTGTTTTGATTACTCTAGTTTTCTAGATTTAGACATTGATTAGTATAATTTCAACATCTTTTTCTTCATTTAAAAATTGTTTGGGTTATTGTAGGTCTTTTTTTAGAGTTACTTTGCCATTTCCCACCAAAAAAAAAAAAAAAAAAAAAAAAAACAACTCTGTTTTGTTTTGAAA